>NW_013952475.1:1546443-1557852 GCF_001266775.1 Austrofundulus limnaeus
ACACACACACACACACACACACACACACACACACACACACACACACACACACACCTCTTTCAGTCTCATCAGAGTGTACGAGTCTCTCTGTTGACACATTACACGACATGTAGGTGTGTGCGTTTGTTTCCCAGAATTTCCTCCAAAAATTCTTTGATGGGAAGCGCAAAGACAAAAAGTAAGCAGTTGTAGGGAAATTAACATAAAGTAACAACAAAAGAAATGACATCAAAGAGTCACCGAGAGAAAATTTGCTGCTGTGAGGTGAGTGTGACGAAGACAAAACCTCCCCCCTACTCCTGGCAGTTGTGGTTTTGCTTGAACTCATATATAAGCTGAGATGTGATACTGTGACATTTCTGAGAAAGACAAATGAGTTACATGAAGACAGGTTGCTCACATGGACTCTCCTGAGCTGAAAAAAAAAAAGAGAAACTATCATCTGTCTAGACTTTCAGCTTCACCTCATGGAAACTTTTAAACACCTGAGATCACTACATGGATTTGGTTTGTTTATGCTCTTCGCAACAATTAGCAAAGGTAAAAGTCATGAAATTTTCTTAAATTATTTTTTTTCTTCTTCGAGAATTTTATGTTTTCTTTTACTATAATAACAGCAGGAAAAGACTCAKAAAAGATAGTAATCAGACATGTGAAAGTGACAGTTCAGACAAATTAAATTAGCAGCCGCAGAACGTTGGTTAGCTTATCAGCTCTGTGTGGTTTCAGCAGGTGACACTTGTTCTGTTGCAGCCACGGCAAAGCAAAGGACCAGAATTCAACTGAAAAATAAACAACTTTCTAAGAATAAATGTAAAGTGATTCTTTTAAAATTAATAAAAACAAACCTGTGTCTTTCAGCTGAACTAAAAAACTACAAGCCCAACTCAGAAAAATTTGGGACATTGTGAAAATGTAAAAGAAAACAGAATGCAAATAATATATATTCTTCACAGTCGAAAAGTAATAGAAAATCTAACATTTAATATGTATATTTAAATATTTAAATAAGGTCATTTTAGATTTAATGGCAGCATCAGTCCAAAATGTTTCAGATCCATATTTACTGTGACGCTTCCACTCTTTTCTTTAACAACAGCCTGTAAACACACAAGGATCTTAGGAGATCGTCTGCTGACGTTTTTTGGAAGGAATGTCATCTGTTCAATACTCCCGAGTTTTATTTGCAGGATAATTTGTTTCATGATGCATCAAATATTTTCTGAACTGAAACTGAAGTGGTCATTGGTTTAGCATTGTCTTGCTGAAATAAGCAAGGCCTTCCCTGCAAAAAACATCATTTGCGTGAGAGCATGTTTTGCTCTGAAACCTGTACGCTCTGATGCAGCCCCATACCATCATAGAGGCTGGATTTTCCCTTTTTTGTTTAGTACAGATCTGTGATTTCCAAATAGAATTTCCAATTTTGCCTGACTGCAGGGCAGTTTTCTTCTTTGTCTCAGTCTGTGGGCTAAAGCTTGGGCGNCTCAACATCTTGAGCTTTATATCATGTCATAATGTCAATCCCTCATCAAACGCATACCCAGAGTGTTGCTTTGACTCATTGGTACATGTTTGAGAAATCCTTGAATCTCCTGTGGTAGTTAATTGGAGCTGCCTCAATGCTTGCTTGTACAAAGCACCGCCTATTTGTGCAAAGCTCCTGTAATCTTTTATGAAATGTGTTGCTCTCATGAATTTGATAAACCTTTAAATTAGTTCAACTCTCCCATTTAAATATAAGTCTGCTGATCATCAAAACCYTGTTTCCATAGTTAAAACAAGAATAACATCTCATCAAGCAGTCCAAGTTTTAGTCAGTCCAGTGTTCTGTTTACTGTAGTTTGTAGTAAAAAAAAAAAAGTAATAAATGAAACAAATGTAGAATCTGCTTTCTTCTCAGGGTCATCATGTGAGGCTCCTTCCAGTCCTCAGTGCTTCAGACGGAATGAGGAAGAGTCTGTTTACAGTTGCGAATGGAGCTTCGACCGCAGGAGCGACGTGACATTTGACCTTTATTTTCAGTGTACTGATCAGAGATGCAGGTGCAAAAAGTCTTCTCAGTTCATTGAGGTTTCAGGGTTTTTTTTTCTTTGTAAATATACATTGTACAACAACCAAGTACACAGCATCCAAACAAACTTGTAACAGTTCTCTATGGTCTGTGGAGATGGGTGGCAGATCACCACTTCCTCCTGCTGCACGGCAGTGAAGCCAAACTATTGCAAAACTTTGCCATCTTGGTAGTCAGCGTGCACGGTGGGGTGACTTTAAACATCACATCAAGTGCACGGCTTTGAAGGGGAACCAAGAATTCAAGCGAGACCTGTTTGTTGTTGATATGTTGAACACATTTCATATTCAGTCAGAAGAAACTAAGAACAAGTGTGACCATATGAAATGATGAACTATGCCAGAAAATTTGATAAAATAGTTTAATTTAAATATTTTGAGGCCACAAGTGTTACAAGCAGAGTTCCAAGTTTATTTTACTTCAAGGCGTACTGCAAGAATTTTTGTTATGCTGTTTGTTTGAGCAGAAACCAGATCAAAAATGTTGAAATGTGCAGCGTTGTTTACCGAACTACGAAAAATCGATGAAAATTACAGTAAAAAGTTTTACTCCATAGTAACAATTATACACATCCGAAACAGAGTTTTTGCATGAGTTTGTAAAGAATGAAGGCCATTAAGTTAGTTTTTTTTCCTGCCAAATTTATCAATATAAGTTTTTCTCTGTAGTGACATTTACGACAGTAAGGAAGTATTTATGAACCTAAAGGAGAACCGGACGGAGATCATTGAGGAAAGACTGACTGTCAAATATACTACTGAGGTCTGGGTGGAAGCTCGCACTGGAAACTCGAGCTGCATGTCACCCAGGAGGTCCGGTGTTCTGGAGCACGCAGGTACTGATGACTCTWATATGGAGGCACATCTTTTTTAGCTTCTAGCATTACTTAAGTCAAGTTCGTTTGATGACTTTGGGTATTTTACCTCTATTTTGTTGTTCTGCTTTAGTTTGCAAAGTAAAATGCATTATTATTTCATTTTTTTTCCTGACAGTACAAATGACTTACTGAAAACATTTTTCTTAACAGTCAAATATGATGCACCACAGAATATTTTGATGTCCTGGTCAGGAAACAACCTCAGCTTAAGCTGGCCGGCTGCAGAGAAACATCCGGCTTTAGCAGAAGTTTGCTTTCAACAATATGGACGCCTCATGGAATCATGTGAAAAAGTGAGTTATTGTTGATTTATCATTAAATCCAAATCTGTATTTTTTTTACATCATTCTTGCATTGTTCTTACAGAGATTAATAAATACCTCAGGTGATCCTTCGACATGTGAGTACTTATTTTTATTATGTTTAACGTTTCTGTTAAAACAAACAAATCAGATTTTTTTTTTCACACCTGACCCCGGTTACTCTCATATAGCACAAAATATAAGAAAATTTTGTTTGGTRGATGATTTCTTTGTTGTAAAAATGCTTCTTTTTAATAAATCTTGTGCTGGGCATCTGATTGGCAGCACCTGGAGGTACCAGATGCTCGARACAAGAGTCAACAACAACAGCAAAATAAGTTGTTTGGCAGAAAAGATTTGGCAAATTTTTCATGTGCCCAGCTCTAATGCTCATCCCACAAATGCATGTTCCTTACAAATGTGGCACCATTTAAAAGAAAAATTAACAGGCTTTCCAATGGTATATGATTTATTGCCAAGAAACATTGTTACAACAAAGAAATAACCTACTAAACACTAATTTCCTTAAGTTTTTTTACTAAGTTTATATTATTAAATCTGATACACAGCACGGTAAATTTAGCAAAACTACATGGGGCAATGGTGGCAACCCTGCATTTGAGAAAACGGTGTTTGTAATTTTTTTTTCATTTGAACAGATAAGATCATTGTTGAAAATCTTCAGAAGCAGTCGGCGTACYGGGTACAGATCAGACAGCAGTCTACAAAGGTCAAAAACCCACTWTGGAGCAGCTGGTCTCCAGTTATTATTGTTCCTGCAGGTAAACTCATGTCTCCTAAAGCAAACCCAACTCGTCACATACTGACGCTTGATCCAGGCTCCCTCTGCTTCTAGGTATGACACGTCGGGTAGCCCCCTCGCGTCAGTTATTGATGAGGAACCTGTTGTCATATTTTTTAAAAGTGTAGAAAAATGCATGACAACTAAGTGTCGCAAACCCTAAATTTAACTTCTATTAGCCACATACATCCTATCCCTGACCTTGCTGCCTAAAATTAACTAGTAATCCTGATCCCTAATATTAACCACGGACCCCAACTCAAAGACCCTATGTGGCGCAAACCCGAAAAAGCCCTGTGTGTCAATAACTGATGTGAGGGGGTTACCCGACACGTCAAAACCAGATGCAGAGGGAACCTGGAGCAAGCATCAATATGTGACAAGTCCAGAGTGGGAATGTGTTACAACCTAAAGACACCCCATCATCATGTTTGTATTTAAAGAGGTGGTATTATGCAAGATCTACTTTTTTGGGATTTATTTCATGTTATGTCATCCCCTCATCAAAAACACACCCAGAGTGTTGCTTTGACTCATTCATGCATACTTGAGAAATCCTTGAATCACTTGTGGTAGCCATGTGGAGCTGTCTAAACAGTTGCTGGTACAAAGCTCCTCCCAGCAGCTCATTCTGCAGCCGAGCTCCTCCCACAAGGAGCACCCCTCCCCTAAAGCATTTTTTTAAAAGTATGCTGAATTGGGAGTGTTGGAAATGGTAGGAGGTTCTTAAAGAGACATAGGATAATTTCGAGGCATTCAGATAGACTAAGTCAAATTTATTTTTGATATCCACAGCTTTTTCATGTAGAGTAACATCCCCTGTGATTGACCTTTGACCTTTGGCAACCTCTCCTTCCAAAGACTAAAATGGTCCCTTAAAGAAAACTGTCTGTCCAAACTTAAATTCCCCTGAAAACGATAAAACTAAACATTTTTCCTGTTCCTCTCCTAAACTGCCCATAACAAAGTAATGTTTTGTCTACCCAGTTTATTCATTTTTACTAACTTGCTAGTTTCCCAAGGACTCCTCTGTGTTTTTTTTAAACAAAGTTTATCTACATTCATAACAACTGAAGGTAACATTATTACTTGTTTGTGGTWTAGGGTTGAAGCACGTGCCTGGAAAATAATACCGCCCCTTTAAAACAGTTTTTCCTGATTTTTATGTTTCTCAAACACACAAAAAGCAGATATTTGTGATAAATTTATACCCAGAAAGAGACGCGTCTCTGAAACTTGTATGTTAGGGTCAGGATTAATTTGAACACTGAATATATGCTACTTCTTTTTAAATCTCAAAAATGTAATGTTTTTTTCTTCAGCCTCATAGATTGTAAAATTCTATTTTTAAAATGAGTAAAAATGTATGTCTGAGGACAGTAAACTTTAAACAAATGAAGCTTTACCGATTTGTTTTTGTTATTTAAAAAACTGTATTTAGCAAAAAGAGACTAAAATTAATTTTGTGTTTTTATTACAGAACTTAATAAACCTGAAGTCACCATTAAAACAAAACTTATTAATGGCACTCGGCAGGTGACGCTAACTTGGAAGGTAAGTAAACAAAGAAAAAAAACTTTCACACCTTCAGTGAGAGTTAAGACTTTTCAGAAGTACTAACAAATTTACAAATAATTAATTCCATGTAACATTCACAAATAAACAAAGGAACGTTCTGAGGTTTTCTGAAGAGTGGCAGTTTTCACAACATGATCTTTAGCCCCCTTTACCATAAAAAATAAAATAAAATAAAGGCCAGACGGATGGTTTTTGTAGTGTTTTAGGGAGGAAAATAAACAATCACCGTTTTGAATGTGCACATAACATTTGTAATGAGGTTGTGGTGGTTAATCATTGGAGAACATTGGTGTAATTTGTGGGGGTTTAGGGGAATTATGACCCCCCCACAATAATTTGATCCAGTCAATAACCCCCCACCCACACACACACACACATATACACACAATAAAATTACATAACTTGTTCTAACACAACAGAACTTAAGCTGCAGCTTTCTTGTTGTCTTCATGTAACTTTGACCTGATTTTGAAATTTAATATCAAATATGAACGTTTATGCATAATTGCTGAAAATAACATGTAGGGTTTAGTCTGCTCTTGACACATTATGGCTGTATTTATTGAATCATGAGTTGTATTTTTTCCTAACCAAATTATAATGCACCAAAAACTGAGAATTTTGGCATGCCATATAATACATCCTAGAAATATGAAATATTTGTTACTCTTGGAAAAAAAATGGAGGTGAAAAAAGTGAGCTTTGTCCTAATTGTTGAACTAACGTGGAACAGAAAAAGTAAATACAAAAAAGGCAGGAAAGTTAAGTTAATCACAGTAAAAGCATTACAATGTACTGTATTTTAAACCCAAAATATTCTGTATCATTTTACAAAGGTAAATGAATCAATAAATAAACTAGAAGCACTCRGAGAGTGCAAACCTCCGCCAAGTCCAATTTCCCCCATCCTGTAAGAGTTAATGCACAAAAGCAGAGATGGAAACACATTGCCGAATAAGTTCTGACGTAGTGAACATTTAAGCAGGCAGTATGCACGGGATTTCTTCCCGGTGGAGACTAATGTGGGAAAAAAAGGGAAAAAGTCAGACTCGTCACCCGACGTTATTGTTGAAAGCTTTCACATCGGTGCTACGTGTTTCAAAAAAGCAGAGTTTTCATCGCGCATCTAATCAGACAGACACACATGCGTCTTCCTATCATTGTGAGGACCACACACAGCGGTCACAACCACGCTCTGTGCATTCTTTTTCCCCAAAGTTTGRCGAGAGGTGCATMGAGGGGCGCACAAATAGCTCTCGACTTGATCTGGCCTCATTTAAATAATAATAAAAATGAACAAACAACCTCCGAGTCTGAAGTCCACCGCGTCACTCCTCTTCCTCAATCTTCATCGATCTGTGTACAAGCCGAGCGACAATGTGGTGTGTTTGAGGAAATGGGAAAAATGGGTTTCATGGTGCAGTCACGCACTTCGTGGTCACAAAACGTTCTTTAAATGTGCACCATATGCGTAAAAATGCGCACATTATGGCAAGAATTATTCATCATTACATCTGGTTTTAACATTACTTTTATTAAGTTTGAAGTCCAAACACTGAAAGTTGTCACAGTTTTTTACAGAAGCCATGTGAAAGCATCACAGCTTCGCTGATCTGATAGGATTAAAAAAAATCCTGTATCCGCATCGTGATCCAGAACATCACCAAAATTTAAAGGTGTGTTACTTGTGCCAGTATCCACATGTGTTGTAAATGTTATGACAATCCGTCCACAAGTTTTTGAGTAATGTTGTCCACAGACACAACAACAGACAGACAGATCGACAGACAGACATAAGCGACCGAAAACATTACCTTGCCGTTGGCAGAGGTAATGAATAGGCAAACAGCGTAACCCCTCCCAGTGGTAGACATAAGGTTACACCCTTGTCGTCGAGGTGGCGTTGTCAGGGTGCAGGGGTGGAACTTGATGGCAGTATAGTAACACATCCATGATGTGGAGCCCATGTGCCCTGATGTGATTTGGTCTTTGCAAATTTGGAGCAGGACTCACTGTGCTAGTATTGTGTTTTAGCTATGAAGCTGTGAGGCTTTAGCTATGACAAGATCAAAGAACCAACCTGGCACAGAGGAGGAGGCCCCAAACTACAACTTTTAACACCCATGCTGCCACTTTGACTCATCGTGTGTTGAAACAGACAACATCTACAACAGATAGAAAAGTGGCCCTGGAGGCCAGGGATGAAGGACCACAAATATGAGATTCTTCACAGGGAGGGAAAAATGATCCTGTCCCAATAGAGGCGTGTTGTTGTTAAAACCACAATTGCTTAATTTTCTATAATACGGTACAAGTTTTAAAATGTTTACTATGTTCCATTGTGAATAATATATGGGTTTAAGATAACAATTCCCTACATTCTTATTTATTTGCATGCCAACTTTATTGACATTAGGGTTGTATTCTCGATACCAGCCCTTTTCCGCTCAGGGGGCCACAGTTGCTCAAACCCAACAGCTCAGGGGCCGTTGGGCCGGTTGGGTATTATTATCTTTTACCTTGTAAATGTATTTATGTTGTTGCATTGGATCATAAATTAAAATTTACCATTGATTTTAAATCTGTTTTTATTTAAAATTAAGTAAAACTTATATAGGAAGATGTTTTGTGTCGGTGTGTGTTGGCGGACCGGACGGARGTCACCTACGGACCAGATGTACCCCGCGGACCACCCCAGAAATGTTTCTTTTTTTGGTTCTGTTGTACATGAATAATAAATAGCTTAAACTGCCTTCTGGTCTTTAGGTGACACCACATGCAGCAACGGTCAGAGRTGTGCACCACACTGTGAACGACACACTTTGGTCTCGTAAATGTCCGTGTAAGAAGAAGAGCCATAAAACCAGCACAGACGGTTACACGGTTAACGTGTCCTACTCACCCGTCAACATCACTGTCGCTGCCAGAAACTCAGCGGGGGAGTCACCTCGGGCGATCATACAAGTGCCATCTGCATCTGCAGCAGATTTAAAAAGTAGGTCTCTGAGCTCTGTTTTATGTGTCAGATCATGTTTATTTCCTTAAGCAAACCACAAAGGATTTWWAAAAAAAAAGTTTTTTTCTTCTTCTCAGTGTGTGACAAAACGTTGCTGGGTGAAATACTAAAGACGGGAACTTGCCTTGAGTTTTACGAGCTTCAAGACGTAGATCTAAAGCCAGAGAGTTTGGTGACAATAACAACAAGGAAACAAATAAAAGAAAAAGAAAGTATAGACAGTAAGTTGTGTTTTACACACTGTAATGAAAAGATGGGAAGTTCTGACATCAAAATGACCACAAAGTGTCAAGCTGTCAAAAACTTTCTGTTTTTGTTGCAGACATGAAGGATTTCACACGTTACCTTTACTTTGAACACAGATGTGTTAATGGAAAACCACAGACGGTTCAAATGTGCCTCTATTATAAGAAAGAAGGTGGTGAGTAACTTCAGCCAGCTGCCCAGGGTTCAGTCACTTCCATCAGGACTGTGTTCACTTTTTCACCTCAAACCTGCAGGCAACACAGGCTGTTATTAGCCTTATTGTTCATGTCCATGTCAGAGGGCTCTGCTGTCACAGACCTTTCACATTTATGGGACGTAAACATTAAAACTGAGCAGAGTTGGCCAAAGTACTCAGTTTCATTACTCGAGTCAAAGTACTGATCCAACAAAAGTAGAAGTAGCTCGAAGCAGGTGGAAAGGAGAGCGGAAAAAGTGAACTTATTTCTAGAGGCAGAACAGGTTAGAAGATGGCTGTTTGATGTTATTTATTGTTTGTTAAATTATCCTACAGGCTCTGACATGTTAGATAAATTTGAAAATGAGGTTTTGAAAAAACCCGTGAGATTGCCCATACGTCCGTATACCTGCAAAATGACGTAAAATCCTTATAATTTGCGGACAATCCATACAAGTTGACAAGTATGGGCAAGTCTTCTGTTGTTAACATCTTTCAATTTAATTGTAAATAAAATGTTTCTGCAGCACTAGAAATTGTAACCCCTTCTCTCAAACTGGAGTGGACCGGTCTGGAAGCTGGAGGGGGGCGGGGCATGAAGGAATGAAAAAGGAAAGGAATAGTATCAAATCCAGCTGCTTTGAGACACACAACAGGAAAGTAGTGAAAGATGGGCTGGTAAAGTTAAATGAAGGAGGATTTCAAACCAAAGCATTTGCAGTTCCACTTTATAAAGACCCCAATTGAATGGTGTAAATGTGAAAAGGAAGGATTTAAAAGCATGAAATRTCTACTTTAAGATGAGTCCTTGTTAAAATCAGGACTAATCAGGATCTAAACAAGACCTGCAATAGTGTTGAAACATATTTAGTATACTATACCCAGTGTATAAAAAATGCAACAAACATTTTTAGTATTATTATTATTATTCTCCTCACAGCCCGTTTAAAGCTGCGTGCCACCAGGGCTGCAGTGTTTTCAGTGTGTCGGTGGAACAAAACAGACACAAACCCAGCCAAAAGAAGTAAGGAGTAGCTAACATCTTTAGAGACATGTACTCTATTTAGGTAGTTCTACTTTTATTTAGTTTTTTAAACCACTTTATACACCTCTGGTAAAATGCACAGTTATACAGTGTACCAAATGTATTTTACTGCCTGTTTGTCTACCGTAATTTAAAGTATGTTTCTTGTGATGACATAGAATGTTTTCATCATGGATACTGAAGACTCATCAATTTCTAATTAGGGCATATAAAACATGAAAATGAATGTTACATTTTCTGCTTCAGTGCCAAACAAAGAACCAAAGGACTTCATTGTTGTTCCTGAAATGCACAACTCTGCTTCCCTGTCCTGGAAAGGGATTTCACCCGAGCACCAGCGAGGCTTCCTCACACACTACACCCTGTGCAGCGTGAAAGTTAATCCACAGGATGGGGAAAAAGGCACAAAAGGTGTGAGTTTTCTCTTGTGTTCTCTTGTTAAAATGCAGAAAGTTCAACACACAGACATGAGCTGGTTTCATTTGTCTTCGTCTCGTTTGATCAGAGTGCTTCAACATATCTCCATCGGCAACGAGACACCACCTGAAAGATCTGATGCCAGAAACAAAATACAGCTTCAGTCTGGCTGGAGTGACCCAAGCAGGAGAAGGGCTTTTTGCCACACAAACCATCACCACATTACCAGAGAAACCCTTAAATGGTATGAAATTAAAGAATCTGTTGTTTTGTCTAAATGCCATTTTAAATTCATGTAAATTTTCCTTTTTTTTTTCACTTATTTTGTCACTTTTTGTCTTAGTGTGGCTGAGCTTTGGATTGCTTTTTGCGTTCTTCTTATTCACAATATTTTGCACAGTTGTCTTGAAGAAGTAAGTAGAACTTTTTTATGTTTTATACTTAAAATAAGATTTTTCTCTCTTGACTGTTTTGGACACGTCTTCTAAATAAAGGCATGCAGAAACTGTAAAAACACAAACACGATACAAATGGTTTCCCTTTTCTTTTCTGCTGAGTCATTAATTGCATTTATGTGCTAATTTGCACTGCAGTGATTCAGCTCAGTTTGCACATGTTGCTTTGATGTGAACAACTTCTGCTGTTTTCTGACATTTAGAATCAAAAGTAAGATCTATCCTCCTGTGCCAATGCCTGTGATACCGGATTTTACCCCCCGTCAGCCAGAGAGCGAGGTAAGAAACTTTTTAAAAATAGTTTATTTCWCCATAAATCTTAATCTAACAGTACTTTTAAATCCAGACACTGTGAGGAGCAGAAATGACACAATCTCTTAGAATATATATACAGCATATAT
>NW_013952475.1:1559095-1562208 GCF_001266775.1 Austrofundulus limnaeus
ATACTGATTGTATTTTTATTGCACTGACTTGTTATGACATTTTGGTCTTATTTATGACTGTAGCAATGGTGTAATTTTAGGTCTACCATTGGGGGGGGTATGCTCTCTGCCTATTTATTTATTGAATCACTTACTTTTGTAAACAGATTTAGGATATTTTCTGTTCCACATCAGTTCAACAATTAAGAAAAGGCTTACCACAACAGACAGCAAGAGAGCTGAAGCTGTGTACTTAACCAGTTAGTTTCTAGTGACAATTTTAGTTGATACAGAAAATTAAACAAATTTTATTAGAGCTCTRCTTCTTATTATCGGAATGACTAAAACCTTTTTTTCACCTTATGAAGCCACATTGGATAAAAATAATCAACTYTTAATTGTTTAAACAATTTTAAAATGTGAGATTTTTTTGTGACGCTTTCTTCACGAGTTTCCAACAAACGCAGACTAAACTGACACACCCGTCTGAAGACAGGCAGAGSGTTGTGCACATCTGGACCCTCTGCTTCATGAAACACAGACTAAATGATATCATCTGAAAAAAAAAGACAAGGCTGCAATTAGCCATCCCAGATGTGAAGTGAACTTTCAGTAAAACAACTGGACTTTGATGGATCTTTAGGTTTGAAAGGAAAAGCCTTTTTGAACTTCCTTTAATTAAATCAGAAGCWGTTTTTCTGTTCTGTCTCCCTCTCTCTCTCTTTTCATTGTTGGCCGAACATCTGGGACTAAAAATTCACTGCATTCATGGAGGTCTTGCTCAGTATGTTAGGATTGGGCTTTTGTTTATTTGATTACTGTTATTATTCCTAGATTTAGTTCTGATCCGTCTGTGTTTATACCCCTCAGTTCCACCCCGCCCACTCACACCTGAACCTCCGCTCTGAGCAGCTGTTKCTTGTTCTGGTTTGTTGAGCTTGTCTTTATATTCTCTGTATTTGTTGGTTTTGGATTGTACACATAACGTGTGTCAGTTTTAGCCTCCACGAATGCTGTCTGTGAGCTGGCTGGAATGTTACWCTTTGAGTTTGAAAGCATTGATCCACTCTGACCTTGTTAAGTCTTCATGTTTTGATTCCACCTGATAAAAATATCTGGAGTGATATTTGAGGATTTTCTGGAAGCTACATTTTGCAGCCTTGCATACCTAAAACTACTGTTTTATCTGAAAGTCGTCCATGAMAATAATCTGTTTTCCCTGCAGTTAGTTTTGTTTTTACCTGAAAATGTGCACATTTCTTAGTCTGAGCACCTGATTTGCTTACTATGTTTTATTGTGAGTAAATGTGAATTTATGAAATTTGAAAACCATTGCATTCAGTTTTTATTTATATTTCATGCAATATCCCAGTGTTTTAAGTGTTGGCATTATAGGGTTTTTTCTTTAAAATGAGTTCAGGTCATGTTGCAAACTAAAGGTTTTTTTATTTATTTATTTTTTTGGCTTTTAAATCTCATAACTTCATCTCTCCTGCCTTCTTCAGGTACTGGACCTGCCAACACTTTAACTGCATCTGAGCTGAACGGGAGCAGAAATCTCTGGAGTCTGAGGCTCAGGAAATGTGTTCCTCTCATCAGCAGTGACTCAGTTGACTGAATGAATTCCAAGAAAAGGTGGAAATAAATCACTGTTTCGAGTTAATAGAGCGATCAAAACCTGGCTGAAAGAAGGAGCACARATTATTTTTCTCTGATTGAATCAGGAAGAATATGTTGTTTTTTACAACTATGTTTTTTTCAATGCTGGTTTTGACAAAAATAAAGAATAAAGAATAAACTAGAAAAGATGCATTTCCTGTAAAAACACAATGTAAATGTTTAATGCTAAAATTCTTGGTGAATAGCTAAAAAAGTTGAATGTAGCCTAAATATAACTGAAAAACAAGCTGAAATAGCTGTAATTATCACAAACAGGTGAATTTAGCTGAAAGAAGCTCAAATTAGTCAAAAAAGTATCTAAAAAACAGCTGAAATTATCAGAAAGAAGCTGAAAGAGGCATAAAAAATATTGAAATTAGCAGAAGAATAGCAGAAAAGGGTAAAATAATAGCTTAAAAGGCAGAAGAAAATTTAATTCAGCAAAATAGAAGCTGAAGGAAAGCTGAAATTAGCACAAAGGAAAAGAAAGGCAGAACAAAGGGTAAAAACTACACTAAAGATTTATGAACATTTTGAAAAGTTTTACGTGTWAAGAACAGCGCCATTCATTTTCAATGAAACATTGCAGAAAAGGCTAAATATTTCAGAAATTGCTGAAATACCAAAAGTGGGCTGAAATGTCCTGAAGGAGCTGAACATTTTGATGTATAAATTGTTGAAATAGCACAAAAAATGTGGCACAAGATACATTTGGAAGAAAAAATTATATGTTATAGAATTGGTTATAAGTAGCACTCATTTGTGATTTTTGTGTTTTGCTGTTGGAGATCAAATTTGACTTCCCCATACAAATGAAGGTAAAAACTTCTTATTTTCTTAAACAGGCAGTAAATCTACAAGAGAACAATGTGAAGCTGAGTCTTACCTCTCTGTCCTGTCACAGTTTGTGCTTTGATGCACAGAGCAAAGATCAGTCCAGCAAACCACAGCATGATTAGTAGATTTTCAGGTACAGCAGCTTTGTCTCCTCTTCCCTCGTGCTTCGGCTCAACGTTTTCCTGCTGCGAACCTTTTTCTACCAACGCTCATCACTTCCTCCCCTGCTTTATAGATGCTTCATCCCACCATCACGCCCCCCTCTTCTGATTTACTTCTCCATCCTTCCCTTCCCGCTCCAGCCTCAACTGACGGGAACAACAGGARTGTGGTTACACAACACAATAATGTTTAATGATAGTTGTTCAGTCTTCATCAGGTGAAAAGCAACAAACAAATTAAAACTAACATAACTTTTTTTAATGATCATTTTCTATTTTGTTGGGTTTTTTTTCCCCAGATGTTCAACTTTTTGATAAAATATTTAAACATTGGTTAAAAATCTTGGTTTATGCCCAATAAAGATAGTTTACTTGTCCATCCTGGTAATGTGGCTTGAATGAAATGTGTGTGTGTGTGTGTGTGTGTGTGTGTGTGTGTGTGTGTGTGTGTGTGTGTGTGTGTGTGTGTGTGTGTGT
>NW_013952475.1:1563477-1565106 GCF_001266775.1 Austrofundulus limnaeus
GAGAGAGAGAGAGAGAGAGAGAGAGAGAGAGAGAGAGAGAGAGAGAGAGAGAGAGAGAGAGAGAGTCAGTAATGGGATCAGCAGATGTTGACATACTTGATGCTGAAGGTTTTGGGGGGTTTGCTGTGTGTCGGTCTGACAAACACTCATCACTTTTGAAAAATGTTCTGATCTTCTGAAGAAGCAGAGGGGTCTCAGTGGGGACCTCTGCAGAAAAAATAAACACAAACTGGACTCTGGATCCACACGTTGTCCTGACAGGTCATTTCTAATCCAAAAAAATGTTGAACTCTTTATTGATTAAGAATCATGTTGGAAATTTTAAAATGTTTTATGATGTAAACAATATAACATCAATGAGATGAGATGAGATGAGATGAGATGAGATGAGATGAGATGAGATGAAACTTTATTGAAACCACAGTGGGTAAATTTGAACATATTATTTGAAAAAATAAAAGAATAAATGTTGTACATTCTTTCTTTTAAAAAAATGCTGACAATAAAAAATAGATGTTTTTTAAAAAGCCACATTTTTCAGTATTTTAAAGAAACTGAACAAAAAATCAAGGCAAAGTGTTAAAATCCCACTGAGRGATATTTAGAATAAAAAAGCACAACAAGAACACAATGTTTTTCTGATTTTATTTAAAGATAAACAAAGTCGTTTTCATCTCACTGTTCTTCCACGTAATGCTTCACTCAACTTATCTGATTAAGAAGTTGAATCAATTTTCTCTCTTTATTTGGAAACATCCTGTGAAACGGAGCGACGAGCACACAGGTGTTCATTAATAAATAAGTGTCCAGGTCGGGTTAAAGTGTGAAACATTTTCCTTGGTATTTCCAAAGTCCTCAACCTAAGGAAAACAGAAAGCACCGTGTTGCTCCAACAGAGGCGGAAAGAACTGCTCCTTTTCTTTAAAAAAACAAACACACACAAAAAAAAGGCGGGGGAATGGGACGTCAGACGCAGCACGACGTTTTACTCCGCTTTCTTGGCCTTCCTCTTGCGGGCGCCTTCGCTCAGCTCCTCTTTGCTTTTGAGAGGAGAAGACGGTGCTGCCGCCACGGGAGCGTGATGGTTGTCTTCCTCGCCGCAGCCGAGAGGAGAGCCGAACAGCAGGTGACAAGTCCAGGACTCGATGAGGGCGAAGGGGGAACCATGAGAGTGTCGGGCCGTCATCACCACCTGAGAGGACAAAGAAAAGCCAATAACTCTGCCATGGTCTGCTGCAGGGATCTGTCACACTCATGTCTGCGTGTTAGTCAMCAGGCAGGAGTTTGTTTCTCCACAACATGAGATAAAGGATGTGTGGCAGGAACTTGTGTAAAAAGTGTGAACTGTTTAAAAACTTCACAAGTGTTTTTATAAACCTTGTGTGGTTCGCCAGAGTTTCAAAAATGTAATAATGTCTTTTAAAACCAGCACTGACCATAAACTACATCTCCCATAATGCATGTTGATTTTTTCACTTGCAAAACGCCACTTCTGAACCCTGTGCACCTCCATCTCATGCTGGGATGTGTCATGATCTGTGTTTATTTTATTAGTGTTTTCAGAGTTCCCCTGTGTTTCTCATCCCAGCTGTCTCACATTTCCTTGATTACCACCCTTGTGTTTCTCCC
>NW_013952475.1:1565732-1567246 GCF_001266775.1 Austrofundulus limnaeus
AGATGGCAGCTACGCACCACAACTCAACAGCGAGTAAAACTCTTAATTTAACTTTTAAGAGAATGTCTTTATAATTTATTTCACATTTAGTCAGTCGTACACGTAGTGCTTTTCAGAGTTTATAGGATGTGTTAAATGCTGTTTCTWTGCAGYAAATACCAGGTAGAGCGSAGTTATTGTTTYTTACTGGTGCCCAGCTGCTGCTATGAYATGAGGAACGAGACGTTTCYTGTTTAGTCAAAGTTAAATACAACTGAGAGTCACCATGATGCTCGTGTGCCCTTTGGTGAAAATGAGTTAGACACCCATGCTTTAGATGACAGAAGTAAGGATGATTTACTCTAAAGACTGTGTTAGTCTGTCTGTTTCTAATCAAATGATCTCACACAATAGTAAGTTGGGAAACTGGTAAATTGAGAATCAGTAAAACTGTTGGCTTGAACTGCAATAATTTTACATTTCATTATTTTGCGTCAGTTCCTCTGCCCAATGATGTTGATGTTTTGCAACGTGTTTCACATTAAACCCTGTTGGACCTGAGACTGACACAGTCTCCAGAGTAAATAAACTTCTGCAAAGTGATGGAAACATTTATAAAACAACATTCACAGGAACCGTTATGAAATAATTAAAACTAGAATTGTTATTTATTTTTATATTGCTCAACTTTCTCATCAGAACTAATCTCTTTTTCTCCAAACTGGGTATGTTTAGATAATTATCTGCAGCATGTATGACATTGATTATTTCCAAGCTCTCCACAAAACCCCACTTTAAAAAAAAAACCCTGTGTTTGTGTTGTAGGCTAAATGAAAAGCTTCATTCCCCCCCCAAATTCTGTAGCAACATGTAATTAATCATAAGTGTTACTCTGGTATGTGTGTAAATAACACACTGCTGTGCTGCATATTTGAGTGATTAATAGTGTAAATTGAAACCTTGATGGATGGAAATGTTTACCTAATTTCTGCACCACATTCAGGATTTGTTTTATWGTTTTACCRCATTATATTCTCAGTTTGGCTCAAACACTSCGCAGATGTTTCGCTGTTTCTTTTACAGGATGAAAGAGTGTACCTTGCATGTGGCCATGAAGAGGGTGAAGACGAGGATGAGGGTGCTCTTGGACACTGGCAGCCAGTGGGCCTCCTGCAGGGTGAAGAGGATGGCTCCGTACAGACTGGCTTTAGTTGGGCTGCAGAGACAGAAAACAGCCCGTCAGCAAAACCAACCACTGCAGACAAAATCATAAACATATTTTAACTGTAAAATAAAAACTGTAAAAATACTGTAGGCTGTTTAGGTTTTATGATTTTTAAACTAAAAGTTTAAAAATATATTACACGGACGGGGCCATTTTATTAACACGCAAAGCATTCTGGGTAAATGATGACGTGAGTAGGTCATCAATGCGTGGCTGCTAGCGATCTATATCCACCCTGAAGGTTAATCTTGGACAATATCTGATGATCGGCTCTTTTAAATAAATCCAGAGAGCATTGACAGAGAGGAGA
>NW_013952475.1:1568196-1576200 GCF_001266775.1 Austrofundulus limnaeus
GTATTTTTACAGTCTTTATTTTACAGTTAAAATAGATGTTTATCAAATAAAGTCTAATGTTACAACTAATCGTGGCTCCCTTTAAATCCACTGGTTGATGGGATAGTTTGCTAACAGACAAACACCTGCACACACAGAGACACAGGCAATGACATCATTCTGCCTTTACCTTCAGCTGCAGCTTAATAAATGTTTGCACATAATCAGTGTGCATTGCCAATGCAATGCACACTATTGTGATTCGTTTCCCATCCAATCATCTCAACTTTGCCATGCTTCTCCTCCTGCATACTTTGTCCTAGAGCTGCCATTGTAATTTATATTTTTAAAGCCCCTGTGCCAAATGATGTCTATGCCTTTTGGTGCCTGTAAAACTTTTAGTTTTTGAAATATTAATGTTTAATAAATTATAATGGCAGTCAATGGAGCCTTGTATTGGTCCAATACTGCCCCCTGCTGCCTCTACACATATGGTACTGCACCATAGTTTCATACTATTTAAACTCAGTAGTTCAGTGATTACAATATTAATATGATTGTATTTTGATGTTTTACTGCAATACTGTCGTTATGTTGTCCTATTGCTGTAATATATTGCACTTAAGTGTCAATAATTGCATTGGCAAGGTAAACCTTTTCTGTATATATACAATCCAATCCCTGGGATTGTCCTTTGCCACATCTCCTAATGTCTCATGATGAGCACTGTGGGCTTTCAAATGGGAGATCAGGGTTCAAGTCCAGCTACTGCAACTTTAACAAAAATCTCTTCAAACTTCACATTGTCACACAATTACCTTAATTACAAACACCTGCTGATGTGACAGGCACAAGCTGGTATAGAAAACACATTTGAATTTGGTCAAAGTTCATTCTGCAAGTCCACTGCTGCAGGCAATGACATGCTACATGGCAATGCACACTTGTTTTTACATCGTAAAAACCCAAGTCTAGTTTAAAACTAGTATAGTTCAGAAAGGAGCGATGATTTTTTTATTATCCACAAACACACGCTCACTCACAATGACATGCTGAGGATCTCGTTGGTCTCGGGCCTCCACACACCGCGCAGCAGCTGCTCAAAATTGGACATAAGCGCCACTCCAGATCCTGAGAGGATAAAAATAGACATCGAGGGGGAAAAAAATTAGGCCAAAACCATCCGTGTCTCCATTTTTATCCAGCTTCAGTGACATTTTTAAAACAATTATTATTATCATCAAGTTCAGCACCTGCAGTGTCTTTCTCTACTTCAGCAGAGTTTCTARAGTTGATTCTGCTTCATGAAATCCAGCAGGAGCATGATTTGGAATTTGATTTAACAGGGTATCCAGAAGCTATTTAGCAGTTTTCTTACAAATAATTTATCCTGTTTTTATTTGGAGCTCATTTAAACTTCTAATGTTGATTTGTCAAACGTAACAACAACAAAAAAAGCTTCTCACTATACTGTAATGTCAAAATTTATGAGGTTGACAAGCTCCTCCACCTTTGTCTTTATTCGTTGGTAGCTCTTATTAGTGCAGATTACATGAAATAACTTGTTACTGTAATAAAAGGTGCTTACAGTTAATCGTATTGCTGTTGGAACAAACAGAAATGTTGAGTAGAAGTTGTTCAATCAGGCTTTCAAATTGTAAAAGTGTCTGATTTAAGTTGGAGATATTTTATTTAGGTGAAAAGTTTTAAAAATGATCCTATAGAGGGCTTCGGTTAGGGATCTGCAACCTGTGGCTCCGGGGCCAGGTGTGGCTCTTTGATCTCTCTGCAGTGGCTCTTTTAGCTTTTTTTTAAGGAAAAAGAGCTATGTTTGCATGTTAAAACATGGAAAACACACAATCTGTCTGTTTAAAGACAATTATTATTGTAAAACTCGGACCTTTGACATATCCAACGATCACCATGATGAAGAAGCCGTGATGGTAGGCYTGGTGGGCGTGGTGAACACCTGCAGCGATCTTACGGACGCGGACGACCTCCTTCAGGGCGACCAACACCAGCTTGACCGGCAGGAAAGCCACGCATTTGTAGAAGAGGTTCAGGGGGCAGTAAAAGATCAGATACCTGTTTGAATTTCAACATGAGTTAAACCCTGAACAKTTATTTGCGTTTTTAATAGTTTGAACAAAGCAGATTTAACTGAGGGAACCTTCCTCACCAGACAGCCGAGGCCAGCAGGATGTGGCTGTTGTGTTGGAAATAGTCGACGGGGCTGCTCCCYAGCATGATGTCTGCCAGGATGTAACTACCGAAGCAGTAGAGCATGGCACAGAGCCAGGAGGCCACGGGACTCCTGCGGGAAACCTCCACCGAGCCTGTAGCACAGGAGATGGAAAAAAAGAGGCTGTCAGGGAACGTTGGGGAGGCTCAGAACATTTTCTTTTTAACTTAAAGAYAGTTAAATGGAGCATTGTAACAATACAAAAACTAGTGTTGATAAACAAAGTGTAATAGGGAGGGAAAAGTGTAAGAAAACTAACTTTAGCAGGTTAATAATTCTAAAAGGMCTAACTTTGGCGCCATCTAGTGGTAAACTGAAAACAACACCTTTAAATCCTTTAAGTTTTAAATTTTCCATGAAAATCATCAATTTGTACATTTCATTTATTTCCAGACAAATAGAGAAAAATCTCTTTATTAAAAAATATTTATTTAATAAGTCTCATTAGAATCTGATAATCTCACTGTAAACACCGTTTTAGAAATGTTTTTAATCTGCAGAAAAACTTTTTATTTCAAATATTAGTTTATTTACTTAATACATTACTTGTTACAGATACAAAATTATTACTGAGTCTCAAACAGTTAAGTGTGAAAACTTTTTATCGGTGCATCCAGTGTGTGTGTGTGTGTGTGTGTGTGTGTGTGTGTGTGTGTGTGTGTGTGTGTGTGTGTGTGTGTGTGTGTGTGTGTGTGTGTGTGTGTGTGTGTGTGTGTGTGTGTGTGTGTGTGTGTGTGTGTGAGCTGTATCGTTATCTACACCCTGCTTCATATTTCAGGACACACCCTGTTTGAACACGTTTTCATCCTGGACTAATATTGACTCCAGAAACAGGCGTTCATTATTGAATTCACAGCTGATTATTTACATTTACAGATTCTAAAACCTCTTCACAGACAAAACGGGTTGAGTCAGATCATTCAATTTCATGTTTTTAACCAATAAGTAAAAGTCTCTAACTCAGTCAGTTTTACAGACATTTAAATAAGTTTGGTGATCCTCTGAGCTCTATAATATGACTTAATAGATGAGATGGTGCATAATGTTATTTACAGGTAAAAGGGTTTAAAACTCTAGCATTAAATATGAAATTATGCCTTCTTGCCATTAATTAAATTTCTTTTTTGTCTCCTGTTGATTTTAAGTATTTTTTAGCCTAATTTCTCTAGATCTGACCCTAATTTTGTTGAGTTTGTTTCACATTCTGCACATTGTTTATGTACCTTTTTGTTATATCATGCCTTTTTATTAGCTGATTGGGACTTTTATTTTGAAATTAAACTTTTAATCATCCTGTCTTTGTATTTGGATTGATCAATCTTAATAAACACGATGTTTTGTTTAACTTCAAAGATGCGTGTGTGATTTTTGTGGATATAGATCCACACGTTGGACCCAGATCCTGACCAGGATCTCCAACAACAGGTGGGTGGGGGGGGGTGGGTGTCGTGGTGCAACAGCCTGAGAGCAACGTGATCCTGCGAAATGCTGCCCTGTCTATTAATAAATCTCATCCGTGACCTCTGACCTCACACTTGTCTCTCCTTGCCTTACATTTAAAAACTCATTCATGTGCTCCTGTAACGTGTGCCGTGAACTGGTCCCCACAGCGGCGAGGACAGGTGACCTCACAAGAGCTGGCAGCARGAGTCATTTGACTTCCAAATCGTTGGCATGAAAATTCTGTGGCGTTGAAGTCGAACGGACAGAAACACGTTGCAGGAGGAAGCAGAACAGAGTTCACACGCCTCCATCTGTGTGCTCATTGCAAATGCAACACTTTATTTTAGCCCAAACCTGTCATCCATGACCCATAATGCACCAAACCGCACAGAGATGCTGACTGAGCAACAAGCTGCTCCCTGTAGCTCTCTTTTTTTCCCAGCTTTTGCTCTAATTTGATGGAAACAACTGTTCAAAATAAATGTAGTAATATATTTAGAGGCCAAAAAGTTAATTTGTTTGAACTCGGTGTGTTTGTGACTGCAGGGCTGAGAAAAGTCTGTGTGATGGAAACACACACTGGGTTTGGAGCTGCTTTTAAGAGATTTCACTTCAAACTCCTTGTTTGGTTTCATCTCTGCTAAAAGCTCAAGAAAACAAAGGCTGGACTGTTTCCATCAGGGTGAACTTTGACCCCCAGTTTGATGAAAACCCACTTCTTGCTCCCAGAAACGGCTAAATCAGACTCAATCCAGCTGCTTCTGACATCTTTTATGTTCAGTGCAAATACAAAACTCCTCTCCAGCTCATCAGTGAGGGGCTTTTTGMAGGCTCTGTCTATTTCAGGCTCTTCTATTTCTTGCTGGTATGCAGAGACCTTTGCTCAGGTTTCAGRCTCCTTCAGGCTCTGCAGCTCAGTTCAATCTCAACAAAAATCAGCCCAAAAAACAAAAAACCCCTGAGAGGTTTTAATTCTCTCTTAGGGATTTCCTACTATAATAGGGAGGTCAGTCAGCAGCATCAACATACAGTCTGTCACATTAAAACAAGCAGAGCTGCAGTTTATGTAAAAGGTCATGCTTTAAAGAAAATAATTGAGGCAGGGACTATTTAAGTCTCGCAAACCTTTAAAATAACAATAAAACTATTAATTTGCAAACTAGTGACACATTTCTGTTGAGTGTAAGACAAGCATGCATCCTGTAATACAAATGATTTATAAATGAAAATAAATAAAAGAACAGTTATAAAAGTAAGATTAAAGCTTCTCACCTGGTTCATATTTGAGGTAGAGGATGGAGACGATGTAATAAGCCAGGTCAAACACAGGAAACATTCCCATTTTGGAGAAAGCGTGGGCTAAYTCCCCCAAATTAAGAACTGCCAGCACGTTCTCCATGTTTATGTCTGATGATCAAAAAAATAAAATGTAAAAAAAAAGGTCCTGTTTTGTGTTTTTTACTATTACTATTACTATTATTATTATTAGTCCAGTTGCGCAGTTTGGATCGGAAGCCCCCCGAGCCTGCGACTCTCCACCGAGCCCCCCCGGTCTCTGTGAAGCCTGAGAGACTCAAACCCTCCTATTAATACCACTCATATCCAGACCCCCAGCTGCATCATCATCATCATCATCATCATCATCATCATCATCATCATCATCATCATCATCTTCATCATCCTCTTCCTCCAGGCCAGCTGCTCCTCCGGAGCGGATAGCAGCCTTCAGCTGCTCCACATCGAGCAGGAAAACAAAAATAAGGCTGATATGTGATGGTCCCGAACCGGACCACAAGATGCTGATCGATGCTTAATGCGGCCCGGAGGCAGAGCAGAAAAACGGTGTATCCATATTTAATARAATCACAGAATAATTCATCTGTTTGGAACAGAAACGTCCATAATCCGCATCAGATGTTTCTCCARGCGTGTCTCACAGCTCAATGATCCGATCTAATCCCAACCTTTGGTGTTGACATTCCTCAGAATCAAGCAAAAATTATTTATTGGTAATTATTATTGATAAGGTGTTGTCAAAATTGCCTTAATGTACGCTAATAAGATTTTGTGTTCCTTATTGAATTTTTTTTATGAAAAAAAAAATCTAATTTTATAATATTGTCTAAATAGTTGAAACATTCATGGCCACTAGAGGGCGCTAAGTACACACTTTTAACAACACTAATTATTTTTTTTAAATATATATTTTGGTTTGGTTGTGTAAAGGTTTGTTGTGTAATATTGATCAATTACTGTTGCATTACTTTAAGACGTTAATTATATTTTTYRACCTTTGTTTTTCRAAGAAAACATGKAAAAATAAACACTAAATAAATTGATTAGGGATTAYAGATTTATTTTTAATCAATTTAACATTCGAGTGTTATAAAATGTATTATCAAACATTATGATGATTGKTCATTTGGTATTTTTGCAGGTTTTATTTTGAAAATGCTGTCTTCTTTGCGAGCCTGTCTGCGCCTGACAGTCCAAACTGAGGGCATATAACCCAGGACTGTCGCTAACTGCGCACTGAGTTCCTATTGGATACATTTCTGATTGCGTCA
Source organism: Austrofundulus limnaeus (assembly GCF_001266775.1). Lineage (NCBI taxonomy): Eukaryota > Metazoa > Chordata > Actinopteri > Cyprinodontiformes > Rivulidae > Austrofundulus > Austrofundulus limnaeus. The sequence goes on from NW_013952475.1 coordinate 1,574,428, forward strand.
AGAAACACGGAAGTGGGTCACTTGTGTTGACAAAATGCTCGGGGACCTCCTTATTTTCGGGTATTTAATCAATCGTTTTCCCGTTTCTACCTTGAAGCAAAGTTTGAGTGACTGTCGTAGTTAGTATTTATGTTGTCGTSTCATTTTTAAGTCATAAAATATTGTTGTGGCTCGTGAAAAGTTAATGCCAGCTCAGCAGCTAACAGTCAGTGTTAGCTCATAATTTGCTCTCAAATCGTCTCTGTTAACTGGATTGTTTTTCCTCTTTGCTCGTTAGGACTTTACTTGTGAACGCGGGGGCTGTGTTGAATTTCAAGCTGTGAGTATGACCATGGTTAGGTAATAAACCTTACACTGAGTATCAGTCTCAGTTTGATGCTAATGCTAACTGTTTTACAGAAAGAGGAAAGAGTCGCAGGGATTTGGAGATGAGTCCGGAGCACCAACAACAGGTGTGTGTGTGTGTGTTAGAGATAAAAACACTCTGCCAGGCAGGGATGGAAGATATCTACAAATACTCAAGTATTTCACAGCTATATGTATTTGCCCCCCCCCCTTTTTTTTTTTACTGAAAGCATTTGAAACTACACAAACAAAATACTTTTGAAAATGACACATTGTATCAWACATCACAGTTGACAGTCCAGTTTCAAGAAATTTGTTACAAACTAAATTTTACATRGAGTACACACAATATTCCATTGAAAAACAGCAAATTTTGTATGTCAGTAAAATGCATTTCTTAATAGAATGTTAAAACCATAAAACCAGACATTCTTTTTGAACAATTAGGGGTTAAAATTCTTAATATATTATTTATTACAAATGAAAAAGAATGCTGTTACCAAAGTAGGATTTTATTTGCAGGACTTGTTTTATTTTCATTTACTTCAAACAATCTTGATTTTATTTCTCAGGCGACAACATCAGAGAGTTCCTGCTCAGCCTGCGATACTTCAGGATCTTCATCGCCCTGTGGAACTTCTTCATCATGTTCTGCATGGTCGTGTGAGTATCTCTGTGTTTGTGAGATAATCCCTGATGTTAAACTGTCAAGTGGTTTCCAGCCCAGTACTCTGGRTATTTTCATAAAGCAGGGATTTTATAACCTCTCGTGTTCAAACTTGTTTCCAGTTTATGTTATTCTTCACGTGACACAAACTAATTCCTAAAAGTAAAGGAAACATTTTTCTAACCAGAAGAATGTTTTTTTTTAATTTCAGATTGTTTGGATCATGATCAGTATTTGGGGCGACTGGACCTCCTCCTGAAAATTAACTCCTCAAGAAAAACGCTACAAACATCTCCTTGATTACTTCTTTTTTGCKCCTTTTCATTGCAATATTGCTCCGTTTTGTTTACAACCCAATAATTGTAAATTTCTTTGAGGCTGGACTGGAGATAATGAAACCTGTTTATTTTCTTCCAGAAGTTGTAAATTTTTTACCTTCTCGTTGCAGCTGTAACTTTTCCCATCTTTGCTGGTCGTCTGGTTCTTCTTCAGGAGTCCTACCTGTTTGTCTTCGACATGTTAGAAATGTTTCTTTTATTTCTTCACAGCTGTCACTGAAGCTGGATTCAGCAGAAGTGTTACTGTAATTTCAGTTCTTTTCTTGTAGAAAAACACTCAGTTTTTATCCATCAGATCTGTGCTGTTTTTCAAGTTTAAAACTCTTTATGCAAATTAAATGAGCTGTAATTAAATATAAGGTYTTCTCACTCTAAATAAAGAATAAATTTTTCCCGTTAGGCAAATTTTTGGAGTTCTTATAC
>NW_013952475.1:1577291-1579490 GCF_001266775.1 Austrofundulus limnaeus
GTTCAAATGTGACAAACTGTAAAAACCTGCAAAGTTTTGTAAACTCTTGAAATATTCATTTGCTACTCTTCAAGAGGTAAAACCTTTGTTCAGGTGAGCTTGGAGTTAGTCCAGTTAAGTCACTTATGTTCAGTTCAGAAAGATTTTGCAATCTGGGTTCAAATCTCAGGGGCAACCTTAATCACTGAATGATCATCTGAGCATCTTAATGTAGTCATTAAATAAACATCAGAGAGAGAAAAACTTGTTTATTCACATCTAAAGATTGATGAGGTTTTAACTAAAACTCTACAGCAGGTGATGCTCATTAACCAAGGCTGGTTGTGGGAATCGAATCCTGTGTGCCTGAAACCAAAGTCATGACTCCTATCCACTGAGCTAACTTCCTTCCTTATGTGGAGTTCTTACTTCCCTAATTTTATCCTATTATTATGCAAATAGTGGAGAAACACTTTAAAACTGCTCAAAATAAATTTTTCAAGAATTGAACCAGGCTCGCTACATTTTATATCTTCAGGACCCAGATTATTCTGCTGAGCTAATGAGTCTGTGGCACATCCAGYGATGCTTTCATGCTATTTTTAACTTCATATTTAAAATAAAAACACAATAATGGATTGATAAGATTTAAGATGCAATCTCCCAAARATCAACAAATTCAGGTTCCTCTTTAGATCTGTCAGTTTTAAACTGAAACATTTCTGAGGGTTTGAGTCAACATGTTTCCAGTCTCACTGCTGTTCTCGATAAACTTGAAGTAAAAATCTGAAATAAGTCACCTGGAATTTAGTCCAGTGGTTAAATCTCTTAAACATTGATGTTTTTTTTAATTCTCCAAAGAAGACAAACAGAGCCCCGCAAAAGAATTCAGAAAAAAACATCATATTTATTTTAAATTATGTTCAATGCTGAAAAAACACACAAAGCAACAGAAATAGTGTATTAACTTTCTATACAAGCAGTTTGACAGACGATGCAACGGACAGTTTAAAAATCTCATGTTGCTGCATCCAAGAAATGAGTCCTTAAAATGATTGTTGCACTTAATAACTCATGTAACTGAAAAATAGTTTGTTTACAGCTTGTAAACAGTTTAAAGTTGAACAAGTGCACACAGTTTGAACTGAACTCAGCTTAGTTTGATTGTCACTTCAGCTTAAAAAACATTACAAAACTTTTTTTTTAAATAAGTTTCCATCTTGACTTCATTGTCATGATTTATCTGTATCCAGTTTTTTTCAGTTTGTCTCTAAAACAGTTTGTTTGTCAGCCTTAAAATGTATAAAGTTTGACATGTTTAATAGTTTGTTTGTGGGAAATCGTTGTCGTAGACGTCTGAAACAGAGACAAACATATTATTATTCAATAACAGTAATAGTAAAACAAAAAATGACAGGACGCAAGGGGTTAAACTCACCACTTGGATAATCGACATCATCATAGATTTCTCCTTCCCTGAAGCGAAAAATAGTTGATAAACTAAATTTAAAAGTTGTTTTTTGGGCATTAACACGTCTGTTTTACTATTCTAATGATTTAAAAATAATTTTTAAATGAACTAAATAATATATCATTTTATATAAACAGCTGAATTATGAGACCAAGGAATATTAACTTACATGGGAAGAAGAAAAGTTGTGGAAACGTAACCGTCTGTGAAGAGAAAAAACAATTATTCTCTTTGGGTTCTCTTAAGCCTCATGTACTTGTTAAACAATGAATACAATTGAGGTCAATGCTTTTATTAAAAAAAAAACAGGTACCAACAGGTGAAATTAAATATATAATGACTGTAACACAGTCAGTTTTACAGAGATTGAAGTAAAATTAAGAGATTAGGATTAGCATGTCACAGGCCAGCTTCTACAAATGAGTTAAATTARGCAGATTAAATAAGTTCACGAACATTTTCCAGTTCTGCTTTGGCACAAATATTTCTTCTTGCTGGTTTGCTGGATGACATCCACAATCTCTCCCGGCGTCACTTGAAGATCTTTGGTTCCGAGTTTTTTAATGATGCAGTTAGGATCCACCATCATGGTCAGCAGCACCGTGACAGGACCTTCATACTGACAAACACACTCAGAGGTCAGAGTTCAACAGAAAATCTCCTTATTTAGACCCAAATGAATTCTTTTATTGTGAAAATGGTTTACCTTGAACTTTTTCCTCATCTCCTTTTCCACTTTGGGATCTATG
>NW_013952475.1:1580282-1581915 GCF_001266775.1 Austrofundulus limnaeus
ATATTTGAGAGCTTGATCATCAAATAAAATAATAATAACAATGAATGTATTGAAATAAAACAACCACTAATTTTAAAATCAGATGAGATTAAAACCTAATTTCATTTCATTTAACCCATGTGCTCGTGTCGTGGGAAGATACTCACCATCGTCTTCAAGCAAACTACAAAAAAGAGGAAACACAAACATCTTAGATCAAACAAATGAAACAAAAAAAATCACACGTGTTTCACAAAATGAGCTAAAACATTTTGTACCTATAAAAATAACAACATTAATATAAAATCTCTTTCACCTGTCCCTGCTGTCAGACTCTACACTGAACATCATCGGGGGGTCTGGAGGAGGTGGAGGTAAATCTAACGTCTCCCTTTTTATCAGCTGGGGCATTTTTCTCTTCACCGCCTCGTAGTCGATGTCRACACATGTGTTGCTGATGTATCCGTCTGCACAAAACCAAGACAAACACACACACTGAGGTTTCAACATGACAGTCAGTTAACATGGACAGACAACTGATAGGTATTTCTTCCACTAAAAATGTTATTTTAGTTTATAAAAAATGTGGAATTCAGTCCACAAAAAAACAGAAAACGATAGATTAGCAGGAGAGAAACTTGTCACTAAGTTAAGGATTAAACATTAMTAGGATTTCTCCAATCTGAAGATTTATTTAATGCTTAACAAAGTTCTCAATTAACCAAAAGTGAGAGAGAAACCCATCAACACTGTAGCAGATTAAGACTTTTATGCAAAAACACACACTTAAATGCTCTTCTTATGGAGACACGTGGAAACAAAGTCTTAAATAAGATTGTTGGACTCAGTTTAAACTGTCTGTACCCTTGATAACGTGATAGATTGATGGCTGAATTTCCCAGATTGAAACATTTAGTCTTTCTTTTAAAAAAAATCACATAAGTCACAGTCCTCTCTARAAATCTCGTAATTTACCTGTGACCTGTTTTTCTATAGGAAAACGTTGCTTTAAATGTTATCTTAGCTACCGTTTGCAATACTTGTGACATGTTATTTTTTAATGTTATAATCTGCCCTGTGAATCAAGCGTCACTCATGTTGCATTAATTCTTTGATGTGTTTTGTGTGTGTTAACACGATGCAAGAACAAAGCTAATTGTGTCAGGTCACCATTAATGTATCGTGTTTTAATATTAAAGTTTCTAACATGCACAGCCCTTTTTCTTCAGGTAAATTAATAAAATAAATGTTTTTTTTCCAGTGTATTGCTGTTGTTGTGTTGGACTGCAGAGCTYTCTGATGTTTTGTAAATTTTGTGGCCAGAAATTTGTAACAACTTGTAATGCTTTTTATCTGTGCAACATGCAGTGGACTATGCTGCTATTATATAAAGCATACAATACTCTCAGCTTAAGAGAGGCTTGTTTCACACTTATATTTGACACATTAACCACTGTCACAGCATCAAATTTAAACCTGAAGGAACCACAGAAAATGTTTTTTTTTTCATGTCGCTGTTGTAGAGTTTTGTCTTTTATTGAGGCTCCAACAGGGGTGTCACAAGGTTTTATGGACAAGGGGGGCTTAGCCCCCAGGAAATGCATATAATTTTTGAATATTACATATTTGTATTGTGTATATATATATATATATA
>NW_013952475.1:1582485-1584024 GCF_001266775.1 Austrofundulus limnaeus
CTAGTGACGTCACTAGTCTCCAATAACAAAATGCCAAAACTAAAGACAAAGCAGAACATTTAGAATCAGCTGCATTAAAGATGCCTTGTACTTCATTTTTTTAAGATGCAGAAGGAAAAACAAGAAAAGAAAAACAACATCTTAATGTGGTAATTGTGGTAAAAGTGCTTCGTTGCTCTTGTTTTGTAGCAGTGTTATGTCAGGGAGGCTGAGTCATCCTCGCTTGATGAAAAAGTAAAGTGATTAACCAATCAGGTGAGGTTAAAATCAATCCAGGTCCAGTCTGCTAAAGGAAGCTGCTGCCCTCAAAATGCAACAACTACAGTCACAAGATAGAAAGGATTTCGCTGAATCGCCACAAAAAAATCAGAGGCATTATGCCATATAAGCCTTGAGAGGAGCTTTGTGGGGTTTGAGGATAAAAGTTGAAAACCAGATTCTCTACACGTTTTACTTACAGCTCCCATTGACTGAACGAGCCAACCATTTGCCGACTGGGTTATTCTCCACGCGAAGAATCTCCACGTTTTCTCCTTGTCGAACGCTGAGATCYAGTTTCTCCTCCCCGCGCCAGTCGTGACGAGCCCTGGCTGTGTGAAGAACCTGAACCTCACCTCGGATCTGCAGGGAAACGACACAAAAAATTAGTTTTTTTAAATGAAATAATTTGAGAAAATCACAGMAGACCTTCAAGGAAGTGTTTCCTGYTGGATAAATAATTWGCTCTTTATGGGTTGTTTTTGTTTATACCTGAAARTTCCTCTTTAGCTCATCAAGTTTCCTCTGTTTCTCTAGCTGCTCCTTTCTTTCTTGTTCCTGTTGTTTCTTTACGTCCTGCTTGTTTGACTTCTCAGACGTCGAATGGTTTGATTCCAACTGGCCTCTTTACAAAACAAACAAACAAATAAAAAACAATGATTCATCATTTTCTATTTAGAAATGTGAATAAATGTGTTCATACCCCTTTTGTTTAAGAAAGAAAACCCCACCAAGACCACTGAAACAAATTGAAACTGACAACATTTTTATAAAAACCCTCCTTCCACTAAAGTTGAACAATATTTACAAACTCATGTCAATTCAGATTAATCAATGTTATGTTCTTAGCCATTTTTGTGTTTTAACTGTAAGTTTTGGATCATTATCCTGTTGAAGCGAACAACCACATTTAGCTCTAAAAGGCCTTGATAGTCTTGAGACTTCAAGACATTTTTTAACAGCCGATAATTCAACCTTCTGAGTTTTTCYTATGAATCAACAAATGTGTAAATTATGAATGTCTGATGAAAACAAGTAAYGTTTTATCACTTGAAGCATCATCTGAAACTCACAGACGTTTCATTGTGTTCAGTAGTTCTTGTTGCAGCAGCAGCTGCAGCCACAACAGATGCCAAAATAACACGAGCAGCAACAGACATAGTAACAGTGAACTCTGTGATGTTCGAGCAGCAGGCGTTCTTCTTTTAGCTGCTTAATAAAGAAAAGTTTAACGGTAAGAGCGGCAGGGGCGGAACCAGGCAGGGGTAGCCGGGGGTGGGG
>NW_013952475.1:1584520-1589610 GCF_001266775.1 Austrofundulus limnaeus
CTGCAGAGTCCTGACCTGATGATGTTGTTCGTCTGTGTTGGGACATTCTTTTGAACAGTGGCTGTTTTGTTTCCCCGATGTATAACTGATCACAGTCCTCCAGACACTTAACAGCATATACAATATTGCTCTGTTTTTTGCCGGGGAACTGGATCTTTGGAGTGAACTAATCTTTGTCGCAAACGTGTTTTGGGGTTTGAAAGCCACTGGGACMTCATGTTTAGAGAATAAACGTCTCAGTTTCTCTGAAACTCCCACCGATGGCCCTCTTTTGCATATGATTAACCTGTTTGTCCACGTGGAGGCAGTGCTCATAAGGCTGAGTTCACCTGAAACTCATCAGACTGAAGAAGTCTTTTGGACGAGAGACGAAACGTTTCATTAATGAAGAACCCGTCCAGAGGACCTACTTATTTTTTCTTTTTGATTTTTTTCTACATGGATTACTGAGATGCATCAGGACAAAAAAAACATGGAATTCAAATCACAATTTGTTTTTCAACCATTTTTAGACAGGGAAAACTGAAGATTAGTGTAGAAGAGGCCAAAAATCTTCTTAACAAATTCTAAATGCTAATCACAAATTCAAAGTGGAAACCACAGCTAATTTTAAAAAGCTATAATTCAGATATTTTAAAACGTATAAAGGTGAAATTTGTTGRAGAGTAGCAAGACTGATCACATGTTGACTGTCAATYRTAATCTCAAYTTAAYCTAACCACTAATGCTAATTTTACAAAGGGCTATAACTCAGCCATTTTTAAACATACGTAGCTCAAAAAAAGATGCAGTACAGTAGTACGAGAGAACAATTCTTAACAAAATCTAAATACAAAATTCAAGCTCTCCCCAGCCACCCCTCTGTCTCCACCCCTGAAGAGCGAGACATTTACTTACTCATCGATACACTCATACACATCGTCATCATCCTGCAAGGAAAAAATATATTTGTTTTATAAAGCAAACTATTAGATTTTATAATATTATATCAGTGTAATCATCAAAAGCCTAACATATTGTGTATGTCTGAGTTTTACCTCTTCCAAACACGGGGAGTTGTTGCCACTGCAGGACTCTGTCAAGTTAGAAAATGAAGTATGTTGCATAAAAAACTTATTTTAAAAAAGTATTTATAATGAGTTGTTTTATCTTACCATTTTTTTCAAAGCTTCCAACGTCATCGTAAGGGTCCTGCTCATCCGCAAAGTCTCTGAAATCAGTAAAACATTTTGTAAATATTACATCATGTCTGTAATAAATAAAGGCATCTTGYTGAAATGGTAAAGGCTTTACATATCTTTTCCATACACTGTTGAAAGTAAAGTGTATTATACATTAAATACACATCCTATCAGAGGTGAAACACCTGAGGCTGGTTGTGAATAGTGAGACACTCACACGGAGGCCATCTGTCGCGGCAGTCTGGTTGGTTTACTCGATCGCAGAGGAGGCTGTGGAGGGTTTATAACTGATGGCGAAGACATTCTCCTGTTTGCTGAACCTGGAGAACACATTTAGAAAACCAGCAGGAAAATCCTAAATCATCAAAATATTTCAAAATTTTATTAAAAATCATTTTTGGAGGGAACACAAATGCTTTTTTTTTCTTCCTGTTTGGACTAAAATAATTTCACAGTGAAAAAATGATGTTGATGTTTTGGTTAAACCATCACTTTTATCATCTAGCATCATTCAGAATTCAGAATCATCTATTGTCATTCACACACAACATCAAGATGCAGTGCAGAACGAAAATTTTGCACTTTAGAACATCCGTCCGGAGAAACACACACACATGACAAACATGGGGGAGTGAATGTCCAGGGTCTTTCGTAATGTAGTGCGCTGCCTTTGCAGTTTAGAACACACACATAGGAAGGCTGAGTTTAAAAAAAGAGCTTTGATCCAGTGTTTTTATACAGAAAACACACAAACATACGCTCAAAATAACTACTCTGCGAAAGTGCAGCCAGCTAAGGAGGGGTCGGGGTTCAAAAACATATGGTAAGAGGAGGGGTGCAGCAGAGCCGGTGAGATCCAGGGCAGACTTTGTGCCGGAACCGATCAGAAGACCTACAGASTCCAACCAGTTGTTAACAGTCAAGCACAGGTCACCAGAGTTCAGTTCTCTGTCTCCACCCGACGCGGCCTTCAGACCGGTCCAGACACAGATGGAYCGGGTTGGGGTGGGAGGGGGATCAAGGCTTTCCTTCTCACGTGTCATTCCAGGGAGGTTTTATCAGCCTGCGACCAAGGTCACAGCTGTGGGAATCCAATGATAAAACATAATTCTCATCTCATCATCAACCATCTCTTGCTGCTTGGAGAATGWGTCGTGAAGCTTCTGCAGATTTTAGCTCAACGTTTGTCAGATTCACTGAATTCTCATTATTTTTGTGTTTGCTAATGTTGCTTTCCTGTGGCGACTTTTTTGAGCAGAACTGACTCCAGAAATTACTGTTATTTATTATTACGGTCGGTAAATCCAACTCTTGCTTTCTGAGAATTTTCATTAACATTACGTTCATGAGATGTTTTTGATCGCTCASTTCTTACCTTCACTTTTCTTTAAATCCGAAACAGCAGATCCACGCCTGAACTTCATAAAAGGCTCCAGGTTGACGTGAGGCGGTCGTTTTGGTTTCAGGGGCAGGGGTCCCTCAGGAGGCAGGGGCCTCCTAAGAGGGCTCACATCTTTGGAGCTCCTTTGGCGGGAGTGCTGTCGCAGAGGGTGAGGTGTGGTGATGGGGGACGATGCGTGAGGTGAAGCTGGACTCCGAGCCMGCGCCACAGTGGTGCCTGGAAGCCTCTGGTGCTTCAGCATCATGTTCTGGAGCAGCTCCCCCGTCTGCTTGACCTTCCTGGCGTCCCCCGGCGAAACGGAAGACTTGACTGCAGAACCTGGAGGAAGTCGAGGGAAAGCAGCAGGTGTAGATGGGATGGAGGTCGCTGGCTCTGCCCTGGGGAACCTCATCAGTCCTGGACTTGTTGACGCTGGAGGAGGAGGTCCAGGCGTCAGTCTGTCGGTGGAATTGTTCTCCATCAGAGGGAGGATGGTTCTCTGTAAGCCCGGCCGTGGAAACTTTGGAGAGTGGCTGCCCCGGCTGCTGGTGTCTGAGGTTCTGGCCCGGCTGTTGAACTTGTCCCTCAGAGCCTTCACGTCAACGCTCTCCTCCTGAAAACAACACAGGAGCTCAGGTTCAGCTGCCGCTGCTCTGGGTCTGAAGCAGGAAGTTAGCAGAGCAGCACAGAGCAGGGCATGCACCCCACGCTGAAACGTTCTGCCCCCGTCAAACTCCTACGCTCTTTACAAAGTGAGAACGCACKGTGCAACATCTCAGCTTCCTGGTTCTGACTTCCACAGAGCAGATCAGTCTGCAGGGTGTCAAAACTCCTCAGTAAGCAGCAGGATGGGATTACAAATCTCTAAAGAGCTGAAAACGAACTTGATCTAATTTTTTTTATGAAAGCATGAACAAYTATCCTCTACATGTTCTGGTTTATGTTTCTGTGTAATCTTAAATTTTATGCATAAATTAAAAAAATAAAACTTATGACCTCAACTCCCCTGAAAAACGACACCATCAGTCCTCCATACTGTCACTTTCAGTTCAGGTTCATATAAATCATGTTAATAATAATTCAAACTGTGGAAAACTTAAGGCTGAGAGAACGTTTATTTAAAAATAATGTTTTTGATCCCATTCCAGTTTTCTGGAAACTCAAAGCCAACATCTTYTAAGAGTCACCCTGAGGACGCTTCAATTTGTGGGCTTCAGCTTTTAAAATTGTTTTCAGAAGTAGGTTTTTAATTTAGTTTAGAAGATTTACATTTTAATTTATTAGTCATGGAACTAAACACTAACAAAAAAGATTAAAAACAGCAACTTTGTATTTCATTTAAAAAGTAAGTAAGCACAAAAAGAATCAATAAACTGAGTTAATGTATCATCTGTAATCTGTGATCATTCTGTAAACTCCTGTTTGTGTAGCCCAGCTCCACCAACTGCTCTGAACTATTTTATGAAAGAGCTACACGATATATCGGCATTAACATCGGTATCGGCCGATGTTGGTAATTCTTTAGAATATCGTATCCGTCTGATAAGAAAAACTGATCTGATATTAACGTCTGATATTGATTTCCCACCTGTTGCCATTTGTGGTTATGCTTTGGGAGGGGAAAGGGTTGGTCGAACGGTATCTTTTTAATCATGATATTGATATTGACGCTGCACAGCCAGGAATAACTGCCATGTCAGCGCTTTGGTCATTTTTTTACAGTATCAAAAAATGACCCAAGTGTGTTTGTGTAATATCAGTAAGTATCAGCCATAACAMCAATATTAATACAACTTAATGTGAGACAACAGTTGTTGTGACTTGGCGCTATATAAATAAACTGAATTGAATTGAGTTAATATCATATATTGATATCGGCTGAGATTTTCATCRCTAGTATTTTATTTAAGGCAGGCAGACAGAGAGCCTAATGACCCTCAGGAGGGAGGGACCTGAGATTAATCTTCATGCGAATTTTGCCGCACGAACAGATTATCTGATGCAGTTTAAAGTTTCAAACACTCTCCAGTTCTGAGTGGAAAAAAAAAACCCAGACGAGAAGCAAAATGTTCAACAGACGACYTTCAGCTGCTTTGTGCAGACACAAAGTGACTCAGCTGAGATTATCTTAAAMCTCTAACAGATCACTTTTACACATTTTTCTTTTTTATATATWATTTACATGTAGATTTTTAAAAAGTTATTTTTTAAAGGTCACATAACCTAAAAGAACATCATTATAGGAGAGATTATTTGTCCTTGTCGTCCAATAATGCTTGGTGTTTTTGTCTTATTTGTTACTCATCTTTGAGTGATAGAGTCGTCTGCTTTCTGTTTCTGATCACAAATATCTCTTTGTTCTTAATGAAGTGGTTGTTCAAAGGTTGTTTTTTTATTTTTATTTTTTTGCTTAGGTTTTCTTCCTTTCATTTTGCACTGAACTTGAACCTGAAATTTGTCTGTCTCAATAAATGAGATTATTCTAATATATTTTCTGTCATTTACATGACTTTTTTTAATTAAAAAAA
>NW_013952475.1:1589715-1590947 GCF_001266775.1 Austrofundulus limnaeus
GCCTCAACCACAGACTGTAAACATGCAGGTGTGCCTAAAACTACAGAATTACAACTTGGTGCAACATAACGGTGACACAAATAAAACATTATTTTTAGGATGTTTGATGAGTTCAAACTTATTTTGTCTTTGTTGACGTGTTTAAAACTACACCACAAATAGAAACTGTGGAAGTTGACTCATTCCACCTCAATAACCCATCGTCATTTTATTACAAAATCAGCCTAGACAATAACTGTTCTAACAGGATGTGGATAATTTCATAACTAGTTATAAAATCTGAATATTGAGTCATTGAATTTAAAAAAGGGTTAAAATCACCAATTAGCAATCTGTTTTATACACATAAAAGTCTTTATCAATATGTGAATTAAGCTAAACAAACTGAGAAATGCCAAAGCTTTTCCACTGTAAACAGTAAAGTGACAGAGAAAACGCTGTGAATGATTAACCAGTGATAGGCTGGACAATYAAGCTTTCATTCATCAGCAGCAGAATGAACATGAATTTAAGGTTTCTTTTAATCCCAAGTTCCTTTTTTTAATGGTGGCGATGATTTGGTGTTTAAAGAAAGAAGGAAACTTGAGGTTAGACCCACAACCTGCTCAGAGCCGTTCCTCTAATATTAGACCCTTCACAGACGCCTCAGCGGTGGGAAATGACCGGAGTAGACAAGCCAAGAAAACTGAAACAACAAACACAGATTACATATCATTATTAAGGTTTCTTACCATGTTTGTTTATTTGTTTGTTTATGGATGAATGAAGTGTTCCATGTCCATCATTTCCTCAGAGTCCAGGCTGCTGCTGCTGCAGTCAGACACATGACCTAAAGCTGCTGCCAAGGAGGAAATGCTCGGTAATTCAGTGTGGACAGCAGAGTGACTGAGAGCAAGAGAGGAACAGCACAAGCATGAAAATGTGTCAACCGGGCGGGTTCTGAACTCTTAAATGTCAGGGGTCTTTTTTTTATGTGACACAAAGCAACAATGATCTCCCAAAGCATGTTAGCTTCTCTGAGCAGCAGCAAATCAAACCTTTGTTCAGTATTTGTAAAACAGACAAATTTATAATAATTTTATGTTTGCTAATGTTTATTAACTGTAGAACCTGGATTAAGTTGAATCTGAAAGTTAAAAATAGAGTTTTATTAACATCTGTCCAGTGTTTCATGATATATTTTGATGACACACAACTACACACACACACACACACACACACACACACACACA
>NW_013952475.1:1592007-1593701 GCF_001266775.1 Austrofundulus limnaeus
TGTAGAATCCTGACCTGTAGATGAGTGTAAACTGTAGAGTCCTGACCTGTAGATGAGTGTAAACTGTAGAGTCCTAGCCTGTAGAGGAATGTAGAGTCCTGGCCTGTGTATGAGTGTAAACTGTAGAGTCCCAACCTGTAGATGAATGTAAACTGTAGAATCCTGACCTGTAGATGAGTGTAAACTGTAGAGTCCTGACCTGTAGATGAGTGTAAACTGTAGAGTCCTAGCCTGTAGAGGAATGTAGAGTCCTGGCCTGTAGATGATTGTAAACTGTAGAATCCTAACCTGTAGATGAATGTAAACTGTAGAATCCTGACCTGTAGATGAGTGTAAACTGTAGAGTCCTGACCTGTAGATGAGTGTAAACTGTAGAGTCCTAGCCTGTAGAGGAATGTAGAGTCCTGGCCTGTGTATGAGTGTAAACTGTAGAGTCCCAACCTGTAGATGAGTGTAAACTGTAGAGTCCTGGCCTGTAGAGAAATGTAGAGTCCTGACCTGTAGATGAGTGTAAACTGTAGAGTCCTGACCTGTAGATGAGTGTAAACTGTAAAGTCCTGGCCTGTATTTGAGTGTAAACTGCAGAATCCTGGCCTGATTATGTTGTGCTTCTGTGTTGGCCCATTCTTTTGAACAGTAGCTGCTTTGTTTCCCCGGTGTATAACTGGTCACAGTCCTCCTGGTACTTAACAGCATATACAACATTACTCTGTTTGTGCTGGGGCACAGTATCATTGGGGTGAACCACTCTTTACCATAATGTCTTTTGGAGTTTGAAAGCCACTGGGACATCATGTTTAGAGAARAAACATTTCAGTTTCTTTGAAACTCCCGCAACAAACGAAACGACCACTGGTCTGGGTCTAGGTTTGTGGTCCTCCTTTTCACCCCATGGCTGGCTGGAGTTCTGTTTGGCTTTCTTGTCTGCTTTGAGGAAGGCCCAGGTAGGCAAAACTAAAATCTTTGTTTTTTTAACATTCCATTCCGCATCCAGTCACACAATGTAAACCACAAATTTTCCCAGAATGTTTTTAATACAGCAGATATCTTAGAGAAATTACTGATAAAAACAAAAAAGAGATTTTAAAAACTTAAAATAATACTTTAACACATGAACAGTTTTTAGAATTGGTAGACAGAAAATGATTAAAAGAAGCCTCTTTTTCAAAAGCACCACTAAAAATAATCAACATGTAGAAGAAGAAAGCAGATGTTATTATCAGATATTYGGTTTGAAATGCAAAAATTAAAGAAGAGCTGGACTGATAAAATGAAAACAATTAAACTTTATGCAAATATTGGCAATAAAAGTTGCACAGAGGASCAGTCACATTCCCTTCACCATCTTTTRCAGCTTCTCCCTTCTGGCAGGCGTTWTAAAGTTCCATTGGCCAGGAAAAACATTTATAAAAAAATCATTTGTCCCTTCTGCAATTACTCTACTAAACAAGGCTGCATAATCACATCACCACCACCCATTTCAAGACTGTTTTAAATMTGGTTGTTTTGTATGGATATGGGTTTTATTATAGCACTTCAGTGTCATTGATGTTTGCTTTTTTCTTTTTTTTTAACTTATTTTTGACTGTATGTTTTTTACATGGAGCCCTGTCAAAGACGATTTTCTGTCACCTTTGGGACAGATAAAGTTTATCTATCATCTATCTATCTATCTATCTATCTATCTATCTATC
>NW_013952475.1:1596316-1597974 GCF_001266775.1 Austrofundulus limnaeus
CTATCTATCTATCTATCTATCTATCTATCTATCTATCTATCTATCTATCTATCTATCTATCTATCTATCTATCTATCTATCTATCTATCTATCTGCTTTTCAAATTCAGATGATTTTTGGTGCTTATGAACAGAATTATGAACTCAGTTAAAAGTTTCTTTTACTGGAAAAGAATAAGAGCTGATCAGATTTTTACACCAACTTCAAACATTTTCCACTATCCCTCACAGAAGGGAGTGGCTGTTAAAGGTGGGGGGTCCCAGGTRACCAGCTGATCCTGTGGCAGTAGGAAGGGTCTCTAAAGGGCTGTTAGGAACCAGCGAAGCAGCAGGACCCCCGCCCATCATAAACCCCGGCTGAGGGCTCGCCACGCTGCACGCCTGTGGCTGACCTCCTGCTGGAGGTGCTGTGACACCCGGTGGCGCCCAGGCRGGCACACCTGGCACACCRGGCACAGAGGGCCAAGGACCTGCCCACTGATTTCCCATCAGCCCCTGATGACCCCAGGGCACTGCGGTGGGAGAATACGGAGGCGGGGTGAARGGAGAGCCCCCTGGCTGTGTAGGGAACATGGATAAAATCTGAGCGGTGGAGAGTGTTGGCTGTGGAGACTCTGTGGAAGAAGATAAATAAAACTGAATCACTCTTGAATAAAAGCTTTGATGAGTTTGAGTTCCTAGCTCTTCTGATTGATGTTTCCATCACAGCCTGAACCATCATGTGATGTGTGTCACACTGTGGAGYTGTCAATGCTCTTATAATAATAACATGAGTTTCTGACTCACTTCTCAAWTATAGGAAATGGAAGTGTTTGTCATAACAAGCAGCCTGACACTTGTTTTGGACTGATGTCCTGTTTTTGTGGAAAATCCTCTAAAACCCATTGAAGCAAAAATCCAAACGTATAAATCATCAAGTCATCTCAAAAATAGTGGATTTGCTCAAATAAATCAGGTGCTGRAGTTAAAGGTATAAAAAGGGGGAACAACTTTATTGTCAGAGAATGATGTCTAATATAACAGAAAWAAATTATTTTAATATGACTTGACTCTCCTTATTAAAGGAGACCAACTATGGGCCCTAGAAATTTTTATGGTATGTCTGTGGGCTATCCAGACCATGTTCATTCAATTTAATGCACAAAATAATTCTCAGATAATAAAATTTCCCATTTTATAGTTCTGTCTGCTCTGACTTCTGTTCAGAAGAGCTGTTTATGTTAATGAGCTCTGTTGGTAACGCCCTCCAAAAATCTGTTGACATTAACTCCGCCCTCCAAAGCCAGCATTTACTGTTTATACTGAGGAGGAGGAGCTTCACCTGGGGGTTGCTAGGTAAGGGGCTGAACGCAGGTTCTGGTGGGTTGTCTTACGCCTTGTGACATCACAAAATGTAGGAAGTATGAAACTTGTCATTAATATACATTAAAAATACATTTACTTACAGTAAATATGCCCCTGGGTGCATTTTTTGGTCCTAGGACTGTTTTTTTAAGAAGTACATACCTAGAGTTGAGTAAAAAAAACTTTAAAAAGTGAATTTTGCATAATAGGTCCCCTTTCAGAAACAAGGCAAACCTTACACATTTATACAGGGGATCTTTTTAGATTGAATGCACTGTGATGAAGCTCCAGTCTAATAAAATAACAATGCCTGGA
>NW_013952475.1:1606301-1608490 GCF_001266775.1 Austrofundulus limnaeus
AAAATAAATAAATAAAAAAGGATGACTGAACATAATGCACAGCTACAGACTGAACTCTACTACAGTTCTTACAAGAACTGACTGCCATCCTAAAATTTTCACTTCCCACCTGTCCACTGCTGTCTCCTGAGTTTGTGTTTTCWTTTTGTCTTTAACGCTGACTGTTTTCTGGTTTATAGCAACAATCTACACAAGACTTAAGTGGACTTTCATAATTTTGTTGCAGATAAATTTGTCCAAACAAGTGCAGAAGTTGCACCAAAAAAAACCCCTGCTTTTTATGTCAGTCAGACTCTAAGGGTGATCTGATCACTAACCAGGCTGACTGATGCAAGACATCTGAGAGGGGGGCAGAGGCTGCTCCAGCTGAGGTGAAAACACTTCCATCAACTCGGTATTTACAGAAACCTGCAGACAGAAACACAGGAACATGTCTTTTAACCGCATTAAAACACCAGCAAGTTTCAATCTGTCTGTGGGGTGATTTCAAGGAAAGCAAATCATAACAAGATCTCTTTGTTTAAATCGTTTTAAAAGACATTTTATAAATCTGAGACACAACTAGCCTGGTTTGTTTGTCCRGATGATGACGAAGGTGATGATGATGACGGCTCGGGTTGTGGACTGAACAAATCTTCAAGAGCTGCTCCCTGAAACACAACAACTTTTCTGTGACTTCCATCGTTAAACCATCCACAGACGCAAATTTTAAAAAGCTCGACTACCTCAGGTGGAGCGGCTGAAGCCTCATTTAGAACAACTAATGAAATGTTCTGAAAAAAAAAAGAGTTTTGAAATCAAACAAAGTGAATAAATTAGACCGACAAAAAATAAACACGAGCTGTTTTCTGACTTGGGTTTCTGTAGATGTGTTGGAGTTTTCTTGGTGGACTTCTTGGCAAACTTCCTTTATGTCTAGAAGGACCGGATCTGCCTGATGGAYATAAATAAAACAATAATATATCTTCAGAGAAGATGGTAAAGTGACATAAAAACAGGATTCAGCATTAGAACAACTACAATACAAGTTATTATTTTAAATTACGCCTGTGTAKATGTGGTAAAACATGAAGCAGGACTTTTTTCAGGTCTTCCTCACCTGGCAGGCCATCTTGATGTAGAAGAGAACGTAGGCGTCTTTGTATTGGTAGATGTAGGCCAGAGCTCTGGGGTCGAACCCATCTTTCGTCGGAGAGCTAATCCTGTTTCTGTCGTGCTCATAAACAACAAGCTGAAAAGCAGGAATGTACAGACGTTGTTGCTTTTAGATTTTTATATTTATAACTGTGAAAACACTGGGAGAATAGAAAATGTTTATGAGAGCAAGAGGAGTTGTGCTTTTATTTTAAAAAGCAAAGAGGAAATGGATTTTCTGCTTTAGCTTTAAATTTTTCTGCCTTTTATCCACTAAACTAAATGCAACAAAACATGTAAAAGAGAGAAATTGCAGTTCAATAATACGTGACCTGTTGTGTGTCTGAAGAAAACTGAATAATGTAAGTTACTGTATGATGTCACTGCTTCTAAGTCACAAAATAGAAAAAATAAGTTGTCAAAACGTGTTTTTCTTCCACAGAATTGTTAAAGTTTGATTTACTTTGAAAGTTCATAGAATCGTTCAGTTAAAAATCTCTTTTTGTGTGTTTATAAAGAAAATAATAAAAGGAAGGTTTTAGTTTGTCATGTGAACCTGAAGGTGGCGCTGCCACTGATGAAATAGCAGCTGGGACAGTTCACTCACCCCTGTTCTCTCATCCACAATTTTTAAACCACTGGAGGAAATTTTCAGCCAGACCCTCTGCTTGTGCTTCCCTTGTCGCCTCGTCACYGCCTCGAAGCCCTTTATTACAAACAAATACACCAAATATAACATCTAATTTGAGCCACACAGTTTGAGCTTTTGCAAAATGTGAGTTGTCATCATAAACAAATGTGAAACATTCTGATAAGGGAAAATATCATCATTATGGCCCAAAATCATCATTAGGCCATAAAATCAACTAATCTAGTCAATGGTTCCCAAAGTTGGGGTCGGGACCATTTTGTATGTCACAAAACACCAAAGGAGGGTCCCCAGAAAATTTCCAGACATCAATTTAAATGCCAATATTCTGCTAACTGAATATTTTCTCCATGATTATTGCATTTTTTTTATAAATAATAATCATAAATGAATCATAGTGTCATAG
>NW_013952475.1:1608604-1611313 GCF_001266775.1 Austrofundulus limnaeus
ATCTACCAGCAGCTTCAGGGCTAGTGATGTTTCAAGTGGTAAGATTATGAGCTTTAATAAGTAAAATTATCCCAGCTACAACGACAGACAACAAATAATACGTTTATAGGATTACAACTAAAACCGTTTTTGATGCCGCCACCGCAGTTTGTCCTTCATGAGCCTTCGTAGACAAGATGGCGGTGCAAGATGGGGGCTGCCTGTACTGGCGACCCACGACCATGGAGATATAAACAGCTTTTTATAAGGTAAAAATAATAAAACAAGGTCTTTGTCTGCAATAATTAGACATGTTTTTTTATCATTGTCATTAGTGATTATCTCAATTTCGGCTAAAAGAATTGACAAAATCCTACACACTGTGCCTTTAAATGTTTTACTAACACTGGAGAGGTTTTCCTTTCTCACTTTTATTTTTTCATCTTTCTTACACAAATATTTGACAAACATGCTTATTATCAATTCTTCTTCATTAAGTTTCCCTAACCAAGGGTCAAAGGGGGAAAAAAACACATCATCACATTCTTAACTTTATAAGTTTTTTTATAATGCTTGCTTCAGCAGGTTGTTGTAAAACTCCTGTGGGTGCACCTTTTTTATGCACAGGACTTCATAAAAGATTTATTTGAAACAGTTTCAAAGGTAAAGACGTGAGACAAAGATCACTTTGGTAAATAACAGATGTTCTATACAAGAACAGCTGGGAAAAGCTGTAACTGGTGTCCCAGATAAACAGACATCAATCCTGAAGACCTTTTAAAAGAGGAACAAGGAAATAAAAAAGCAACTAGGCTTTTTCTGTAGGGGCTTTTGTTCTGGAGGATAAATGATAAAGAAAAAGAGAACTTTATTTCCTGAAAATGCTCCAATTTCTGATCAGAAAAACAGATTTAATCCCAGAAGTGAGCACATTGGATCAGATTCCCAGACCTGTTATTCCTGTCATTTGGGGAGAATTAAGTCTGATAAAGTTGTGTTTTTTTATTAACAACGTTTATTATTGTCTGTTGATGAAATTGAAAAGAGTTTTTTTTTCCCTGTGTCAGTTTGTGTGTTCGTTGGTCTGCATCYTTAGCAAAATAAATGGATTTTAATGAATTTTTCAGAGTAAGGGAGTACATCTACAACTGATTACCGTAACTTTTATCAACACAATGACCGACACAACTTAACCTTAAAGAGTCTGGGACGTGCAATTTCTTCAAATGGAGTTAAAGAGAAAAAAGTTTWAAAAAAAACATCCTTATCTTTAAGAAACTTGGCCATAATACCCATTTTACCCATTTGTCACAAAACTGGCATATTCAGTGTTGTATAAAGTACCTCAAAATGATACTTGAGTAAAAGTACAAGTATTATATCATACAAATACTTTGGAAAAAGTTAAAGTCTTCTCTAAGAATATTACCTTGAAGTATCTGATATTTTTTGTATTTAAGTACAAAAAGTATTAAAAGTAAAAGTATTGAGTAAAANCAAAGTTTGCCTAAGTGAACAAGTAACATCTGGGGTTGCGAGTGTCTGCAACTGTTATTTTGTGGGCTGGAAGCAAAAAAGTTTGAAAARCACTGATCTAGTTTAACTACATAATTATGTCCCCCGCACTATCAGAAACAGTTTTCGTACTGTTTATTTTTTATTTATTTCATTTTATTACTTTATTTTTATAAAGATTTTTGGTTAACCGTAGCARGGAAACGGCAGCACCGATCAACGTGGAATTTAGCGAGAACGTAGATGAGTCCGACCTACGCTGAGCCAGTCAGCCATCCTAAGACAGACCACATATTTGAGGAGGGGGCTCCATTTAAAAAGGGGGTGTCTGGACATACATAAACGCTTATAACTCAAAAACTATTCAACATAGGAGCTTCAGATTTTATTTAGCTGTTGTTGTTTAGCTCTGATGAAGGGCTAGCCATCAGGCCACCAATGAGCACTCCCCACCCCCGCTCAAAACAAGCACCATGAAATTTGGCAGGATTGTATGAGTCTGATCTACACTGCCATACCTCCAATCCTCCATACCTCAAAATCTATTCAACATAGGAGCTTCAGATTATTTTGTTGTTTAGCTCTGATAAAGGGTTATCCATCTGGCCCACCAATGAGCACKCCCCACCCCAACTCCCCTGGACCCAAACCCAAAACAATGAATCTGTTCTGGTGACTTCTGAGTTCTGGTGCATTTGTGCTTTGCGTATGTGCGGGGGTCATATATGCTACCGCTAAGTTTATTTTAAAATACAGAGTAATTTTGGACTGTGTGGTCATTTTTAAAAAGAAAAAGTTAAGAATTTTTGTGTCACTGAAACAAAAATATGAATCCTATTAATTCGACCAATTAGAATAACCAGAAACAGCCTTTACTCTAATTTGTTGTTCACATGATTAATTGTCATGTGAACAGGGGGGAGTTGAAGAAATTTATTAGTCAGGTTAGGTACTGATTTTAAGAGCACTACACCATTTTCTTAGTTTTCCTTTTTAAATATTGACTTTTATAATTCATTGTTTAACTATTGTCATGTCGATTAAAATAGCTTAGATACATGCCCGAAACACTTTCACAACACATTAAAAAAAAGGTTAATCAAACATAAGTACAGGTTTTTTGTCTGATTGTCTGCGATTCAGCCATAGGCCAGTAGTGGTTGTACCAGGCACTGAAGAACATGTGTATGTGTATACTATATACTGTATATATAT
>NW_013952475.1:1611879-1622001 GCF_001266775.1 Austrofundulus limnaeus
ACCTTGAAGTATCTGATATTTTTTGTATTTAAGTACAAAAAGTATTAAAAGTAAAAGTATTGAGTAAAAGTGAGCACTTAGATTTCCCAAAATGACATTTATTTGGGGGTGACTTCTACAAAAAAACATTTTTTCTAATGGTGTGCAGCTGTGATTGGTTGTGTATGAGCTAAAATGGTGTCAGAATGGTATATATTTATAGTTCTCATCCAACTACAATTAAATTCACTCTATCCTGGAGACACAATTTATCAGGATAGTATTTTTTTATAATACCAACTCGGAATAAAATAGGAGTGACGACTTTCTACTTTTTACCTTTTTAAAAAATGTAAGTAGAAAGTACAGATAATTGTGTAAAAATGTAATGAGTAAAAGTTAAAAAAAATTACTCAAGTAAAGTACAGATAACCAAAATTTCTACTGAAGTACAGTAGCAAAGTATTTATAGTTACTTTACAACTCTGGGCATATTTTCCTTTGAACTTGGCTCAGTGAAACAGGAAGTGACATCAAAGGGGAATTCTTTGGTTTTTGTTTGAAACAATATTATTTGATCTCTGATTCTGTCGTCTCAAAACACTCTAAAGAAACATCAGATTCATTTCCACAGTCTGTGTCGTTAGTCATTAAAGCAACGCTAAGTTCACATGAAGACATTCCCCTTTGACATCACTTCCTGTTATGTCTCATGTGAATATCTCAARGACTGTTCATCCAAATGTTATCAGTGCAATCTTTCCAAAAATGCATTCGTGTTTTTAACAAAAATTGGATGTCACAGGCACTGCACAAAACTATCTGTACCTCAGAGAATTTTACAGATYTTCAGCTAATATTTTGTGTGGTAGTAGCTGAGAGTTAATCACAACACAAAGTCCAGTCACTAAAAGCTCACACAAGGATATGTCATGAGAACAAGTGTTTTCAAAGTTTGACCAAAGTAGCTAAAACTCCATCACTTCTCCTCATAAGATGATCACATTGAGCAGAAAATGGTGGCAGTGATGAGCATTCCTTTAGGAAATATTTGGGTCAATGATGGGTCACTGACGGCAAAACCAGAACCAGAGTCAGTAGTTACTGCGTCAGAGGCAAATCTACTCAAGCAGCACTCAGAGAACTCTTCTCTGTTTTCTGAGGAGGAGCAGCCAAAACATAATCCTACCTGCTGTTCTGGAGGTCAGCCCGGTTCTGACAGAAGCCTGGCCCGGGACAGGAGAACTCTCAGCCGTTTGTGTTGTCTCAGCCATCATGTTGTGTGTTTGGAAATCAGCAGCGTGACGWCTGAAGCTGGAGGCTGAAAGATAAAAAATAAGGATTCGTCCTTACGYCTGTCGAAGCACTAATAAAACAAACCTTTAAAATATTTCATCCACCTCACCTGACGGTTGTGCGTCTCTGCGTTGACCCAGCTGATTGGCTCGTCCCTAAAGCTTGAAACTGCGAGGTCAAAGGTCAGGCTGCAGACTCGCTGGTGATATATTAACATCCGCTGGGAGCCTCACATGCATGGGAACTCTTAAAGAACTGGAGAGGCATCATTAAAAAGGTTAGACCATCCACAGCGCTTTCCCTTTTCACTGAGAGCTTCAGAGGTCACGTGTTTTCCWCAAGGACAGGATCTTTGGTGGCGTTCTCCCAAAATAACTCGTCAACTTAAAGAGCTCAGCTAAAAAGAAAGTTAAAAGTCATGTGGAGGTGGGTTTGAACTTTCATCAAAGCTGTAAAATCATCTGAGAATGTCATACATCAGCCAAGTTAGTTAGCTAGACAAAAAAATGTTTATAACGTTTTCTAAAAGGAGATGTTAAAAAACAGCATGACCCAGAGGTGCCACAGAGAATTACACATAAACCATCTGATAAGGAGCTGCAGCACGTTATAAGTTTCTAATAAAATAAAATAAGAAGAAATACTTTCAACCACTCGATTTTTTCTGTTTAAATGCTCCTTCAAAAAAAAGGCAGCGGTTAAAAACCTGATTCCTGAATAATACAAATAAAAAAATGACAGCATCAACATTATCTTTCACAAATTATTCTTCCAGTTTCAGAAATTTTACAGCATCGGCCCAATACGTCAGATTTTTCTCCTGACCTTTTGACTCGCCCTCCTCGTCCACGGATCAAGAGCCTGTGTGGGAAATTCAGAGCAAGTTTTGGTTTTACTCCAAAACTCTTCATTAAACAAACTTAATTCTACCCATTATATAAAAAAGGCACATTTAAAAAAATGATCCTGATAACGTTGACATGGCAACAAAAGAGCTATTTATTTTCTCAAGCAACACAAATTTCTTCCCAAATCCAGAGGGAAGAAATACAACAGTTTTTACAAGCTGAGCACAGATAATAAACAACTGTGTTCAAAAAGAAAGCTGCTTTTCAGAAATTTTAAGTTTTTTTTTCCAGCTGAGTTTAATTTTGAGGATTTTGTGCAGCATTTTGTTACAATGAGGGAATTTTGGTTCACAAAATCAAAAACTTCTCATTGTTTTTAGTAGAAATACACACATATGAGCATGTGCAAATAGTAACACTATTAAGACTTTAATCAGTTTTCTTGCGTTGTAAATTTTAATGACCTTAAAGTCATTTTTACCTCYAATTTTCAGTAAAATCAGATAAAAACTATAATGTTTTGCAAAGAGAAAACTTCACTTCTCATTGTGTCAAACCTCCCCTTCAGTTTGGAAGTTAATAAATGCAAACAATGCGTCTGTGCAAATAAACACATCAGGTGACGTTAAACATTGATGTAATTTAACAAAGCTTCTGTGGACATACTTTTCCCAGGCAGGTGAGTCAYTTCAACAAGACCAGCTTTCCTGGAGATCTCTTTCAAATTGAACGGATTTGTTCAAAGTCTAAATAATCTACAAAAAAAACCCTAAATATTCAGGTCAGAGCAGCGGATTTTGGCAGAGCAGTAAAGACTTTAACTTGGAGGAAATGAAATATCAGATTTKATCAGCTTTGCTTGTTAAGTCATGAGAAGGTCATGTATTGTCATCACATCGCTGACAGGGTTTTGAGTTTCAAAGGGTTTGGTTGTGTTTCCCAAAAGTGATAGAGAATAGGTCAAATGTGGAAAATGTGAAAATACTGTAGGTGGGAAAAAATGCAACATTAATGGGGACATATCWTGTAAAATATACTTTTTTAGCTGTTAAATGCATTTCGTTGTACTTGGAGTTTCTAGGAGTGCAGAAAAGTTMAATTTAMTCTTTTTGGATGCTGCGTAAATWTCTTTATATTCTGGGTCATATTTTTCAACCCGTTCAGTTTTCTCTATTTTCTATGATGTTTTCTGAACTATTATGTCAAATTGTTTATGACAATTTTTCATTAATATTTAAATAAAAAGCTTCTGAGCAGCTATATAGTCGTGACATCAAGCTGGACTGGACCGATCTTGAAGCTGGAGGGGGTGCGGGGTGTGAAGTGCCTTGTTTGGATTGAAGAGACAGCCTCAAAATGAGTTGATCAGACACACCTCAGAAAAGGGGTGAAAGAGGGGCTTGTGGAGTTACAACAAGGAGGAATTCAGATCAAAGCATTGCAGCTCCACTTGAATGATTTAAATGTGGAAAAGATGATTTAAAAGCAGGTTGTGTCTAATTTAATTACACAAGTGAGGACAAAAARGTTAATTTTCTAATGCAGAAATATTTCTTTATAACTGGCTGACTATATCCAATATATAAACATCTTMCCCTGAATGACAGTCTCTCCAAATCCTATTTCCCAGTTTAACATATGTTTCAGAATCAGACTGAATGTGAAGGATGCTCAGTGAGGTGGGAGTCTTTTGCCTTTCAAAGCCAATGTCACTCAGATTATTACAAGAGGAACAAAACTTCATTATAACCAATAATAATAATAATAATAATAATAATAATAATAATAATAATAATAATTTTGACTTTAGAACTTGTTGTGACTGTTTAACATGTCAGCATTGCAGATTAGAAGAAACAATAATCTCAACAAATTTCACTTATTAACTGGATGCAGCAGTTTCCTGTCTCTGCCAGTAACTAAAACTTTACCAAGAGTTTCCACAGATCACTGCCCGGGTGTGAAATGCTTCAGCGTAAGAACCGAAACATGCCGAAACTCAACCACCGAGCCTCTGTGCTCAGCTGTTACTTCACCGCAATGCAAGCAAATTTAATTTGTGTTGCCTTCTCTTTTAAGAATTGAGGCACTAAATGGTTCACAGTGACAGTAATCCAGATCTTTAATTAATTCTGCAGAAAACACACCATGAGCTTGTGAAGATGGAGATCATTTTCCACAGAACCACAAAAATGTGATGACAACCCCCCACCAAGATCTGAGATAATGTACTTCGMAATAGATTCAGCTGTACTCCATAGACGGATGACAGGAAATATTTTAAAAATTCATCCACAGAATTTCATTTGAATTTTTTAAGAAACATTTTTATTCAGACAGGTTTCTACGTTTTGATTTTTGTTTCTTTAAATTGTTTTTGATTGTATTCTGGTTCACTGTTGTTGGTCGTTTTCAGTTATTTMGATCTCTGTGAAGCCATTTGTGATGTTTGTGGAAGATGCTGCAGAAATAAAATTTGCTTATTAATAAAGGCTGTAAAAATGCATGTGAACAACTTCCTTGAATCCCAAACTTTTAACACAATAATCCTGCACTGTTTTTTTAGTACGTGAAGTACACACCAAATTTTAACTGCGTGTCTGTTAATCTGACTGAAGTATACATTTCTGTAGTTAAAGTCAATTAGCTGTGGTMGCCATCTTGTGCAGGCAGACTCCAAAAGTTAATCGGCTGCCGATGAGACATTTCACTAACAGACACACAAACAGATGGAATTACATGATCACCCATCTTTCACAGCAGTGATTTCTAACAAACCCCATGAATTTCAGGGGATTTTTTTAAAGATGCAGAACTTCACTCAACAGAACAGATGAATTTAATTTTAAAAATTATGTCAACTGGTTCTACTCAGCTGAAATGAGTAGAGGTAATGTATTTACTTTATATTTACTTTAAGTAGATGTAAAGCAAATGCCTTGCCTTTACTCAAGAGTGCACTTTTTTTTATTAAACCCACTACAAATGTTTGAGTTAATAGCTCAGACAGACTGCAGGATGATAAAAAAGCAGTTGTTTTTATGAGTCCCAACTGAATGAAAGTTGTAAGATGATAGAAAAGAGAAGAAAGAACAGAGATTTATCAAACACAGTGACAATTCTAGATTATAAATAGTCTCCATCTGTTGCTTCAGTTTGACAAATACTGTATTTACCAGTTAAAAGTTACAGTGGTCATAAAAACATCTGAGCAGTTCAAGTCTGCAACCAGCAAAGGCCAATAAAACGCTGCTTTATTGACCTTTTTGTAGTAAAACAGCTGAGTAATAATAAAAAAGCAGATTAGGTCATTTTTAAGAGTTTGAGTCACTGCAGCGTCCGTAGAGGAAATGAGTCACTAAATTAGTTTTTATTAAAGCTTCATGAAAACTACATGTAGTTACTTTTAAAATGAAAGGATATTTGTGTAATTAGAACTATAGAGTTACTTTATTGCCTGTTTTCTTTATCTAGTTCTGCTCAGGATGTTAAATCCATCTGTGTTGACTTATTTTTAAATTTATTTATGCTTTTAATGAATCATGTTTAGTCTCTGTCATCTCTCTCAATTGACTCTGTCTAAAATGTTGTGATAGGTGTTTAGAGTCGCCAGCAGCTTGTTTAAATCTCAACCATCACTGTTGCTTTTGGACCCGTTTTCTGCCGGAGAACCCAGGAGATCGTTTTTGACCCGCTTCCAGGAAACTGCAGAGTTCGTTGGTTCAGTTTTCCCTCCTCTTCCTCAAATCCCTGAACTCCTCACACACCAACAACCTTGGATGTTTTTTTTTCCCCTGCTTGAACAAAAATAACTCCAGGAATGAATTTGTTTCAGACCAGTGAATGAAAACATCAGATCATTCTGCATCAGGTTCATTCAAAAGACTACAGATTACAGTGCGTAACTGAGTTGCAGTGCTCTCACGTTTGAACCGCAGTATTTAGCAATAACTGTTTTTTATGCAACAAAAAATTCAAATATTTAGAAATCAAAGCCAAGACTGGCTAAACTCACGAAGCAGCTGCTGGTTGTCAGAAAATGTGTCTTCTGCAGAACAGAATTTGACACAAACCTTCTACGACAACATTTGTTGAGTTCGGTTTCTTGTTGTGAACCCAGACAGGGAAAAAGTGGCGAGGTGGACCGTAGAGGAGCAGAGCAACAGCCAAATGGTGGCAAGACAGACTTTACAAATCAGAACCACAGAAATAAATATTTGCTGCATTTCCATGATGTTTTCCTCCGTTTGCCCTGTCCTTAACTCCACTGCCACAAAACCCAGTCAGTTGGTCACTTATTCCATATAAACAAGTTTATTTTTCACATTCCCATCACCCACACACAACCTGACCAAACTTCAGATGGTCCGAACACAAAGCTGCTAAATTCCACACCTTCTGTTTGAGTATGTTCCCATTTTGAAGAGCTGACTGAAGAGTAAAAGAGAAAAGCAGCAAGAATTTTTTTATCGGACTGTGAGGAAGAACTCAGTGAATGGATCGACACATTTCAGAACAGGGATGGACAACAGGCGGCCTGCTGGCTGGAGGCTGCCTGAGGGCCACCAGTTATTTATTTAGGTATTCATTCATCCATCCATCCATCCATCCATCCATTTTCTGTACACGCTTCRTCCTTTTCAGGGTTGCGTGGGTCACTGGTGCCCATATCCAGCAGTCACAGTGTGAGGGGCAGGGTACACCCTGGACAGGTCCAGGTCCATCACAGGGACACATACAAACAAGGATTCACTCTCACACCTAGAGACAATTTAGATACCAGTTAATCTAACAGTCATGTTTTTGGTCTGTGGGAGGAAACCAGAGTGCCTGAAGAAAACCCACACATGCACGGAGAGAACATGCAGGCTCCACCCAGAAAGGTCCCCGACTGATTCAATCCAGCAACCTTCTTGCTGAGAGGCAACTGAGTCACTTTATATTTTTTTAGGTTAAAAAAAATCYAACAAAACAGTTATTTATGTCACCACCATGACACGTTGCACAAAGCTAAAAATGAGAAATTTACTGAAGTCGCAAATTCATAAAAAACAGCAACTTTTTCCCAGAACCACAACCATGTAGAGTCTGGACTCAAGACGTTTTGTATTAATCTTATTAAACAAGAGTACAAGAGTTGCCCGGGCCACGCTTGCAAAAGAGATCTGTGATGTCAATGGGATTTCCCTGGTTAAATTACAGTAGAATTTAAAAAAATAATAATAATAAGTTGCCCACCCTTATTTCACAACAACCCACACTTACAGACAGGGTTATTAACCTAACGCTCGTGTTTTTGGTTTGTTGAAAACCACAGGACTCAGAGAACTCACCAGCATGCATGGAAAATCATGCAATCACCACCCAGAAAGGCTTCAGACCGAAATAATGAGACCGTAAAAAGAGTCAGATTTTTGTTAAAGGTCTGCAGTGTTTGTTCTGAGAACACCAACTTAAAGTGCAGCCCTATTACTCAGATGATGGTCAAGATACAGTATGTTATTTATACCTTAATATCACCTTGTAGGGATGTTGTGACATCATTCGGGCTGATTATTTACATAGCAGTGCACGTTAATAGCTCGGGGTCACAGGCAGAGGTAATACATTTAAAGTACACGTTCGATGGCACTGAAGGCTGTAAAAGACGCCGTGATTCATGGCGAACAGAAGGACGTTCCAGTAAGTTTGGAGTTTCCCAACCCTGGCATCACTTTGGTGTTTACAGTCTGCCCAGTTTCTCCTCTGCAGCCGAAACAAGAAGCAGTGCTTCATAACTCACAGAGGTGTTTTGTTTTTGTCTTTTAAGGCCGGCTGCAGACAGAGAGCCCTCTCTCTGCTGCTCCTCAGTGTAAACACAAGTCAACACTGTAACGAATGTGCCACGGCTGCAGAGTCAAGAGAAGGAGAACTGCACTGACGTCCCATATGTCCCCTCTGTTGTCCTCAAACCAAAACATTTACAGTCATGTCGATTTGGGACAGAGCTGCACTTTGGGAACACACGTTTGTCGTGGAGAATCAGCTATACAGCAAATCACTGTAACAGAAAGGCTTTCAAACACATCACAGTCGTATTTGTTATTATTTTTTGTCCCTTTCATTGCATTYATCCTAAATGTTGGAACATTTCAGTCTGTTTGAGACGTTTATTCTCAAGCAGTCTGGGTCAGGATTTCAGATTAAATTCCACCAGAATTGTTAGGAAGTAATTAAAAAGACAATGTCATATCTGGAAGCTGGAGGGTGTGGGGCTTGAAGCGCCTTGTTAAAGAGACAGCCTCAAAARGAGTTGATCWGCACACATCCGAAAAGAGGTGAAAGAGGGGCTTGTGGAGTTACAATAAAGAAGAATTCAGACCAAAGCATTGCAGTTCCACTTTATATYGACCCCAYCTGAATGATTTAAATGTGAGAAAGTWGGATTTAAAAGCCTGTCTACTGTTTTTGGTGTTGGGTTGTCACATCTGCACTTAAACTAAAAGAATTCACTCAACTCCTGAGGTTTGATCACAAATWTTTAAAGTTACATCAACAGGAATTAATCTGTCGCTCATTGGGCAGCAAAAATATTTAGAGTTGTTTCAATACAAACTACTCAAAGCAGCATGACACATTTCTCTAACTCGTTTTGTTCTCAAAGAAGTTCCAGTTGAAGAGTCATTTTCCCAGCAGTTTCCTGTGAATTTTTTTATACAATCTTATTGCAAATCACTTCTAATTTTCTCAATTTCTTGGGTGGTCTTTTGAAATTTCTGCAGCAATTTGTATTRTCATCATCATCCGGCCAACTAATCTCTTGCTTGTTCCGGAGTCAGATCACATGGGCAGCAGCTTGAGCAGGGAGATCTGGACATCTCTTCCCACAACTTCCAGCTCTTCTGGGTGGATTCCAAGTTGTTCCCAGGCCAGACAAGAGACTAGTCTCTCTACCGTGTGTCATGGGTCTTCTCTGGGGTTTCCCTCTAACCCAGACCAACCCCCTATAGGGAGGCATCCAGGGATACCCAAACCACGACAACTTCCTCTGGAAGTGGAGGAACAGCAGCTTCACTCTCTCTCAGATAACTGAGTTTATCACTTTCTCTCTCAGGGAGTGTCCTGCAGAGAAAACTTAGTATTTTGACTGCTTGTATCCATGATCATTTCGATTACTTTCCAAAGTTCTTGACCAGGTTAGGAACATAAACAGCTTCATGTTGCAGCTCAACTTTCTCCTCACCACAATAGATTTTTTTTGTTCTAAACCATTTTTTATATATTTTTTTGTGTTTTTCTTTTATCTTTAATTACTAGAGGAACMTTTTCTACGAGACTCAAGAAAACCTTTGCTAAAATATTAAATGGATCATGGCTGGCACATTTCTTCARCCATAAAGTTAAAAATATCAAAAAACTTTTCAGTGACATCATTCTCTTGTATGCAAGGTTGTAAAGTAACAAAGTACAAATACTTTGTTACTGTACTTGAGTAGAATTTTGAGTATCTGTACTTTACTTGAGTAATTATTTTTCAGCCTACTTTTTACTTCTACTTCTTACATTTTCACACAATTATCTGTACTTTCTACTCCTTGCATTTTTTAAAAGGCAAGATGTAGAAAGTTGTTACTTTTATTTCATTTTTGCTTGATTTCATTCCAGTGTGTTACTGTAAATAAACTAAATACTATCCATATAAATTGTGCCTCCTAGATAGAGTAAATTTAATTGTGGTTGAATGAGAAGTATAAATATAAAAAATTTGTACACAAACAAATAATGTCACACTCCAGCAGGACATAATCATTAGTATTTGTATTTCATGAATTATATTATTGCATTTGGCCGCAGCCCTCAGATAGATTTTCATTTTGGAGAAAAGGTTTGGGCAGCCTTGATATATGTATACAAACTGAAATAGACTAGTGCATCCTTAATTTAACAAATTAATTATTTTAATATGATATAGTAATTTCTGCATTTTTTTGGGAGGTCACCTCCTAATACATGTCATTAG
>NW_013952475.1:1623672-1625731 GCF_001266775.1 Austrofundulus limnaeus
ACTTTTACTCAAGTATCACTTTGTGGTACTTTATACAACACTGCTTGTATGCAGAAATATGAACACATTTAAAAACATTGCTTTGGCTTTCTTTTCCCTCGTCTGTTGGGTTGACCTGGAGAAATTTGGAGAGGGCGAGCTATTTTTCTCTCTTAGAGGACTCATCCCATCCGTCAGGCCTGTCTGGTTGCGTCCCCATTTAAGACAGCCCCTATCTCAGCCCACAGCTGTGCGCCTCTGTGGTGCAARTTGTGGATTACTGGAAGGCAGGGGACGAGACTACCACAGAACTTGCCCCCCTCGACTCCTTATCCTCTGCTGCAGGAGGTTAAAGAGGAAATGCGCTCCCAGATCCACAGCAGACCGCAGGAAATAACAGACGCCAGTTTGTGGGTGAGTTCGGCGATGGAGAGCTCCAACTTTACGCACGGGTCTGTATCCACCAATGAGACGGTTCTTATGAGCAGAACTCCCCACTCCAACTCGACGGAGATCGCTTTGCCTGTTTTTATGTTCGCTGGTGGAGCCATTGGGAATCTGATCGCGATAATCGTCCTTTCAGGGTCGCGACAGCAGAGGAAATCCTCCGCTTTCTACTCGCTGGTGTGCGGTCTGGCGGTGACGGACCTGCTGGGCACCTGCTTGGCCAGCCCYCTCACTATAGCCGATTATTTGGACAAACATGTGCTGAGGAACCAGCGCGTGTGCGAGTTTCACTCCTTCTTGTTGTTGTTTTTTGGTCTGACCGGTCTGAGCATCATCTGCACCATGGCGGCGGAGCGCTACCTGGCCATCTGCGGGCCCTACGTGTACCAGCGCTGGGGGGTGGACCGCTGCTTCGCGCGGAAGTTCCTGCTCTTCATTTACATCAGCCACATTTTCTTCTGCTGCCTCCCCATGATGACGGGCGTGGCGCGGAGCGATCTGCAGCCGTCCGGGACCTGGTGCTTCATCGACTGGAGGACCGCCTACACACGGCTGTACGGGGCCGTGAGCCTGCTGCTGATCCTGGGCACCATCGTGCTGAACCTGGCGGTGTGCGGCGCGCTGCTGCTCATGCGCCGCAGGAGCGCGCGGAGGAGCGTGACCACGGCCAGCGTCASGGGGAGGTGGAGGGCCCTGTCATCCGCAGCAGAGACGCAGATGATCGCGGTGCTGGTGATGACCTCCGTGCTGGTTCTGACCTGTTCCGCCCCTTTAGTGGTGAGTAACTGACAGGAAGCCCTAACTGATGACGCACAGTTATGGTTTTGGACTGTTAGGCAAGCTCAGATGTGCTGGAGCAGAGGCAATTAAAACATGCAGATTAGTGGCCCTCCAGGACCATGATGCAAGGGTTCCCAACCCTGGTTCTCGAGAAACCAGATCATGCATGCTTTAGATGAGTGAATAACAGGCTTCTGAAGAATCTGAAGATCTGCTGAAGAGCAGGGAAACAATTAAAACATGCAGGATAGTGGGCCTCAAGGACCAGGCTGGGAACCAGGACATCAAAGTGATACATGAATGAAAGTAACTTAATCTATTCATAGGAAAAGTCTCCTCCAAGAAAGTAATTGACATTTATTGTACTTCTGATATGAAATGTAAATAAAGGTAAAATATAGTTAGAATTTCCTAAAATTGCATTTAATTGGAAGTGATCCCCGCCCCAAAAAATGTTTTCTAAAGGCCATAATGATGTAATGGTAATATAAAAATGTGGGATTCACATGTTTTAGCCACGATCTTCATACTAGCCGTCTTATATGTCCTGCTGGAGTGTGACATGATTTGTGTTATGGGCTGTATAAACCAAAGAGGTGTGGGAATAGTAGCCTATGTGTTTATACTTCTCATCCAACCACAATTCAGTTCACTCTATGTGGGAGGTGCCATCTGGATACTGTTTTTTTTAAAACAATAACAAGCTGTAATAGGAGTAAAATTAAAATATAAGGAGTAGACGTAAAATAAAGTATAGATAACCAAAATTTCTACATTTGTAAAGTAACAAAGTATTTATATGTAATTAAATGAAACCTCTGCCTGGATTGAACAGCCCTTTTTTTTTTTTTTT
>NW_013952475.1:1625741-1628312 GCF_001266775.1 Austrofundulus limnaeus
GTCTCTTGGAGGAGAGACGAAACGTTTCATTAGAGAAGAACCCGTCCAGAAGACCTATACAATTTTTTTCTTTTTGACAATCACTCTTTATTTGAAAACTGAAGATGCAGTAATTCCAAATGGCTTTAAGTCTGCTGTTTTAAGAAATAACTGAGCTGAAAATGTGTGATTGTAGCAAATAATTATCTAATATAAACATTCTGAATGCGTCACAACTCATTATTCAGCCATTTTTAAACACACAAAGCCGAAGATTAACGTAGAAGTAGCCAAAAACATTCTTTACCAAAATTTAAATGCTATTTAAAAAATTAAAGAGGCCACCACTGTAGTTCAGTCATTTTAAGATTTATTGAGATTAAATTGGTTGTGTAGTAYATAAGAATGATCACATGGTGATTCTTGATTCTGATCCCAAATTAAGATTCAAGATTCAAGATTCAAGTACCGGTAGTTTAACTGTCAGAATTGAAATTGCGCTACTCTCTTTCCCAGTTACAACATTAGACAAGTAATCAACAGAAATTGACAGTCCAATAACATTGTAAATAAACAAAAAAAGTGACAATAAATGTGTAATACAATTTGGACACAGATACAGATTAATTTGTGACATCAACACAAAAACAACAGGTAATGGAGCGGTACTCAGTAGTGCAAAAATAAAGATCTTTATACAAGAAAAAGTTGAATATTGCAATTATAGTGGAACAGAAGCTTAATGCTGATAAAAAGTAAAGTAAAGTGAAGGATGCATATGAGTGTAAAAGTGATGTGTGCATACATTTCTCACAGATGAGGGAAGGGGGTGGGGGTGGACATTTTAAWCTTTGCTAAAGCTAATTTTACAAAGGGCTGTTTAAGTCAGCCTTCATACACAGCTGAAAGTTTATACAGTGTAGTATCAGAGAACAATCTTTATCAAAATCTACATGCAAATGCAAAATCCAAGATCCCCACCCACTTGTCAAGTATTTGGGGGTGGCACCTAGGGTAGCCAGCCAAGAGGGGTGGAACTTGGCACCTTGGCCACCCCTCTCTGTCCCTGCACATATGGTTGTGTTAAATTAACACTACTGGCATTGATTTAACACTAAACACATTGTTTAGTGTTTAATTAACAGCAATAGTGTTATTTTAAAACCATGTTTTCTGTTTAATTGTTTTTAGAATTTGGGTTTATGAGATTTCCTACTCACTTTTTACTCAGGGTTTGAGGTTGTTTTTCATTCAATTAATAATTTGATTATTGATGATAATATCACTCAGTATCAGGAAAATAATACAATAATTGWATGATTATTTTATGATGATGAAAATTACTTTTCAAGCATTTAGTTAGAGAACCTGCAAATGTTTTTAAACACTTCTGAGTTTTGCTCACGTCTTCATCTGTTTCAGGTGCGAATTTTTGCCAATCACTTCCAGGATGACCCCAAAGCAGACCTGACCGCCATCCGGATCGCTTCCTTGAACCCCATCCTGGACCCGTGGATCTACATCCTCCTCAGGAGGTCCCTGTTCAAACGCTTACTCAGCTTGTCCAGGAAGCGCAGCAGCAGACGCAGCATCTCCCCGCCTTCGCCGCACAGCGAGCTGTTGTTCACCGACGTGATGAGGGACCGCCACGTCTTCGCCCAGCTGATGTGCAACACGAGCATCATCGCTCAGCTGCCCGCTTCTGTCAAGTTCACTCCGTACGACACGGAGAACTGCTGTCAGCCTTGAAGCTCTGCAGACTCAGCAACATGCTGCTGCAAACAGACTCAAAGGCTGGAGACCCACAGTGCAACAAACCCCTGAGGGGTCCCAGGATTATTTATTGACTGTCGGCTGAGCAGAGGTCTGACTGATGCACATGTGGCAATGAGAATATTTGACTCTGATGCTGCTGGAATGTAACAATAACCGAYAGTTGTTTAGGCATTTGTGCCTCTGGTTTTTGTAAAATTCTGTAATTGCCTCRGGCTCTGCTGCACGTAGACGTTTTCCTAAAGAATTTATAATTAATAATTATTATCTTATTTATTATTTATTTTTTATCTGAAAAAAACAATGCTTGTCTACATGTACTAAATATTAATATGTTGCATTATGCTTGTAATGTAAGACAAGAGCATTTTACTATTTTTTTCCACAAAAAACAATATACAAAGAACTTTACGATGCACTGACAAAAACATGCTGCATGTTTGTTTTAAATATTCAAGTGTAAAMTATCTGAAAGTGCTGGCTTTTTGAGTCCCAGTTCTTTGAAGCWTTACAGTGAATTAAGCTCAATAATTCCAGTGTTTTGTTTTCAGGAACAACTTTGTTTTGTTGCTTTTGTTCTGAAAAATCAACTGAGTTATAAACCAGTTTAAATGTTTAAGAAAGTATTTGTGTGGAAATTTATCCAGCAAGCTTTCCTTTCTCAGCATGGTCGAGTTTTAAAGCTTCAACACAAGTTGGAGGGAATAGGTTTTCTTGAAAGCCTTACATATGCAGGTTATGTGTAAGGCTCAAAGAAATGTGTTGCCATCAAACATCCAATCACATTTTGTGAAGAGGGAAAGCTGCTATAATTTGAAG
>NW_013952475.1:1629016-1635226 GCF_001266775.1 Austrofundulus limnaeus
GACAATATTTATGAATGTAGGCATGCATGTTTGTATATCTATATATGTATATGAATGTGTATGTGTATATATTTATACATGTCCTCTATGTATTTATCCATTTATTTTTCAGGTCAACGGACAGATGTTGGGTGTGTGGTCCTGTGTTTTGTTGGTGTATATTTAATATACTTCTAATCGCTATTTCAATCTATCTAATTACTTCTCTCTGTTTTTCTCTCTCTCTATTCTCTCTTCACTTTAAAAAATAAAATAAAATAATTTAAGAAAGTCACTGATGATGAAATAAATAAACTAATAATATTTGGTTTCATTTTCTACTGAAGTGACAAAAAAAAAAAAGGAACGAACTGAACGGCAGTCATTTGAATAAAAACATTGTGGTTGTGATGGTTGCCGATTAAAAAAAGGACCTGTTTGTTACACCAGCAGTCAGTCACATTTCATTTAAAAAATAACTTTTAAAAAAATGCTGCATTTTTTGGATCTAATGCAGTTAAAAATAATATTTGATGAATCAAACTGGATTTCGAAGTAAAATTATTATCATTCTTATTTTATAATAGCCAACAAATAAAAGAAGACGCGACATGTTCAGTCTCCCTTCATGTATTTATTTCCCCGACATTTGAAAAAATATCTACCAAACCCAAGCAGACAAGACTCGAGTGCACAGCTGTGCACGTTTGCACCTACACAACATAAAAATCTATAAACATAGTTGAAGTAAAAAAATGTGTTTCAAGAATTATTGAAGACACAAAAATAATATATATTTTTACAAATTTTACAAATAATTCTTCCGTCTTTACACTCATTATCTTCTGAAAAGCTTTACAACAGAGTTAACTTTTTTTACACAATTTTTGTCCACTGTACAGAGACAAACTGACACTGAAAAAAAAAGATTTACATGAATATTACAGCTCAGCAACCTGAAAACAAAGGCCTCCACCTTTGGCTGCACTGGCTTAAAAAAGGTTAAAACACACACACAAAAACACAACTAATTACATCTAAACATGAACAAAACAAAGGATTAAATCAATTTATATGACCGTCTTCATTTCTTAAATGATGGAAAAGGTTGAAGTCTATAATTCCAAACTGCTGCATCTAAAATTACGGCTGCAGTTTTACTTTTTAATGAAGAAATTTGTAACAACCCTCAAACATCCTTTTGATCACAAGGCTGCAGAGTAACCTTAAATTTGATTTTATGAACAGGCTTATAGTAAGTGTTTATGTATGGTATATGTCTTTTTTTTTAGATTTTACCTTAAAAATCAACACTTTTTTGTTTTTCTAAAAGCTTTTTTTAATGGTGAAAACATCCCTAGACTTTTACAGTACTATTACTACCTCGAAACAAGCTGCAAGATATTTATGTTAAAATAAAATTAAAAAAAAGTTATTTTTAACACAACTCTATCTTCCTGTTCAAATAT
Source organism: Austrofundulus limnaeus (assembly GCF_001266775.1). NCBI lineage: Eukaryota > Metazoa > Chordata > Actinopteri > Cyprinodontiformes > Rivulidae > Austrofundulus > Austrofundulus limnaeus. The sequence goes on from NW_013952475.1 coordinate 1,630,465, forward strand.
ATATTTTTTTAATCTGCAGGGTTTTGTTTTCTGGCAAACAAATTTCAAATTTTGATTAATTCAGATGAACGTGTTGTGAGATTAAACAATTTGATGAAGCTAAAAAAATACATTTTTATTTCTCAGAATTTTTTTTCTCATGAGCAACACTGTCTCGTTTCACACAGATTTAAAGCTCAGGGTTTTGCAACAAAATCCAATGAATACATTTTAACAAAAGCTTGTCGTTTCAGTTAATCAGGAAGAGGTGGTTTCCATGTAAATTTATGCAGGAGTAAACAATTAATGAGACACTTGTCAGTTTACATTTAAATTCTTATGAATCTAAAAGGGTTTTAAATGTTAAAATGTTTGAAAAAGCCTCATTATTATAATTTAACAAGGCTGTACACTTACGAACATCTACAGAAAGGTTCAAATGACCAAAAAAAAAAAAAAAAAGATAAAGCTCAGAGGCTACAATGCGTGCTGTATTCTAAAGCAGCCATTTATAAAATCAAATAAAAAAATAAAATAAAATAGGAGCGTGAATCAGAGGAAGCACAACGAGCAACATGACAAAATACGCAAGTCTGTTTCCTAAAGTAGTACCTCGAACAGTGAAAATTACTCTAAATAAAATAATTATCAGTTGTATAAACACTACAATCAGTAAGGACGATGACGATATTACAGTTTCAGCTTTGATTGCACAAATCAATGCTTTGATTCCATGCATGGCTCATTTCAAGTTGTCAAAACAAACCCTTCAACCTACAATAAAGTCACAGATGATCTGAGAAACACYTTTAAAGATGTGCAAACTAGGGTTGGGCTTAATCGTGTCGTGTGCAATTAATCGTCAGAAAAACATTAATCGATTCTTTTTTGGCACTTGACGATTAATACGATTAKTGCCACCAGGCAGAGTKCGCTCGGTGCTCCACTCTGCTTCAAACATGAAGAACATAAAAAAAGTTCTGTGATTTATTTATCTATCAACAAAAATTAAAATTTGATGTAAAGCCTGAAGTCTGTAATTTTGACAAATTTGGAACAGATTTTTTACGAAGAGCAAATCTTTCCCACTAAATTGGTCATGTGACTAGGACAAATGGACTCCAGGGGATTAATTGTCATATTAATCGTTATCGGCTAAATACCACAATTAATCGTGCTTAATTTTTTTGCCAATATTGCCCAACCCTAGTGCAAACCAAACACGGACCTTAAATTCAAAAGAAAATAAATATTTCAAGCAGCTTTAAAGAAAATGTAAGAATTATAACTCAGAAACCTATGAATATACAGTATATAAAAAACTGCATGATTTTAAATATGATTTTTAGCCTAAAACGAAACTGAAACAAATCTAATCTGACTTAAATGCCAGTCTGATAAAGACATCCCCGCAGACAAACTGGAACATTGAGCCAAAAATTCTATGAATACGTTTTAATAAAAAGTAATAACATCTCAGGTTTTTGGGGAAACTGACCTTTCTGAACAGCACGGTGGATATCGCTCCCCATTCGAAGCTGTAAACACTTTGTGTTTTCAAAAACCCTTCCACGAGGAGCTAAAAAAGTAACCGTCACTGATCTGAGTATGCAAAATAAAAATAAAACTCACTGGCTTTGTCCAGACACAGTGACGAGATTCGTTTTCATTGGACATTTTTCTTCATCAGGCACTTTTTCTGAGTGACCCCCCCGATGACACCGAGTTTAGACTAATTAAATCTGTGTTCTGTCTCTAAAAGCATGAAGAACACTCACAAAGGCACTGACATGTGGAGGTTTTCTGTTATTCACCATCTGATGATCAAACTTTTAACAAAGCAAAACTAAAGTTGGTGAAAATCTCAAACTTTGCGTTTTGATTTACAAACCACAGACTTTTTCTTTATGTCTTTAGCTACAAAAATCAAAATCATACTAATATTAAAAGTATTTAATTCCCCAAACTTCATTCAGCCGATGCTACAACTTGAATAAAAACTGAACAAAGCTGCTATGATGACTACAAACGAGGCAATGAAACAAGATCCAACCTGTCCACTGAGCTCTCACAAACTGCGACACCACAAACTAACCAGCATCGTCAACACTAAACAGCTTAAATACTGCTTGAATAAATGATGCCTACATTTAACTCAAGACTAAAGATTTATTTACTGAAGCCGGTTTGTTTTCTTCTCACAACAAAAACAAGTGCCTCACGAAGAAAAATGAACGTCCCAAACTACAGATTAGTTTTTATTTGTTACAAATGTAACAAGACAGCTTTCTCTTATTTTTAAATCCATAAAGATGGTTTAAAAGGAGACATATCATGCTTTTAAATCCTCCTTTTTCACACTTAAATCATTCAGTTTGGGTCTATTTAAAGTGGAACTGTAAGGTTTTGGTTTGAATTCCTCCTTATTGTAACTCCACAAGCCCCTCTTTCTCCTCTTTTCTGAGGTGTGTCTCATATCAACTCGTTTTGAGGCTGTCTCTTTAAATCCAAATGAGGAGCTTTACACCCCTCCCCACATCCAGAGTGGTCCATTCTACTTTGATAAAGGGGTTTGTGACTATATAGCGGCGCAGAAACGTTTTATTCACAAATTAAATAAGAGATGTCAACAAGGGAAGACTTGTCCATCCAGCCTCACAGAGGAGAGTGAAGATCACCAAATTGTAGTTGGTAAGTTCAGACCTTATTTAGCAGTTCTGTCACAAATACTGTGATGTAATTGTTCAGAAAACATCATATAAAATAAAGAGAACAGAACAGTTTGCAAAAGATGACCCAAACAGAACATAAAGATATCTCTGCAGCAGCAGGAAAAAATAAATTATAATTTTCTGCACTCCTAGAGACACCAAGTATAAAACAAAATGTACTTAATGGCAAAAAAAGTAGATTTTGCATGATATGTCACCTTTAAAAAAAAAGACAAAAGCTAATATTTGCCTTTTCCAGACAACTAAAAGAAATCTGACCCGTCTACATAATAAAGTTTAATCTAACTGAAATTGGCTGATGAATGTCCTCCGAGTTGTTGAACATAAAACAAACAGGAAACAGCAGGGCTGTAAAAATATGAGGTTTAGAAAATGAGAAGCATCTCCGGCCCTTTCACAGCCTGCTTATCTGCTCGGTTTTAAATATTTATGACCAATAGGACGTGCCTTCAGTCTCAAGTATAAAGCACACGACAGGACCCGTTGCCCGAAGGGCGGCACACAAGAATCTCGACCCAGTCGGAGGTCCGAGCCCTCCATTAGACCACATACTGGTGGTTGTTGGTGTGGTTTGTCGTGTAGGCCTGCCGGCTGTACTGGAAGTGGTCGGTCAGAATGTTGTTGCCGTGGGAGAAAGGCACTGACCCGTTGGACTGGGTCTTCTCCAGCATGGGGTTGTCGAAGGACATCAAGTCCTGCTGGCTGACCGGCAGCAGCTTCTTCTCATGGTTGGCATCATACTTGGCCTGATGGCAGAGGAGGAGAGCAAATCAACGAGAGTCTAATAAAATACACAACTTAAACTCCTCCAAGGAATGTAAGGTCCTGTGATTTCCAAAACACAGACAGAATAACAGAATTTCCCAAACAAAATGGAATCCAAAACAAAACAAGGAATCTCATGGAAACGGCTCATTTGGGTGAATTTCTGGGGGTATTTTGGCCGCTGCCGCTTCCTCTACCTACAGGGTGGGTTCTCCTTCTCAACACAAGTAAAAAAAAAGATGCTCACCATGACACCAACATCCTCCAAATTAAAAAACACAAAGCTTGGCGCAAAATTTAGGGCAGAACAGTACCCCAGCCTGGGGTCTCTCTGCTTAGGCTGCTGCCCCCGCGACCTGATCCTGGACGAACAGACGGACAGTACCCCAGCCATTTTTACAAATCTGGAGAACGTTTCTCTAAATTTTGTTACCAATTGACTGAACGGGTAAGAATACATGTGATGACCATTTACAAAGGCCCACATCAGAAAGAGAAGAAACATGCTAGTGTGAAACAGACACACATGCAAACTCAACATTCAGCTACATGAATAGAAGCGAGGTGTGAATTTATCCAAGATTTCATTGCTGTGTGCAGAATCAGATATTCCTTCAGAAAAAATGAAAAAGTTTTGTCTGTTTTYGATAAATCACTGTAAACAAGGAGGGGCTCAGCCAAAACTGCAGTAAAAATGAGAACAGATCTCCTTCAACAAGAAAGTTTGCACAAATAGTTACTGTTTGTAGGTTTTATGTTTCTTTACGAAACATTTTATGTTCAGATCAACTCTAAAGTTGAAATGCAAGTTATTAATTAATGAATTAATCTAAAGTTGAATGATACTATCGATCAACTAAAAATTAATTGATAAGCAGACATTTTCCTAAAAAATGTTTTTTGGTTCGATTAATTGTTTGTATCCTTACTCTAAAACATTTTTATTTTACAAAAGGATAACATGAAGAATGTTTTTTTAATCGTTTAAAAAAATAAATGAATAAACTTACTTATAAATCCCTTGCAAAGCATTTAAAGTTCTGCTTCACCACAGCAATTTTGTTATATTTGTGAAAGTGAAATAAGAGACATTAAATACTGAATATGTGGCTATTATTTCTCAAATTATTTTTCAGTCACTTAATAATTACCATATTTATTCATGTATAATATGATCTCATGTATAATACGACCCACCCTTTTTTMAGCTTAAAAAGCATAAAAAATTTTAATCCTCAAACTACCTCCAATTTGATACAGTCTTCAAGATTTTTCAGCCTTTGCAG
>NW_013952475.1:1636206-1638351 GCF_001266775.1 Austrofundulus limnaeus
ATATATCGTATCGTGACCCCTCTGTCATGATATGTATCGTATCGCCAAATTCTTGCCAATACACAGCCCTACTCATGTATAATACGACCCACCCTTTTTTGAGCTTAAAAAGCATAAAAAATTTAATCCTCAAACTACCTCCAATTTCATACAGACTTCCATATTTTTCAGTGTGCAGTCTTTATATACATCAGTTAAATGATCATTGAACTGCTCATTTTATTTTAACAACATATGTACTAAAAGGTATTTTGACAACAAATACTGTATATATCAGCTGTAGCAGCATCATATGAATTCTGGCATTTTACACACAGTCCACCAGGAGGCACCAGCACAAAAGTCAGAGACTTCACATGAGATTTGGGCCATCTTCAAGCAGATACAAGCAAATTACTTCCTACTCGCGAACGCCCCCTCTGGTGGGGAAACTTTTTTTCAGGGATACAAACTTTTTCAGAACACCGGTAGACGGCAGCCATTACAGACGAACATGTGTTTGTTGTTGTTCCAGGAGCGGCTCGGTCACACGCTAATGTCATTAGTTCGCTATCATCACTAAGATGCAGGACTGCCTTTTCCCCCCTTTTATTCACATCATGTCGCCTGCCTGGATCTGTTATTATCTCGCTCTGAAGCACGGAGGAGTGTCAGAGGTAAGCTCGTTTCAACTGCTTTTTACGACGCGGTCTCATTTCCAGACTCAATAATTTTGTGAATGAAGCCGATATTTCAGTTAAAATACATAAGTAAAAACATTTATCCGAGTGTAATACTACCCACCAACTTTATGGATGATTTTATGGATTTAATTTTACGTATTATACTTGAATAAATACGGTACACACTTTATGAAAATGTGGAATTTGCAATAAAACAGAAAAGCGGAATTTGTTTAAAAAAACTATTTGGGAAAAAATAAAATAGATTTTATGGGGCTTTAGGAATGCTCATCGCTCACTGCACTGCAGGCTAAAATTCATTTTAATACAAGCTAATAAAAGCTTAATAGTTTCCTCCCTGACCAGCTGGCATCCCYTGGTAGAGGCGACTCACCTTGTTGTAGAGGAAGACCCCGACAATGGCGGTCATCATGCCCATGACGTTTGTGAGCGTGACCGGGTTACGCAGCATCAACAGCGATATGCTGATGACCATGATCCTCTTGGTGGCGTTGGCCACGGCGTAGCTGAGCGGGCTGACCAGGTTGAGAATACTGAAAGCGATGACGTTCTGTGCAAAGTTGCAGAAGCCGCTGATGAGGAGGAGGACGAAGGTGCTCGTCCATCCCGAAACGTCTGACTGAAAGGAGAGGTGTTGGAAACAGATGAAAGTTACGAACCAACCGTCTGTGCTCCGGCAGAAGCCGTGTGTCTAAAGATCAGCTTTTGTTACGCACCAGATCTCCGTTCACAAGGAACACAGAGAGGTCCACCAGAACCCAGGTGGGCAGCATGAAGATCACAGCATTAAAGCCCAGGATGTTGAGGAGCCTCAAGTGGTGCACTCTTGTGTCACGCAACATCTTTACAAAAAAACAAACAAACCTCAAATTAAAAATTTACTTCAACACTCAAGTTAAAACATTTCACAGAGCATTCATCGTGTTTTAACAGAGCCACAAAAAAAATAATAATAAAGAGATAACGACGTGCAAAAACCAGAGCCTTCACCTTTTTGGAAAAAATGTTCTGCAGGGAGAAGCAGAGCGTGGCGGCGAGAGCGCTGATTAATCCTGAAACGTCGAAGGAAAGCTCCGTGACGGTGGCCAGCAGCACTCCACCGATGATGGGGATGAGCGATATGTACACCTGCAACAAGACAKAAACATTTTTCTGTCTGCTAAATTATCTGCTTTTATGTCAATGTCAATGTCAAATTTATTTATATAGCACTTTACAACATGCATAAAGCTGTACCAAAGTGCTGTACAAGAACAACACAAATGACAAAACAGAGCAAAAAACAATACATCAATTAAATGCCAAAGAATAAAAAATTGTCATTGACAACAAAGGCTTTTGTACAAAGTATTAGATAAATTTCAGTAAGTGTGTTCAATACTTTTCCCTGTGCCATTATTACAAATAACTTCATTTCTGGACATTTATGGTTGATTTCTTTGTATGTATGGATCACTTGGGT
>NW_013952475.1:1639633-1640969 GCF_001266775.1 Austrofundulus limnaeus
TGAAGTTTTTGACCAAATAGTAGAACCTGAGTTTTGCTTTCATTAAGGTGAAGAAAGTTTTTTTCCATCCATAATTTAACTTCAGCGAAACAGTTTAGCAACAGCTGAAGAGAATCATTTGTACCATTTTGTAATTTAAGGGGCAAATAAATCTGGATGTCATCTGCAAAGCAATGAAAGGAAATATAAAAATTTTTGGAAAATCTAACCAAGAGGCAGTAAATACAAGATAAATAAAATGGGCCCTAAAATTGACCCTTGGGGGACACCATATTTTAAAGGATTAGCCCCAGAACATGATTGGTCCAGATGAACAGAAAAGGTTCTGTTGTCTAAGTAAGATTTGAACCACTCGATTACTGAGCCTCGCAGGCCAACACAGTGTTTTAATCTATGTGAGAGAATCTGATGATCTACAGCAGGGGTGTCAAACTCCAGTCCTCGAGGGCCGCTATCCTGCATGTTTTAGAGGTTTTCCAGCTCCAACACACCTGATTCAGTGATTGAATTAACTCTTCAAATTGGGCAGAAGCCTGTTAATCACCCAGCGATCAAAATCTGGTGTGTTGGAGCAAGAAAACCTCTAAAACATGCAGGATAGCGGCCCTCGAGGACAGGAGTTTGACATCCCTGATCTACAGTGTCAAATGCAGAGCTCAAATCTAGAAGTAATAAAACTGCAACGTTGCCTGAATCAACTGTTAAGAGGAGATCATTATACACTCGGAGCAAGGCAGATTCAGTGCTATGAGCAACTTTAAACCCAGACTGAAACTTCTCAGTTATATTATAGTCTTTTAAAAACATTTCAAGCTGAATAAAAACTAATTTCTCAAGAATTTTAGATAAAAAAGGCAATTTAGAAATGGGCCTAAAATTTGCCAGGTCACTGGGGTCTAGATTAGATTTTTTAAGAATACGTTTGACCACAGCGTGTTTAAGAGTAGATGGGACATAACCTGACTGCAATGAGGTATTTATCACCTTAAGAATATAGCTGCCAAAAATCAGAAAAATGTCTTTTATCAGACGAGTAGGAAGACAGTCCAATGGATAATTCGAAGGCCGCAGATGCTTAATAACTAAAGTCAGTTCATCTATAAAAACTGGCTGAAAATGCTCCAGAATAGCTATGCATTGCGGCATTCCATGGGAATCTAAATCTACCAGCTTATTCAAGCCTCTAAGACCTTTATAGCTCAAATACAGTGGTTTGCAAAAGTATTCATACCCCTTGAACTTTTCTATATTTTGTCACATTACAACCACAAACATAAATATATTTCACTGGAATTTAATGTGAAAGACCAACACAAAGTGGTATACAATTGTGAAG
>NW_013952475.1:1648229-1654711 GCF_001266775.1 Austrofundulus limnaeus
TCACAATTGTATACCACTTTGTGTTGGTCTTTCACATTAAATTCCAGTGAAATATATTTATGTTTGTGGTTGTAACGTGACAAAATATGGAAAAGTTCAAGGGGTATGAATACTTTTGCAAACCACTGTATGTTGTTCTGCAGTAGCTCACAGCTCTGACCACATTTGCATCGTCATATCTGACCATATAAAAATATTTATTGAGTGACTTTTGCACCTAAAAAGGAAAATTTTGACTTTTCACAAATGTTGTGTAGAACGCAGTCATATTTATTTGTGCTGTTAAGGAGTTTAACATATAATATATCCTGTGTACAGGATACAAAACACAGGTGTGTCAATAAAACCTGATCAGGTTTTGTGCTTATTTGACTTGGAGCAGTAATGTGATTCATGCAGTTTAATGTTTCCAAACCACACAAACAGGATATATATATAAAATCTCCCTGTCCATGGACCCATCCTGTCTGAACACTGAGCTGTAAAATAAATATTACACATAGGTCAGACCCACAAGTCTCCTTATCACATTCAGTAAACAACCACTGTAAAATGTTCCTTCGCCTCAGAAAATCTCCCAGAAAACTCATCAATTCTAACAGAAATGTAAACTTTTATTGCATAGCACATTAAAAGACTTAAAAATGTGTCAACTCAGATAATGAGTCGGACTTTTTTACAGGATTATAATCAAAGGTCCAGTGTCAATTTTAAGAAAGGGGAGCTGAATAGCTATTTAAGCAGTTTGTGATTTCTAACAGTCAGTTTATAAGAAAATACTCAGTAAAATGTCTCATTTTTATCAGCTTCTTTGAACGAAATGTGAAAGAAACTTTGTCTGCTTCCAGAAACTGTTTGACTTTTATTTGTAGAGCAGGAAACAGGAGAAACGACCAATATTTGTTCAGACTTGTAAAATAAAAGGTCCATAAAACAAACTGCAGTCATTTGCAACACATGTTACACCTCACAGCCAGGTATCAGGTGAATGCAGCGGACTGATGTGAATATAGCCTTTGTTTCCTGCCCTATGTTTTTATACAACACCTCAACAAAATGAGGTGAAGCTCAGATATCAATGCACAAACTGACTGAAACACAGCAGACTGGGTTTTTTGAGTTCAACCTACACACCTTTGTTGTTTGCTTCTCCTTCATGATAATTCTTGATAACAGTACCACCCATATCGGCATCGTGGCTTTCACTGTGAAAGAGAGAAAAAAAAAGTGAACATCAGTTTTAAAACAACCACAAATAGGAAATTAAAAGTGACAACAGCGCTGTGTTGTTTCAACACAGACCGATGAACTGAAAAGATTAGCCTTTTATGTACCATCAGCAATAAGTATTATTTAACAGTGGCAGCACAAAGACATATTTTCAGATTTTAGGTCCAACCATCATTAAAACAACAACAACAACAGAATAACCACAAAAGAACTAAAACAAAAGCATTTTTCATCTAAAAATCACCTTGTTTATGCAAAATGTAATTGTGCCTAATTTATGTTTCCTAATATTTAAATTCAAAAAACATTTTGTGTCCTTTTGCATCTTGATCTAAAATAAGAACATAAACAAGGACAAGTTATTAACAGACATTCAGAAAGTCTGATTTAAAAAATAACCTCTGGCTCCATTGAAGCAAGACAAAAAAAATACAATAGAGACTAAACCTGAGAGTGATGTGGAAAAACCAGTTAAATAAGTTCAACAGAAATCCAAGTCTAAATAGGGTAACATGGCAGAAAAACGTTTTCCTAAAATCATATTAAAAACCGTTCTGACACATTTTTAAAATGGGCCATTTTTGAAGAATTTGTCTTATTGAAAGTTTGAACTGTAAAAGAGTATATGGTAATTACCGGTAATGTTTTCACTTTTTTCTAAAATAAACCATGCAACTTTAAATCAAAGGATTTGCATTTACCAAACTGTAGTTTTGGGGCAGAAGCATTTATCACACCGAGGGGAAAAAATCAATTTAAGATTGTAATAGATTTTGTATTTCCAGCTGTGCACAAAAATAAAAACACAAATAACGTGAGACTTTGTTTTTGCATTAACAWGGGTTTAAACAGTTTTTAAGTTTTGCACATAAGGAGCAGTTTCTCACAGTAGGAGATACGTTAAATCCAGTGTTGCATGCTTCTCTTACAGGAAAGTCATTCTGGAAACAGCTGCTAAATACAAGAACATAATATTTTAGCTATGTTGTGATGAAGGTTCGCTCAAAGCTCATAGCTACAGGATATATATTTCAGCTGTGCTGGGCTTCAATATTGTGGCTCTCCAACCTTGATGAATTTGCATCACATATAACCCAATATCAATGTTCATTTTAATAAATTCAGTTTAGTTTCCATCACAAGACCGATGGTGTGAGAATAAAGTTTGAGAATCATTGCAACAAGTAGAAATGTTTAACTCTTAGACAAGTTCTTTAAAGCAGATATCTACAGTTCATTTCTCCTTTGCCACACTAAAGATTTAAGTGATCCAGAAATCCATTTGTTTTATCAACAGTAAACACTACGGATATCGCAAAAGCTCTTTTTTTCCCCAAGGAAATCTGACATCACTTTTCCGATTTATGTAGATTGGATGATCAGTTCCAGATAACCAAAACACATTTGCTCTTGACTAAAACAAACATTTCACAAAACAAACCTTACTTGTAGGAGAAACTCTTATGATTGTTAATGGACAAAAGCAAAACAAGGTATTTTTAGAAGATATGCTGATACCTGAGCTTTGTTATGGATACACTGAAATATGTGCATTTAGGCATGTTTTATAAAAGCACTATACAAACTGCCAAGCACGGTGGTGGTTGCATCATGCTGCGGGGCTGTTTTGTTCCCAATAGTACTGATGTGTTGCCCAAAATAGATAAAATAAGACAGGATGGTGATTATCTCTGAATCTACTGCACCTCAAATCAACAACTAGATGARTGTCTGCTGATCACAGTTTAGTGTTTCAATGGGACAATGATTCAAAAAATACAGAAGCTAGTTTCTGAATAGAGAAGGTAAACTAACATCATGCTTCTGGGATGGCCTTCCAAAAGTCCCATCATCAACCCCATTGAAAAGATGTAAAATACTGTATACTTCAGAGCCAAGTTTGTAACAAGAAACAAACCAGCTTTATTTTTGGTTTCTGGTCAAAGAGTGGTCAAATATCTAATCAGAAGCTAAGAAAAAAGTAGGGATGTTCGTCAGCAYRTGCTGCCATTTTCTTCCCAAACTGCTGTGACCAGATTTTGCAAGGCTGCTCTCTGTGTTTGCTTGTAATTTCCTCCTGCTTCGTTATTTCTACGAATTTCAACAAACCGCGCTGACGTCAGGTAGTTAGCCACAGCCTCGTCTTCCAGTTTTTAATTTTTGTTGATGCGTTTTGAAGAGACAATTTTTTGAAAAGTGGATCAAAGTAAATCGCCAGAGTTTTTCTAGTGACCCCTTAAATAAGCTGCCATGAAGAACATTATTTTATCTGCCCTTGTTCCAAATTTGATAATGATTTGAAACGTCAAAGTATGTTTTTTTTTAATCCGGAATAGCGCTTGTTGCAAAGTGTTTTGATGCTCGTCTTCGTCACTTGACACATTTAACACGCTGTCATTGGTTGAGGAGCTTTGTTTACAAAACAGATGTCTACGTGGTTTTTAAAGTGTTTTAATTTCCTTACTTTCTAAGACACAATAATTTTGATGCTGCAGTTTGCCTTGTAATATTATTTTATACCTTTTCTGCTACTTCTGAATTGGCTATTATTAAGTTTTATTAGGTTTTTTTTAGGATACAAGATGCTTCCTACAAAAACCAGAATGTGAAACTTTTCCTAAAATTTCATGGRGATATCTTGAACACTGAGGAAGTTATGAGCAAAATTAGAAAACAACAAGGTGAAATGGTCACATTGGTTCTGCTGTGAACTGCAGCAAGAAAACATGAGCTGATTTCACCTATAACTTCCCTCATACTTGAGATAATCACATGATTTTGGTGTTATTTTTGTATGGTTTGAAATGTTATTTTGGAATCTGCTCTCAGATTTAATATCGGTGTAGGCTTACAAATTTATCCACATCCCTAAATGAACTGTGTGGTCAAGGTACAGCGTATAAGTGACATTTTACCAAATATTAATGAGTATGTATAGATTTGAGTCTGTATTTATACTTTTTGCATACTTATTCAAATTTMTTTTTAATAAATCACTTAAGTCGTATATTAACTCCCCGTGGAAAATCCATAATAATCATTAAAAGGCCAGAAGCAATATGACATTTGTGCCTGTGGGGTTATGTAAAAACCTCACTTCAACGTGTGGTTTGATTATATGTTACAACAGCCTGCCATATCTGCACTCTACAGAACGGATTCAATGGACCTTTTCCCCTGACGTTGAATAGCTTTAATTAAGTTGGCTAGCAAGCTAGCTAACAGCTGACAGTCGTTCTCCCAACCAAAACCAAATTACAGTAAAAAGGTGCCGTGATTAAATGATTTGTTTTACCATTCATTGCCTGGCTGTTTTATGGGACATTCCGTCTCAGAAAATTGAAATGTCCCCATAAGTTAGCTTCAATGCTAACAGCAGCAGCTGACGGTAGAGACACATCATCAAGTTACCCCGGCTGACCCAGGCTCCGAGTGGCCGCGCACTTATGCTCAAAATTGTACTGCACTCACCTGTATGCGCGTACGAAACGGGCACTTTCCATATGCTGAAGTGAGCCGACACGGATGCAAAGTATTTCCCAAAAGCTAACGGCAGGATATACCACCGGTAGTACCTGCTAGGCAGTTCTGTTTTGGGGACTCCCCATGCCCGCAGCAACGGCGGGAGGAAAATGACGACTGACATGATGTGGAACAGCGAGACCGTGACCGGGTACGGGAATCCATTAAGGATGATTTTGTTGACAATGTTGCCTCCTGAGCTCACCGTGTACCAGAACACACACAGGACAAATATTCGGATCCCTTCCCTGACCGGGGTCCGCTCCACCGCAGCCATCTTCCAGCGCGGAGTGACGAGTCACCCGGTGGAGTGTCTGGTTGTACCGGGGGAGGGCGCGAGCTGCTTTCATGTTGTACCAAAAAATGCATCCCCACCAAAGGAGGTGCATTTGAACGTAGGTTGATCATTTAAAAAACAAGTCTTAAAAGTAGCCAACGGGCTTAAGTTTATTTATGTAACCGTAAGAAAATATTTTTATGTCCGGATTTACGATGTAAACTGGGTGGTTTTGTCAACAATGTGGCTAGCTAGGGTGCCAGGATATACGTCCCGTGTTGACTACTACTCGGGGTACTTTTTCTGACAGAACACCAACCGGCAGGAACTCAATGAATGACGTACACAGTTTCCTGTCGCAGATTTCAAAATAAAATTTTCATTTACCAATTCCCCAAAATCAATGAAAAGAAAAAGTGTCGTGTTTTTTTGGGGATATTTTGCTTACAAACGTTATTCCCATCACTTTATAGCAATGATTTAAAAAAAACTTTTAATAAATATTATTGATTTGACTGGTTGTATGAGGGGTGGACCCAGAAGGGTGCCAACCCTAAAATTGGCCACCCCCAAATGATTAACAATTTGGATTTTAAAAATGGACAGTTGGAGAAGAAAAGTAGTAAATATATGTCAAGTTGTATTATCTGGTATAGAGGAAACTTAGTGTGAAGACCAGAACTCATTATGAAAAGAGTTGTTTGTACACTCTAAAAAAAAATAAGCATTGAATTTACTTAATCAAGTTAAACCAACTGGTTCCACCAAAATAAGTTGAGTAAATTGAGAAAAAAAATGTGTAAATTGATTTAAATTTACTCAACTCGGTTTAGTGGAACTAGTTTGGTTAAGTAAACTCAACACTTCATTTCATACAGTGTGTGTAAAAGTAATTTTACTTTCACAATTATTGCAAGCAGTTATGACTTTTACTGAAGTACTTTTCTTATCAGTGWAATTCATTTTTACCAAAGTCATTTTCTGTTAAAGTATTTTACTTTTAGCTATTTTGTGCTTTATACATGTCTGGTGAAGTGTCTGACTAAAACTTAAAAAAAATCTTAACTACTGGATAAATATAAAGCAATTCTTATATGTAACAATACTGGGTTTAAGAAACAGTTACCATAGACAATCTGTAACATAGAAATGACATGTAGCAACTTGAAATGTACTTTGATAAGCTTGGAGACTGCCATGTAGCTGCCATTTTAAATTTATGATTTAACTGCATTGTTATGTTAGTGATTGCAGCTCCCATTATATTTCAACTCAATACAAAATAGCTGAATTATACCCATTATACTTAGCTTTGGTGACCATCTCGGATTTTTCAAATTCATTATGTGTTGGGCTTCACTCTCAGATACAGTGGTTTGCAAAAGTATTCATACCCCTTGAACTTTTCCATATTTTGTCACATTACAACCACAAACATAAATATATTTCACTG
>NW_013952475.1:1654857-1655923 GCF_001266775.1 Austrofundulus limnaeus
CAGTGAAATATATTTATGTTTGTGGTTGTAATGTGACAAAATATGGAAAAGTTCAAGGGGTATGAATACTTTTGCAAACCACTGTACCTGCACACTAAATTTCAGCTTATCTTATAAAATGTCTGTTTTATAATTTTTTTTGCTTAGGTGGCCATTTTGTATTTTGTATTTGCATTCATATTTTGTTAAATATTGTTCTTAGTTACTATTATACAGATTTCCAGCTGTGTATGTTTAAAAATGGCTGAATTATAGCCCTTTGAAAAATTAGCATTGGCTAMCTTAAATTGGGATTAGTAAAACGCAATGCTTCCGCCCAGTATTTTTTAAATAGCTGGATTAGAGCCATTTGGAATTAGCTGTGGTGGTCATCTCGAATTGTAGGTTTCTTTATTTGTATGTGACCCCACTAAAAACACCATGGCCACCCCTGTACCACCCCTTGCAAAAAGTCTAGCACCGGCCCTGTGTTGTATTTTGAGGCAAATATAAGTGAGCCATCAGGCTTAATAACAGCTGTATAACAAAAAAAAAKCCAACAAACTTTAGGATTGACGTTATGTCACTAAATATCAAAAACCGGTGAAAGTTTCAATGAGAACTTTTATTCTTTTCTCTGTAGAAAGGCACATTTCAAATACTCAGGCATCAATTATGGTATACCCTGCCTAACAGTTTGTTTTTGTGGTGCATAGTCCTGGAAAAACAAGTCTGCGTACTGCAGGATGTGGTCGACAGCACTGAGCAGCAGCACATCCATGTTCACATCCAGGTCCAGCTCTGACGAGTAGTTCTTCACTGGAACTATGGAGGAGGTGGACATACCCAGCAGCGCTCCAGCTTTGCTCATCTGCAAATGCAGAGATGGAAATTTAAAGAGAATTGTTCAACTAAAAAAAGTGTTTTGGGGAAGAAGAAAAAAAGAAACAATCTATTTTAACGTACCGTCTCTTTAATGCTCTGGCTTTTGTAAACATGGCCAATGTCTTTTGCCGTCCCCTGACAAACCTTGTCAATGTGGGTCAGCAGAGCCACCTGGTGAACACCTAAAAAAAAAAAAAAAAAA
>NW_013952475.1:1656112-1662292 GCF_001266775.1 Austrofundulus limnaeus
CAGTAACTGGACAGAATAAATTAAAGTTTTCTACACTCCTAGACACTATAATTGCACAAAAAATAGTTTATAAATGCAAAAAAAGTGCATTTAGCATGATATGTCTCCTTTAAACATTTGTATGTAAATATGTTGTTTTTGCTCACCCAGGTCACTGATGTGCTCTCGGAGCTGTTTGAAGGCCGAGCCGAGGCCCTTATTTTGGGTTGAGATTTTCGAGGCGTCCATCACAAAGGCCACACAGTGGATTTTATCCTTCAGGCTTGGCGTCTTCACGTAGCCCACTGTTTCTGATCCCACCGGTTTATCTGGACTGAACTGAGAACAAAGAATCTGAGACTATAGGGCTGTGTTTCAATTCAGGGTCTGCAGCCTACCTAGACCACGGCCCATAGAGGCCACAGCCTGCGCGGTTCAGGTAGGCTCTGAAATGAGACAGTCTAGTCCTGTGCTTTTCAAAGTGTAGATGAACATTTACATTTGATTAGTTCTTTGAGTCAGTTTAATTCAAAATGACTTACACAGCTAAAACACAAAAATGATTATAACTCGGTCCATATCATCTCACCTTGTGCCCTTCAGGTACGTGTCCTTTAATGACTGACAGGACGTCGTGAAGGGTCAACCCGGTCAGCTCTCCGTCCCCCAGACCCATTATATCACACAGCACCAGCCCAGTATTCTCTCCCCCCTTCTGAGTCCGTATGTTGAAGGACTGCAGCTGTGAGAACTAAAGGTTAGTGAGGCAAAAAGGCTAAAAACATAAAACTCAAACAAGACAGAATCAGGAGGTGGACAAAAGTGTTGGTACCCCTCGTTTAATGAAAGAAAAACCCACAATGGTCACAAAAATAACAAGAATCTGACTAAATAATAAATAAAAATTATATAAAAATGAACAAATCAAAGTCAGAAATTTCTTTACAACCATGGTTCAACAGAATAAAAAAAGAAAAGAAAAGAAAACTCATAAAACAGGCCTGGACAGAAATGATAGTACTCCTGAAAATAATGTGATCAAAAGATCATGTTAAATCAAAGTGTGTCCATTAATTAGCATCACAATCTTGTAATCAGTCAGTGGGCCTGTATATAGGGCTATAGATACTCACTGTGCTGTTTGGTGACATGGTGATTACCACACTCAGTATGAACCAGAGGAAATGAAGGAAAGATTTGTCACAGGATATTAGAAAGAAAATTATAGACAAGCATGTTAAAGGTAAAGGTTATAAGACCATCTCCAAGCAGCTTGATGTTCCTGTGACTACAGTTGCACATATTATTCAAAAATTTAAGATCCTTGGGACTGCAGCCAACCTCCCTGGATGTGACCACAGGAGGAAAACTGATAACAAATCAAAGAGACGGATAATCTGAATGGCAAACAAAGAGCTCACAAAAACTTCTAAAGAGATTAAAGGTGAACTTCAAGCTCAAGGAGCATCAGTGTCAGATTGCACCATCTGTCATCGTTTGAGCCAAGGAGGAAACCAAATTTTAAAAAAAAGCCAGACTGGAATTTGCCAAACAAGCCACAAAGCTTCAGGGAGAATGTCCTATGGACAGATGAGACAAAAATTTAACTTTTTGGCAAGACGCATGCGCATCAGTGAAGCATATGAAGAAAAGAACACTGTCCCTACTGTGAAACATGGAGGAGGCTCTGTTKTGTTCTGGGGCTGCTTTGCTGCATCTGACACAGGGTGTCTTGAATCTGTGCAGGGTACAATGAAATCTCAAGACTATCAAGGGATTCTAGAGAGAAATGTGCTGCCCAGTGTCAGAAAGCTTCYTCTCAGTCGCAGCTCATGGGTCTTGCAACAGGATAATGACCCAAAACCCAGCTAAAAACACCCAACAATGGCTAAGAGGAAAACACTGGACTATTCAGAAGCAGTGATAAATACCACAAAGTGATACTTAAGTAAAAGTACAAGTATCTTACCAAAATATTACTTTGGTAAAAGTTAAAGTCTCCTTTAAGAATTTTACTTGAGTAAAAGTCTTAYAGTATCTGATATTTTTTGTACTTAAGTATTAAAAGTAAAAGTATTGATTTAAAATGAACAGTTAGATTTTCTCTGACATTTAGTGACCTCCCATAAATATGCAGAAATGACTGTATCATATTAAAATAATTTATTTGTTAAATTTAGGATGCACTTGTCTAGCTGTTTCAGTTTATATCAAGGYTTCCCAAACCTTTTCTCCAAAATGAAAATCTATCCGAGGGCTGCGACCAAATGCAATAATATAATTCATGAAATACAAATACTTCTTAAGTACAGTCTTTTTATTTTATTGATTATGTCCTGCTGGAGTGTGACATGATTTGTGTACAAATTTTACATATTTATACTTCTCATTCAACCACAATTAAATTCACTCTAAGAGGCACAATTTATATGTGTAGTATTTTTTGCAGTAACACACTGGAATGAAATCAAGCAAAAAATGAAAAAAGTAAAGACTTTCTACTTCTTACCTTTTTATAAAAAATGGAAGGAGTAGAAAGTACAGATAATTGTGTGAAAATGTAAGAAGTAGAAGTAAAAAGTAAGCTGAAAAATAATTACTCAAGTAAAGTACAGATACCCAAAAACTCTACTTAAGTACAGTAACAAAGTATTTGTACTTTGTTACTTTACAACTTTGTTCTGAKGTGGCCTTCTATGAGGCCTGATCTAAATCCTGTTGAGCATGTTTGGAAGGAGCTGAAACATGCCGTCTGGAAAAGACACCCTTCAAACCTGAGACACCTGGAGCAGTTTGCTCATGATGAGTGGACCTGCTGAGAGGTGCAGAATTCTCACTGACTTACAGGAATTATTTGAGTGCCGCAAAAGCTTGTGCAACAAAATATTAAGGGTACCATCACTTCTGTCCAGGCCTGTTTCATGAGTTTGATTTTTCTTTTAAATTCTGTTGACGCATGGTTGAAAAGCAATGTCTGAATTTCATTTGTTCATTTAGATAGAATTTTTATTTATTATGACTTTTGTCAAATTCAAGTTATTTCTGTGACCATTGTGGGTTTTTCTCTCATTAAACAAGAGGGACCAACATRTTTGTCCACATGTGTATTTGTCTTAATACCTTTTTGGTGAAGCTGGTGGAGGAGGAGAAGCCCACCATGGCACGATTGGTGACTCTTCCATGAAACACAGACTGGACTGAGCTGATGAAGCTGGATTTTCCTGAAGAAACTGGGCCGAGGAGGAGAACCCGGGCCTGGGTCACCTCTTTACAGCTCGGCCTGTAGGAGCTCACAGTTTTCATCAGGTTCTCCTTTTGCCTGGATGGGAATTCATAAATGAATTATAGATGTATTTAAAAAAAAAGAAATTTTTAATTTATTGTGAAAATATTCACACAAATGGACTCACTCCATTGTCCACAGGACTTCTCTCCACGGGGAGTTCAAGTTTGATAGGAATCCTGAAAACGCAGAAAGAGTTCATAAGGATTGTTAGAAAAACAACATTTCAAGGTTATTTTTGAACTATATCAAACCATGCAGCTTGTAAAATTTTACTACTGTAGTTTTCCCAGATATGTCAATATAATGCAGGTCCACACTCAATGTAAACAAA
Source organism: Austrofundulus limnaeus (assembly GCF_001266775.1). Lineage (NCBI taxonomy): Eukaryota > Metazoa > Chordata > Actinopteri > Cyprinodontiformes > Rivulidae > Austrofundulus > Austrofundulus limnaeus. The sequence goes on from NW_013952475.1 coordinate 1,659,709, forward strand.
GCACTTTTGTATGTGTACTTTACACAACAAATTTCAATGTAAATATGCTCCAGTACATGTAAATTGTATGTCAAACTCAAGGCCTGTGGGCCTTATGTTTCCAATGAGAGCTTAAAAGATGTATCAATGTATTAAAATAAGCGTGTAATGCTTTATCTACCTAACAGTCGTCCCTGAAATTAATTAAAAGCCTTTCAACATTTTTTTTTACTTTTGTAAGGGTTAGATTTCAAAATAAAAGCCCCCCGGCAGCATCTGGATATGTTTCAAGGCAGAAATTACACTATTTTTGCCCGCCAGTGAAACAAAGATTTGAGGGGTTAACGTCATCATTAACAATAAACTACATCTCCCATAATGCATGTTGATTATTTTACCAGGAAAATGAGTACTAGGTGGAGGTGCACAGTGTTCAAAATTAGCTGGCGAAATCTGCCTTGTCTCCATTTAGCGACAGTTTTTGCCAGCTATTGCTGCAGCCTAGGTGGTAAATTCCCACTTCCCAGTCATGAATTTAAAGTGGAGCGCTGCCTCCAGTGGGAATTCCCTGTTTGAAAGTGAGAGTTCAGAATAGACCATTTTAGAGTTAAAAATCTGCTTGTGTGAAGCGGGCCAAACATGTTTTTTTTTATGGATAAATGCTGAGGTTGGTAAGGAAACGGCATTGGAATTGATCAAATTCATCTGGTAAATTTATACCATTCTAAAGACCCAATGTACGTTTAGTCAGTCGTAGCACTCTTTATTTAATGTATGTAAGAGGACATAAAAACACTGTTTCTATGCAGGAAATACCACATCAAGCTCAGTTATTGTTKGTGGTGCTCAGCTGTAGTAACGAGGWATGTGATGTTTCGTGTTTGGTCAAAGTTAATTACAACTGGCTCTTTGAGGCCCACCATCAAGTCATGTGGCTCTCGGTGAAAGTGAGTTTGACACACCGGAAATTTTGTTGACACATTTTCAGTCCTTTATGTTGTAATGTCAGACATTTACCTGGGACTTCTTTAGTCTTTTCCTCCTTATTTTCTGTTGTACCGATGGTTTTGGGCTGATTGATGGCAGCCCGGGTGGAACCAAAAATAGGCTGTGTATAAGCAGGAGTAGTGGAAGTTGAAGTGGCAGTAAAAGGACGTCCAAAAGTAAAGCCACAACCACTGCTGAAGAGGAAACAAATTCAGACATTTAAAGTTAACAGTGATGGTAGAATAAGGATTATTGCAGCTTGTATTAAAACTGCAATGACAAGTAAAAAAGTCATCAATTAAACTTGTTCCACATTTTAAAACAAGAAGCAGTTTTGTCATTAAACAGGGTTCACATTTGGATCCAGCTTTTGATACTGGAGCTCTGTTTAAAAAAAAAAGCTTTCAAAATTGAATTGAAAAACAATTATTAGATCAAGTCAGCAAATAATAAGAATGAGAATTAGTTCACCACAAACACCACACTGTAAAATTTAGTTATTTCGTCATATTTTAGTTTTACCTTGTTCTTTGATCCATGTTTTTATGGTTTTTCACATCTAACTTTGAGTTTGTTTCCTCTGTAACCTCCTCTGCCCTCACACTAAACCCTTCTTTCCTAATAAAACACACACACCTGTCACGCGTTGCTCATTTACTCACTCAGACTCTTTATTTCCACTTTTTTTCTTCTTAAATCCTTCTTGTTTCCTCATCAAGATTTTTCTTACCCTGGGAAGTATAGAGACTTTCTTCACCCACATGTTAAAGTAAAGGAAYACCGAGCTGCCTAAGTTGGTAAGAATTTTAATTAATTCTGTTTCCTCTCCTGTGTTGTTTTTTTTTCTTTTCTTTTCTTTTCTTTTTTACTGCCAGAACATCACAAACTATTTTACGTTTAATTATAGTAAATTCACCTACGTGCGTTTGTCTTCAGCGTTAATCTCCATGACTTCTTGATGTCAACACAGCGAAGCAAACAGCAAAATGTCTCTGGACAGAAAGAACATTGTTGAGTTGGTGTATTCTGATGTTTTCTGAGGAAAAGAAAGTGAAACTGAAAGAACAAACGTTTATTTGTTGTGACTGGGCGTTGGTGGCTCATTTATAGTCAGATGCTCAATAAAAACAACATAAATACCAGGCTGTTTGGTAACATTGAATGTTGACACTATGATTTAAATTGTTGTGTTACAGTTGTTGCAGACATAACAATTAAAAACAGAAACAGCTGTGTGRTTATGGGGTGGGGTTTCAGCTCTTCTTAAGCAAATTTTATTTAAACAAATTTACAAATAATTTGTTTACTAGAATGTCTTTAAAAATTTCATCTGTTCCAAAGGAAAAACAGATGGAAAAGTAATAAACTAAAAAAAAAATTCAAGCTCGCTCTTGTTTTTTTTATTTCCTTTTTATTTTTAACGCTGCTGTTGTTTAAACTCTCTCTGGACACAAGAGGGCGCTGTTGTCTTAAAGTTGAGGCTGAAGCTTTTTACCTGTTGAGTGACAGCAGGGGTCAACCTGCGGCTACACTTTTGTCCTTTTTTATTTACACGCACACACGCACGCACACACACACACACACACACACACACACACACACACACACACACACACAC
>NW_013952475.1:1662521-1678276 GCF_001266775.1 Austrofundulus limnaeus
GTGTGTGTGTGTGTGTGTGTGTGTGTGTGTGTGTGTGTGTGTGTGTGTCAGTACTTTACTGTTCAGAAATTCAAACTAATTTTATTTTAAAGTGATTTGTTGTAATCTATGATCACAATTATTGAACATTTTCCTTCCTGTTGATTCAACAACAGTTTTAAAACTATCATCCAGGTATTCTGTTGCACCAAATCTCTTCTTTTTTTGTTGTAATTTTATGAGTAAATTTCCAAGCAGTTTTAACAACTATGATATATGTTTTAAAATAGCCTTGTTTTTTATTTGAATGTTAGAAATCCAACCTCTGTATTTTTTCTSTTAAGGCTCGCAGGTTTTTAATAAGCTTTACCTGTGAGCGTAGAACCCTGTTTTTTGTTTCTGTGGAAATGATACAGACACTGTTATGAAACGAGTGATGAAATTGTGATGCGACAAGGGGATCTGAWCCACCTGAGTTGGTGTTTAGTTTGAGGTGTGTCGCTCCAAACTAAAATACAACCTGATGCAGGTTTGAGGTCAGGGCCGGGTGTCACTATCTGCTAATTATTTGACCGAGGTCTGTTATCTGTGGACAGGAGGATTTTGCAGCAACTGTTTCACAAACATAGCATCCTAATAACAAGTTCATGATTTCACCCTGTTTGTAACCAGAAGATGTGTTTTTGTGTATTTATACTTTTGTCAGAGCTGCTTGTGGAAAAACTGGACAATTGAGACATCATGAGTTCAACTTTAAAATGACGACTTCTTGCAGGAGTTGGCTAAATATGAGAAAGACGGTAAATAAAAATAAAGTAGGTCTTTGTAAATGATTTAAAAAAAAGCATAAAGAAATCCAGCAGGTACTTATTGTAAAAAACTGATTTTTTAATAATAGATGTGACCCATAAACACGTCAAAAGGGGATTAATTCAAAATTTGGTCAAAAGGAAAGTTTAGATCATCGTGATATGAACTGTCTTCCTGTTTCGGATAACCCATTCATAGTTGGTTTGAATCCCACTGCTAGGTTATTCTGAGGAAACGTTGACGTCATTTCAAAGAGAAAACCTCAAACAATATTTAGATATTAGGATTTATCTGTTGGAAAGAAGAAAAGATGTGGTAACTCGCAAGGAAAATGACAAAAATATAGACATTCTGATCAAAATTATTTTGTTGGGATTGCTCAAAGTGCTTCACAAACTTCTTTATATTTGTAATATTTAATTTAAATGCCAATAAATAAGGTATTTATTCATTCCACTTTGACAAAATGCAATTGTTGCAAATGTTTTAACTGCCTATTTCTCTGCTTTGAGACTTATTCCTTGGTTTGATGTTTGGTCACGTATCATCTGCTGCCTTGAAGTTAAATTAACACTAAGATTAAATTAATATAAAGATGGCATAAAACCATCCTGGATATTTCCCGCCAAGCCAGCAGTGGTGTGGTCTGTAGGTCAGAGGTCACCACATGAGGCCTGGGGCCTTGTTTTTCTTCTAATKCTGTGAAGTTCTTCAGAGAATCTCAGAGACTTCCAGAAGCTTCTCTCTGACATCTGAGGCTGTGAGTTCAGCCAGTTTCAGCAGCTCTGACTCAGCATCTCCACATGATATATCTGAAGTGAAGACCCTTAGGGTGGGGGGCTTCTAAATGCGGAGGCATTCTGACCATGCAGCCGTGTGACACAGCAGTCTGCCCCCCTCCCTCCACTGTACCCTTACTATTCACACGAGGTGACGCACATTTTACTCCGCTTCTCGCTCCGTCTGACTGAAAGCTGGCCAGCAGCCTCCATGGCCCAAAGTTAGCGGGGCGGGTGGAAAATAAAAGGTCCAGCTGAGATCTGGATGGAACAGGCTGGAGCCAAAGAAAGAAAAAAGAGGGCTGGAAACTGATTCTCAAATCCTGCTCGTTATACGGTCCAGTAAAAATGTTCTAAGTTGATCCCATCTAAGTTGTATTTACAGTAAAACCTGATTTCTTTGAAAGTGTTTTTTTTAGAACAAGCCGACTGAGCTGCAGCGTGTTTCATCAGTCAGCTGATTTCTGTACAAAGCAGAGTTTCTTTTTCCCAACATCTTTGACGTATGAAAGAATTTCCAGTCAGTGAGAATAAAGAACATAAAGTCAGAATGTTCCCTCAGGGCCTCTGTCTTCTCACTGCTAAACTGTTTTCACTCTTTGCTGTTCTGCAGCTCTTTTTTTAAATTTGTCTGGATTGTTGGGTAGTATTGGACACGTGGTCAGTACTCCTCATGAGTCACTTGCATGTCACTGTGGTCATATTTGGTGTATTTTCTTTTTTTTTAAACCCAACGTGGTTTGATTAATGMGACACTGCAGACTCCTTGTTGTTGAACACGAGGAGGACCTGCGGTAACGGCTTTATGTTGTGTTGCATTAGTTCAAAATTTACACACTTGTAACTTTTACATTTACTTGTAGTGTTTTTTTTACTTTTTAATTCAGCAACCTGACATCATCATGTAACAACCGATTTATGGCTGCTTAAAATGTGAATAGATTCATAAAAATGAATGAATCTTATTACMGTAAAGCTGTAAGATCTGTGTTGAAATAAATTCAGTTTGATAACTTTAACTTTTGGTCACAAAAGGGTTTGTGATGACATTTTTATTTATTTCGAAGAAAAGACAGAACAGACGGCTACAGTTTGATACAAGGACAAAAACGCTGATGTTAAAAAAAAGAAACATATTTAGTTTTAAATGTCTACAATTCATTTTGTTGGGAAAAAAAGAAAATAATTGAGCTTAAAATCGAATCTGTATGTAGTGAATCATTACACCCTCTAGAATCGACGCTTTAAATTTAGTGAAATCTTWCAAGTTTAGGTATTTTTGTTCTTTTCAGGACCTCAGGCCATTTTCTGAATATGTACACCTTTTTTCATTTTCACACGTTTTGTCAGTGCCTTCCTGTCAATCAGAGGTTTTGCTGAGTRGGCAGTATTTTCTTTGTCCTTCCAGCTCCTTCTTAATCATTTACAGATCCTTCATAGGCGTTCATTGTTTAGGAAACTTTCATTACATTTTTTTCCTCATTTAGTTTTGTTCTTTTTGTATCTGACATAAAAGTTTAGACAAATGACCTCTAAACTAATAAATTCACGTTGAATTTAACTTACTTCATTYCACGACAGGTTTTCACAGCGGTACTTTCTTGTGAGTTTAACATAAATGCATTTTAATTCATAATGCCATAAGGTTTTATGACAACTACAGTTATCTTCAAACACCTTATCACCAAGACTAAACAAAGAGTCTCGAGGGACACGAGACACGAAGAACCCTCCTCAGTCCAAGAACCAAACGTCCGAGCCCAAACCTGAGCTCAGCCAGAAAACCAGAACCCATCACGATGACTTGTGCTGTAACAAAACGTCCGTGTCGTGTAATTAGTGACACAGGTTGGTGTCAGAGTCCAGCTGCTTCWTGCAGCCTGTAAACAGCTCTGTAATTATGAGACGATCAAATTCGTCACCAGAGCTGCTTGTTTGTGCACCGGGATCCAAGAGATATGAATAACCTTCAGCTACTTTTGGAAATAGTTTATTTTTACACGTTTAGTTTATGGGATTTGAAAAAGGACCTAAAATAATCAGCAAGATTTCTCACAATCCTCTTTTAGAACAACATCTTTACAAAACATTTGAAAAACACTTGTCCTAAAGAGTTTGTAATGAAGACGGAAACAATTATGACTTCAAATCTTTGGTCCAAATGTTTCCACAAGTCTTGTTTTTGCTTTGTTTATGAAAATCTGACGACCTTATTTAACCTGCCTGTTCAGCAGCCTTATTATAATTAGAAGAAAACTTGCTCAGCAGCTATTGTTGCTTTGTATTTCAGAGTCAAAAGTCCTGTAAAAGATGTGGATCTGTGTTACGTGTTGCTTCTATTTTCCCACAAGAACAACTTCTCCTTTTAAGACTCTGCATCTTGATTTTTGCCCCATTTTATTAGACTGGTTTTGTTTCCCTTATAGCAAATGAGTAGCTATTTCTTTAGAACAAGAGCTAAATTGTTGGAAACTGCAACAAGTTTTAGAAGTAAAACAAAAACGTAGACAAGAATGGCAGAAAAGCGAGAAAAACACAGACACAATGGGATGAAGTGAGCCCGAGGTGAAAAGAAGGGAGCATTAAACCGGTCTGAACCAGCTGTCTGGGTTTTTTTCATACTCCTCCCCTCCTCCTCATCTTTCCTCTGACTCAGACGGGATGAACTTTTTCTTTTTCACACATGAAGCTGGGAAGGGATACACACTCCCAAAACCTGTAAGGAGATCCAGGTCTGAGGGCAGGGCCAGAGGTGGTGATGAGCCAGTGATGGGCAGGTGGTTCCCTCCACATTATGTAAGGAATCAGAAGATATCTGCAGAGCGTGGAGGCCTCTGTAGTAGTTTTAACGTGCAGACATGCTTTGGATTTGGAGACYTCTGGTGGGACAATTTGTTCKGATGGYTGTAATCTCTATTTTTGCTCCGAGTTGTAGATCTATATTTGGATACTATGAGATAAACTGAAATGGAGGGGGGGAGGGGACCACCTCATGGTGGTTTCTATGAGGCAGGCCTTTTTTTGTTTTACGCCATGATAATGTATTAAAATGGAGATTTTATGTATTTTTAAAGAATATTTCTTAAGGAAAACAATATTTAGCCCATAAATTGACCCATAATTTATTTTCCTGTGTGGATTTCAACACCACTGTGTGTTGTGTACATCTAGATTTTGAAATACAAGTTGTTGATTTTACAGGAGCGTAATTAAAAATATCCTAAAGAAACATTGGAATAGTATTTTTCTCCAATAAATGTCTTTTTTTAAATTAAAACTATAAAAATGGAATTTGTGACCAGATGTCTCTGTCTCTGTCTCTCTCTGTCTCTGTCTCTGTCTCTCTGTCTCTCTCTCTCTCGCTGCGCTATAGAAGAAGCCAAAGTGACCACAAAACAGAAATATTTGGGATCCAGTGCTTCATCAAAGTCTTGATGGAACAAATGTTTAAAAATGGAGCTGCAGTTTAATTAACACAGAAATATTCATTTAATTAGTCAAATTATTACTAGTATAAAGAGACTTAGAAGCTTGAGTGTGAATAATTATGTTTATCCTTCTGAGAAGTAATTAATCTGTCTAAAAAAAGTTTAGTAGGTCCTCTGACGGGTTCTTCTTCCTTAACTCTGCGGGTTACAGTCAGACCAGRGCTCGCTCTTCCAYGGTTGAAGATTTTCTCATCCTTGATAGTTGATTTGAGTGAGGAGTAAAAGGTGGTATTTTTGTGAAGACAAACCTTGTCATTAAACAGGCCTCTGTGTCCAACTGTCCCCCTCTTACAATGCTGTTTGTCCCATCAGGGCACTGATGACTGGTTGTTAGGCTGATGGTCCTATTTTGCATGTGAACAACCAGTTTTGATTGTCGTTTTTGAACTTGTTGAAGACCGAGCTTCCTCAGACGGAAGAAGTCTCTTGGAGAAGAGACAAGACGTTTGTTTCCATCCAATTGTAATGCAAATTTTGAGCGAACTTTTAAATTGTCACAAAAACTAAATGCAGATTAGACGTGTTGGTTTGGAGCAAATCGACCAGGCTATATGCAAAGCGTAATTTCTCCAGACGACGGTACGCATGGCTGCAGTAAACAGGAAGTAGCTACAACGGCTAACAACAAACTTGCAGGGACCACACACCTCAGGACAGTTGGAGAGAAGCTTTCAGGAGTGTCTTGCTATCAGGCAAGTTGCAATTGTTTTGTCATGTTAACTAGTACTGGCGATGTTACACGTGGTCAGTCCACACGCACCTGTTGTTGCTTCCAGCCGTGTTTTCACACGTTATGAGAATATCCAGGAAGTCTTCGACAACGGAAACAGATGATTGGTCATGTGAGGTAATTGTTTGCCATCTCAGAAGTTATTTGGCAAATGTGTTTCCATCTCTCCTTTTTGTGCTTTAACTCTTTCTTGCAAAAACCAAAAGAACTCCTCAAGTGAGCGTAAACTTTTTTTTTTTTTTGCAAAATTGACGATGTTTTTTCAAATTTTGCATTTTCTGATGCAATACTACAAAATGTGTATTTAAAAAAAGGTTGATGGAAACACGACTAAAGAATCCGTCCAGAGGACCTACTTGACTTTAAATTATTTATTTTTAAAAAATGAAGATTAGTCTCATCATCACCTACAATTCTGGGGTTCTTTCACTCTGCTGCCCTCTCYTCCTTCCACCTCCTCCTTTTTGGTTATAAAACAGTGACTTGTTCTTGTTTATTCATAAATGGGGGGTTTTTGGATGATCTGCAGGCAGGTCAGAGTCCACCGTGTCTCTGTCTGTGGGACATTTTCCACCTGATACATCCTGGCTCTTGGTCAGGTCTAACGAGTACCGACGGTGCTCCTCGACTCTGCCAAGTCCTAAACATACACTCGTGGACCGGCTCAGACTGACTTCTCTGTCTTCGTGGAAGATCAGGTCCGGTCTATTAATACACATTTCATCTGCGTCTCAAAGGAGCAAACATGGGATCACTCTGCCAATTTGGAACAGTTTGTTTCTGTTTCCATGTTCGGGAAAGACTTTTTTACTGTAAACAAATTGATTAATTTAAGGAAGTTAATTACAATTTAAAACAGTACCTAGGAACAGCATGAATATTATCAGCAAAGAWGTTGTTTTCACAATAAAACCCACATGATGGATGAATAGATTGATTTTTAATTATCAGTACAGATGGATTAGAAACATTCTGGTGTCACAGCTCATGTGGATCTTGATTGAATAATTTAACTTTTCAAAGCACTTTAAACCGTTTTCATTTTTCTATGAAGTCTGCATGTTTCAGATCATCAAACAAAGACGATTAAATACAAAATGCATTTGTAACATGATGATTTAATTTATTAAAGGGGGGAAACTCCAAACAAATCTGGCCTTGCTTGAAGAAATTTTTGTCCTCTAGACCTAATAATAAGTGGGTGTGGCACCTTTTGTAATCGAGCATTTGTGATTAAAATCGTCCCCCTGCAGAACTCAAGTGAGCTTAATGWCGTTTAGTAATGGTTTTCTGGTTCGATTAATCACGTCCTGAAGCAGCAAATGAATATCTAAATAACAGGAACAATATACTATTTGATTTTGGGGAAAAAAAACGAATCCGTCTACCTAATGTGGCAGTATGTAGGCTTTGAACGCACCACACAAGTGCCTGCATCTAATTGGTTGTGGCGCTGYCTGCCTGTATATACTGTAAAGGGCCCTCCCTCTACCTGTGTGACATGTTTGCCTCCCGGTTCAGACTACCTTGGTTGCYGGTGCTGCACGCTAGCCCCAGGCTAGTGGGTGCGTGAAGGGTGCGTTTAACGACCCTTGATCCTTTTTATGGCTACCAGAATGAGTCTACCTGATTCCTCCTCCTTTAGAGGAGCTACACTTTAGGCHCAGTGACGCTGCTGTTTGTCCTTTGCCGGTGTTCTGCTGGAGGCCCTATTTGTTCACTTCCGGTTTRCRATCTATGCCGTGTGGTTCTTTGGCCGGCTTCTTACCTGTTGCTGTGTTAGACCTTCATRGACTCCTGCTGGTCGTCARTCTGCCCTGARTGGCTTAGTGACGCTCAGCTCAAAGTGATTCTGTGGGTTCCTCACAGCTCCTSGATGGAACATTAATTCACACCCAAAGTCTACTGCTGCTTGGSTACCTGCTACCGGACTGAGACATCTGAATCCTTACCCTTTTATATATAAATTTAACATCTTTTAATTGAATGTTGTCTGTTTCTTAATTTGTTTTTTTGTATTTGTGACWGGGCAGTGGCCAGCTCCTGGTATTGGTGGTGGTCTTTCCGGGTGGTGGTACTCCTTCTGGTTTGGTGCACGATTTTCTTTTGTTTGCTGTGTTTCTTTTCCTTTTAGGACACTACCCCAAATTTCACTCCTCCCTAAGTTGAGCCAGAACTGACTTTTAGTGTGAGAGGTTTTAAGCTAGTATTTTTTAATTAAAATCATGGTGTAATAAACAAACTTATGGAATTGTGAGATCGTCTCAAGCCTCATCTGTAAGCAGGTCTGCGTGCCTTAAGGTAACTTTTAAAGTGGAGTCATTATAACCAATTTTATCTTTACTAAAACAGTGCTTTTGAATTTAAGTTGCCAATTATTATCACGCCGCGCCRGCCACACTAAGTTTTCAACACCAGACTGGGAAAACTTTGCTCTGTATTCTAACTTCTGCCCCAGCTGAAACTCACCTGGCGCCACTTAGTTTTTCCATTACCCAACCTCCCAGCTGCATCTTATTTATTCCTGCTGAAGATATCGTTTGACGTGCAGCAGTTGTTGGCATCCTGTGTTTGACTTATCTGCAAAAAGGAAATGTTTCAGTTTCCAGCCTCCTGGGCGTCGGAGGCGTTTTACATTCCAAATATAACTTGTAAAAATGTTGCAGGAAAAGGAGTTTTAGAAACATKATTTGTATTGCGAGTTAAATACAAAGTAGCATTCAAAAAAAAAACAGGATAATGTTGCATTCAGTTTAGAGAATCAAAGCTTGTTTTTTCTTTTTGTAAAGGTGACCTCAAACCTTATCCAGAGAGGACCTTTAACAGATAACCAAATCACAGCAGATTTGTTTGGTTTTATTTGGAGCAATGTTGAATTTAAGTGGAATTAAGAGGCAAAACTATTGGTTTATAGATGTTATGACAATTGCATGAATTCTTCTTTAACAGTGTAAGGCTTTTAATGTACGTTGATTTCCTTTGCAGCACCTTGAGGTCATAATTTTACTCTCAAACTGCTCAGTTGTAGACAGTCTTACTCTGAGACTAATGTAAGATGAATCTTTTGTTTGTGGTTTATTCAGACAAGTAAATTTTCTTAGAATTCCTCAGTGACACAAACTCAGATCAGCTGTCACAGGGATGGGCAACTGGTGGACCCCAGGCCACATCTGGCCTGGCACTCCAATGATTTTATTTTTTTTATTTTTTTTAAAAAATAGCACTTAAAACGAGCTGCTTTAAGTGTTTTTTTAAGTATAAAAAATAGAATTTCTTATGTTTAGTCTGCCATGAAGAATTTTAATCTCCACTACAACATGTTGCACAAAGCTAAATAAGTTAAGTTTACTGATGTCACAAGTACATAAACAGCAACTATTGACCAGAAACACAATCAGGTAGGAGTCTGGACTCGAGGCTTCTTATGCTGTTTTGTTCAAATGTTTTGTATTTTTATTACACAAGAGCACAGCTGTTACTTATGCATTTAAGCGTGACATTTTAAATTGCTGCCCTGTGTGTTGGTTTTAATAAACATTTATATATACATAAACATGTTTTTTTAAATGGCAGGGTTTTTTACATTTATAGAAGTGTGCAGTGCRATGTGACCCTCTGGTATCAACAAAAAATTGTGGTCCCTTCCATCATTTAAGTTGCCCATCCCTGAGCTGTAACGTTAAATTCAATGAGTCCTAATGGTGTTTGAGTCAATTTTAAGAAACTGTCTGCAAATCTCCCATAAGTGTCTCACTGAATTCTGTGTTTGTCACAAAGAGAGCAGCACGTCATGCAGCCGAGGACCTGATTTTACAAAGAACTGCTAATTTCTGTGTTAAAGCTTGGAAAACTGCTGCTAACATCTCAATACCAGATGCCCCCCATCCCTGGTGTTCTTTGTCCTTTTCCTGACTGATCAGAGGTGTTTTGCTACAGGCGTGTGTGTGTGTGTGTGTGTGGTGGACTGGTGGTGGGAGTGGGGGTCTTTTAGGTTTCTATTCTTATGACTGATGGGTGTATTTTCTAGTTTCACAGTGTGATCCACGAACCAGGATATCACATGATGCCTGACTCTCTCAGCCATCGTTCTGCACTGTGGGGTGGCGGCGGTGGGCTCTGCACTCAGATAAGTGTCCCACATTTCAGCAGGCAGGCCCTGCCAAGACCCTCAGAGCTGCAAAGGGCAATCGAGGCGCTAAATGCACCCCCCCTCCTCCCCCCTAACCTTGCTGTTGTGCGCCAGCAAGAAGCGGAGCAAACCGGCGTGAGCCAGTGCTGAGAGCAGCATCACCCCCTCCCCTCCGCTGTCTTCTTCCTCTCGAATGTGTGTACACACTCACACACACACACACACACACACAGATCAATGTACTTATAAGGACTTGCCGTCATCTCTTTTTAAAGTCTTCAACTTTTACATCACCCCAAAAAAAAAGTTTCTGAAAAAACAAATTAACTGATAACAAAACGTTGATCCTAAGARCGACAACATGATCAGTGCATCAGTTTCATGACTGTGAGAGATTTTTGTTTCTGTGGGAGGAAACACAAAGTTTTGTTCAAGGCGTTCCAAGCTGACAAGACCTCTTCCTGTTGTTAAAAAGCAGGGGATATTCTGGTGGCCAACTTCCCCTCCAAATACCACTCAAGGACGTTTGAGTTTCTGACATTTTCTGGTGTTTTGAAATGGGGAAAAGCCTGATGAAGCATCCATGGGATCTGTTTGCATCATGGAAAAAGCATCCAGAAAACATCTTCTAGTATTTAAAAAGTCCTGTAAAAGTAGCAAAGTGTTTTTTTTTTGTCTAACCACAAGCAACAAAAATAAAACAATAAACGGAAGAATTTTTGATTTAAATGATAAAATTAGTTCTGCGACAACTTGCAGATTAAATTAAATTAAATTTTGAAACCTATTAAATTATGGTAAATATCAAATTTTTGCTTAAGTTGAAGTTAGCTAAATATCAAAACAATTAGACTTTACCATGAAATGATTCGGATGCACAAACAAGTTCAGTGAGACCAATATTGAGGCTTGTTTTTTCTTATTAAAATACTATATTTCCCTTGTTTTGGTGCATTTATCATAAGTTCAGGTCTGCATTAGGTGAACAGCAAGAAGGTTCAACATCTACAGCTGCTTTAAGTCACACATACAGTACCAGAGAGGAAACAAAGGGCAGACGTCAGCGTGTTTTTGTGTAAAGAAGTCGACCCAGTGTAGCAGCAGGGTGGAGGAGGGGTTCCTGTCACACACACACACACACACACGCACGCACACAACTGATGAGTCACATGTTTAAAGACCCACGGAACACAGGAAACACTTTTCTCCCAAAATGTATTGCGTGAGTAAATGTGTGTGCATGAGTGTGTGTGCGTGAGTGTGTGCATTTACCGCAGGGGGTGGTGGTGGACGCAGCTGATTTTATCTCAACCTGCAGAGGACGCAGGAAAGAGGTTGGCGGCAAGAATGTTCAAGACAAACTTTAGTTTTGGTTCGAAAGGTCACGGCGAAGACCCCAGAAGACGAGCTTTAATTACAAACTCATGTGACGGTGTCTGCCTGTGCACATGTGGAGATGTTATCAGCTTACCCCCCCGAGCCATGCGGCAGACAAACAGCCACGCGGTGTGTTACGCTACAGATGTGTGCAGCAAATGACACGGATGCGTGCAAAAACAATTTTTTTAAAAGGCAGAAAATCAGAAACTCTGGAAGAAAACAACAAAAAAAATCAGTTATCAGCTCTTTCTTCAGAATGATGTCTTTAGCTGTCCTGCCGGGACATCCCCGAGGCCCACAGACCCCTTCCTCGTACCCCCTCATCTGGATTCTTGACTCGTAGATTTGTTTTGTATGAAGCCTGGAGTGAAAACAAAGATGCAGTTTTTTTTTCTTTTTGCAACATGATCTGTTTATAGTGATAGATCCAGATGGATGGTGATTATTTCTTTGCCTCTCGGCTTTCTCTCGGGTAGATGCTTGTTGCATGTTTTGGTCGGGATCATGACTCGGCATGTTTTTATAAATACTCGCATGTGTGAACCAGAATCTAACAGTGTTTGAGAAACTAAATGAGTAATAAAAAATGCATAAAAATCAATGTACAAAAAAAAAAACTGGTTCATCATCAACCCAAACTCTAAAATTCTTGTTTTATGGTCAAATGCGTCCCAAATGAAGGTAAGTAGGTCACCTGTRGTTGATGCTCTTGAACATATCAGTTAAAAAGTATTTTTGCATTTGTTTTTCTAAGTGTGTTGTGTTTCAAACAGCCATTTAAACTTGGTTTTGCGGTTTTGTCGTTTAAAGGCCCTGTGTGACGTCACCACAGATATGACTCTTTGGCACATCAGTGGGGGAACAAAATCTTGCTGCGACCCGATTGGCTGAGCAGCAGAGTTGTTTTCTGTCAAACGTACTTGACGACAGCTCGACCAATGAGTGGCGGGCCAGTGGGCGTGGCCTGATGTTCCCAGCTGCTCAGACAAAAACACTCACACCCACAGAGTCTTGAGTTTCACTTCCCCTTTTGTTGTTGGGCCTGATGCTGAAAGCGAGTTTTCCCGGTGCTTTGCAAAACCGTCTGCAGCTCTCTGTCTGGTTTGAACTTGTCAGCTCAGTTATGTGTCATCAGACACGCGTTTTCTCTGTTTGAACAAAGGATATTTAACTCTGAGGAGCACGCACGCAGGAGGAAAAACAATGCAAATCAAATGGTGCTTCTTCAGAGTTTTAAARTTGTTTTTACATTGCACATGKATGTAAAGCTGTTTGCATCTATAAAACTTTACAAAGGTTGCAAGTACTTTTTGRATACCTTGTATTGTAGATGCACTCYTCACAGATTAACATATATTTATGCAAATATCAAATGTTGTGAAGTGCAACATGACCTGATCRAAGCGTTATGACTCCTGSTTACTTTATTTWWTTTWWTTTATTTKWTTWTTTAGACTTTAGGGTCCTGGTTGGTAGATTACTGCCTGCTGCCTAAAGACATAGGTGGACAATATGTGTGTTTGAGCATTTGTTATCTTGTAAGGTCCATTTTTCAAACAAAAAAAAAAATACTATCTTTTGGGGACCCACAACATTTTTAGGTGGGGGGGTTGGGTTTAGGACTCAGGTGTGAATAGCAGTGTGGCTAACTGTCAGGGTTAGGCTAGAGATATCAATCAAAAAAGAATAGTAGTCAGTGCAAATTGTGTGAAGATGTGGTGTGAGAGTGTGTGTTTGTGTGTGTACATGTTTTTGCTACCTGGTGAGGATGATTTTTGACCATTTTCCTGCCACATACCACATGGTGAGGGCCCGGTGTTCCGTATGGGGACAAACGCCCAGTCCCCATTGGGGGATAAACCGTTGGTGGGTCAGAGGTTAGGCTTAGGACTGAGGTGTGAGTTGAGTTTAGGTTAGGTTTTGGGACCTATGAGGATAAATGAATGGAAGCCAATGCAAAGTCCCTATGAGGATAGAAGAACAAACGTGTGTGTGTGTGTGTGTGTGTATTTGAAATCAAATGTCTCAGGTTGTGATTTTAAAAAATGACATGTCAAAGCTGCTCTATAGGCGTTTTTCATGCTTTTAAATCTTTCCTTTTCACGTTTAAATCATTCAATTGGGGTCTATACAAAGTGGAACTGCAATGCTTTGGTTTTAATTCCTCCTTATTGTAACTCCACAAGCCCCTCTTTCACCCCTTTTCTGAGGTATGTCTCAGATCAACTCGTTTCGAGGCTGTCTCTTTAAATCAAAACGAGGTATTTCACATCCCGCCCCCTCCAGCTTCTAGCCAGAGGAGAATGAAGACCACCAAATTGTAGTTGGTAAGTCCAGACTTTAATTGGCAGTTCTGTAGCAAATCCTGTGATGTAATAGTTCAGATTTATTCATTCTTTACAACATTTTCTGAGCGGGTTGAAAAATATGACRCAAASAGAAAATAATGATGTCTCTGCAGCACTGGGAGAGACTAAATTCAGCTTAACGCAACAAAATGTATTTAATGGCTAAAAATGTGGATTTTGCATGATATGTCCCTTTGTAGAAGTCCTGTTGCTTTCCACTGGACTATTCAGGAATATGTCCAGGATTCCTGAGAACCCAAACCATTGTTCTGTCAATTCTCATTATAGGAGGATCTTAGTCGTGAAAATGCATTCCCTCAAGAAATTGAGTTTTTATTTGTTCAGGGTAAACCTTTTTATGTTGTTTAATTTTAAACACCACAGGCTGCTTGGCATTTTGTTGCAGCCTGTTGCAGGAAACTGTCTAAAAAGGTAATTCAGGGTTTTCTGCACTAAACCTTTAAGAATATTTTCATCTATAAAACATGTCTCGACTCAAACACACCTAAGGATTTATTTGTTGTTGTTGTTTTTGAAGCTGCAGTTTAATAGCACCTGGTGCGGCTGGTCCAGTGACTCATTTCTGTCCATAATTGTATTTTATCTGGCAACTTTCCACATGCACTCACATGAAGCGTTTCCAACTTTGGGGCATAGGTTTTATAGGTGTCTAACCCATAAACACACACACACACACACAAGGTTACACAAATATCCAGGACAGAAGCACACACTTTCTATGTGCTGGCAGTCAGGCACGAACTTCCTCCATGTGTACATTTAAATGTTGAAAGCCACAACACAGCTGGGGCTGCACAGAGGAAACGTGTAGGTGTGCGTGTGCATGTGTGTGTGTGTGTGCGTGTGTGTTGTATGGTAGAGAATCATGCTTGATGTCTGCAAGTTCCTGTCTCTGCTGGTTCTGTTTGTGTATATTGAACCGGTTTGGATTTGAGAGCCAGTGTGTTTGTTTTTAACAGAGATCTGTGTGCACACGTCCTCTTCAGACATGATTTGCTTCTATTTTTATTATTGATTTTTTTTTTCATTGACAAGTTGCAACAAGTGACAGACAGAGCTGACAAACACGTGGGTGTTTCTGCGACACCTGTWATCTTTTCAGAGCGGAGGACTTTGTGACTTCCTGTTGAACTCTGGGATCTGATTACAAGCAAAATACATAACTATAAATGTGTTGTTTTTTTGTTGTATTAATAAATGTATYATTAAAAATGCTTCTGAATAAGATGCAGGAGTTGCACCTTGCTGCTGAAGCTGGATCTTTTTTTAGCTTATGTGTTGCTGTTCTGCAGGACTCGAACATCCAGCTTTTTGTTTACAGTGTATTTGTTTCGTTAATCCACCTGTCAGCGAGAGAAAGCAAAGTACGGAGCGTTCTCTGCAGGTCACAGAGTCGTTCTGTTTGCCTTCATTCCTCCTTCCATCCYTGAGTCAACGATCCTTTTTTTTTCCTTTCCTTTTTTCAGCTGCTGGCTTTGCTGATTTCAGATCAGATACGACACAATAGGCTCTCTGTGCTCAAAGTATTCTGATGCTTCGCTGGTTTCAGGTACAGAGAGTCTTCAGCCGCACAAATAAGTTCAGTTTTCTGAAGGAGACTTAAACACATCATACAAAAACGTAACCTTTAATGATCTAACTTCCTTTTTGTTTTCACGCTGTGGTTGTTCTTTTATGAGTTTCCATCTCTGGACTTTTGTTTTTCCTGTTTATAAACTTTCACTTGTCAGTTTCTATTATCTCTTCACCGGACCAGAACCAAATCCAGCTCARGCTATCTCCAGTTTGTTTGTTTCTCAACAAATTTGAGTCTCAGACTCAGGCCCAGTCCCAATGCTCAGTGTGCACCCTGCACCCCTCTGAAGTGTGGATTCAGTCGAAGTGCACATAAGTGTTTGAGTGCGCAGGTTACAAGTGTGAAAAACAATTGAGAATTGGGACAGTATGGATTACGTCAAACATCGGTAGCTACCGGTCGCTGTTAGGCCAAATTTCATATACATAATAGCAAATGTTTAAAGAAAGTGTTGCAGCTTGAAGACATCAGTCGACGAATGGAGTAGTTTTTATCCAAACATTTATTTTCTTTTA
>NW_013952475.1:1679501-1683072 GCF_001266775.1 Austrofundulus limnaeus
AATGTTCAAAAAAGGCTTATTTAAAAAAAAATAAGTTGCTGTTTTGGCAGCAATGAATTGTGGGTAGTACACTTCACCAAAGTCCGTAAAAATGCAGACTTCGCAGAAAGGCGGAAATAGTACCAAAAATGGGCGGAGCGAAGGGCGGATGTGGAGAATATGGGACACACCACGCACTCAAACCCTTCAACATGAACGCACATTTGAAGAGCACAAGGGCGGAACGAGGGTATTGGGACAGGGCCTCAGTCTAATCTTTGAAATGTCTTGAGCGATATTTTTGAAGCTTGTTCAAAATTTTATTTGAAATTTTCCTCTTTTTTTTGTCATTTTCTGCCAGTTTATACACCTGATCTTGACAGCACATTGTGCAGTGTTTTGCTTGAAAATGAGGAGACTAGACAAAAGGACAAAATAAGTTTTAAAGTGCTTGTGACATACATATCCTTAAAATACAAACATTCAAAGAAAACATCTTTTAAATTTAAGAAACTTGACATAATATATACAGTTTTAGCCATTTTGTCACATAAATGACATTTTCTTTCAAATTTGGCTCAACCAAAGTGAAACAGGAAGTGACATCAAAGGGGAACTCGCTGTTTATTGAAACAATATGTATTGTTTGAACTGTGACTCTTCATCTTTCTCTGATAGTGACTCAAAATAATCTAAAGAAACATCAGATTCTTCTCTACAGTCTGTGTGGGCTGTTAAATCCATGCAATGTTCACATGCAGAAATACCCCTTTGACATCACTTCCTGTTAGTTCACATTCGAATATCTCAACAACTGTTTATCTAAGCAGCGTGATTTTTTTATCTTTTCAATCTGTTAATAATGTTATCTTTACAAAAATTAATTCCTGTTTATTACAAAAAAAATTGATGTCCCAGGCCCTCTAAGGCCTATATCTCCAGCAAATGATTTATATCTGAGGGTCATGTCTTTATGGAATAGGGGGGYAAAAAAACATGTAAAATTTTACGCAGAACCTGAGAGATGAATGACCTGGTGGGTGCTAAAATAGTATTTTATGACAYCCATCATTGTTGTTGTTTTTGCATTAATTCAACTATAGAAAGGGAAACAACTGCTTAAACCAACTCTTAGTTGAAACAACTGTTTTTCCTGTGACGGTGCGTTTGTGATCTGGACCAAAGACTGGATCAGCTGAGTGACCTCCTGATGCTCCAGCTGGGCTGTTGGCTGCAGGAGAGGAGGAGGAGGAAGAGGAGGAGGAGGAGAAGGAGGGGTTTCCCATGGGGCTTCAGCGGATGGGTGTCAAGGGGTAACAACAGGGGTTGAAGCTGTTTTCCCAGCTCTGTTTCCCTAAAAAAAAATTTTTGTTTTAATCCTGTCAGTGACACTGGCCCGCTGTGTCAGTCGTTATTTAGAGCTCAGCTGCAACATGAGTCAGGTCTGTAGAAATTCTTGTTTCATTTGTTTTATGTCTCTACAAGACAACATATTACTCAAATCACTTGGCTGTCAAAATAACGGGGAACTCCAAAACAGGCTGTAATTTAACACGCAAAACTGGTTCCTGAAAACTTGCCCCGAGCCCCAGCTCTGATGATACGTTTCAGGCATTTATCTGACATTTGTTTCGCTCTAAACTAAAGTTCTGCTTTGGAAAAATAAATGAGTCATCGAAAAGGAAGTAAAACTTTTAATGATCCAAACATTGCCGTGTCAGCAACATTCTCAGTTCTCTGTAAGGGTACAGGAAAAGCATAACTTTTCATAGTCATCAATTCAAAAGCTGTTACTTGGGAAAATTTGGCAAAAAAAAAAGTCAACTAGAAGAATGTGAGACACAGCACAGAGATTTTCAACTGGTGGCCCGCGGGCCGGGTGACTGAAGTCCGGCCTGCTGTTTGGTTCTTTGATCTCTTAAACCCAAACTCCAGATTTTCTACTTTATTTACTGTTCTTTTAGTAAACAAATGTGGTATCTACAGAAACATCAGAAGCAAAAAAAAAAAATGGGGGTAAAAAAAACATTTCTACCAACACCCAAGACAGTTAAAACCAGAAGTAGCTGAAGAAAAGTGAGATAAATTTAAAAATTAGTTTAAATTTTTGGCAAATTAAAGATGTCAAAAATGATATTTGAGTTAAATAGGACATTTAATGTCTTATTTTTGTTTCACTACTTCACAGTGGTTTTCTATGCTGTATTCATGATTAAATGTCTGTAATATTTGTAATACTTGGTTTATTTATAACCACATAAATTGCAGGATGTTCGGCCCCTGAGCTGTTGMCCTGCAGTAACTGTGACCCCCGGAGCAATTTAGCTGAATATCCCTGCAATAACACCTACTCAGAGCCCTGATACGTAGAAAAGTTTTTTTTTTTCACTTTCTTATCTCAAAAAAGTGGAACAGTTGTTTCATTTTATTGAGATAAAGATTTTCTCAGTTATGCCAACCTTGAAAAATTTGTGTTTTTGTGTTCACTGGAGATTATTTCAGAATCACAGTGAAAAAAGAAAAAGAGCTTCATGAGGAACCACAACAAGCAGCTGATTTAAGCAAAAACCTCGACACGTTCCTGTTACACATCATCCCCACGTGTCACTGAATGATGAAATCGGGTGTAAGGCATTCAAATTTGCTCCGTAATCATCTTTTTATTCTGAGAACACAAGATCTGTTTAAAAAAAAACAAGATTAAACTAGTTCTCGTGTTAATTTAAAACCACTTCATTATTAGTTTTGTCACTGTAAATATACTGTATATATTACTGTTGTTCTTTATGTCTTTCTGCAATGACAATAAATATTCTATTCTAAAGCTATYCCCAGTTTACGTTCGTGGGATGCCTGGTGATGAATATACAAGAAGAGATTTCAAAAAGTTGTTAGAAAACAATGCCGGAGTTACATGAGCAAAGAAAGAATGTGGTGTTGACAGAGTGGCTGACAGCTTAATGACAACCAGTCTGAGAGAGGATCTAAAGAGACGTCAAAATCCAGATGTGTCAAACTTATTTAAAAATTTTTAAATAAAGATCCACCTGATGTTTGTCAGAAAGCTGAGTAACAGAGTCACAAAGAGGGCGAACAAAACAARCGGGCTACATTTCAGCTTTCAGGGAAGAGAGAGAGAGAAGGTTGAGTGGGAGGAAGAGGCCCGAACGTGAGGATGAGGAGCCGCTGGGCCCCGCCACCATCTGACAGAGGAGCCTGTTTTCTTGGCCTCTGACACACAACCAGCACGACTTCTTCTGAAGTAGCAGTTTGCTGCAAGCCTGCGGGTGGGAGGGGGGCGGCGTAGAGGTCAGGAAGGCGAAGACAGCTGCTCCTCCAATGAGTTGTGGTCATGAGGAAGGAGGGGAGACTGTCCGCTGTGTGACCCTCGTTCATCGGAGGCAAACACGTCTGCAAAATCTCATCCACTTTCCAAAAATCTGAGCACATGAAGCAGCTCCACTGTTCTTGGAAAACACAATCCTGATAATAACATCTGGATAAATAGAACAAACTTCCAGAAGTTTGTCAACTTTTACAAATAAAATGAATACTGATTCAATGAGGCTGTTTGGCTTTTTTTGTTGTTTTT
>NW_013952475.1:1683572-1711492 GCF_001266775.1 Austrofundulus limnaeus
GTGAAATATATTTATGTTTGTGGTTGTAATGTGACAAAATATGGAAAAGTTCAAGGGGTATGAATACTTTTGCAAACCACTGTATATACATGTTTTATTTTAAAGAAATTGACCAATTTAATCATCTTGGTTTTGTGAAGCTAGTTTGGTTCTATAAATTTAACACCTTTTATATGTTGGAGAGCGTGGAAAAGTACTTTTACTTTTACTTCTACTTTCCCAACGACTTTTACTTCTCATCAGTGACATTTATTTTTACCAAAGTCATTTTCTGTTAAGGTATTTTTACTTTTACTTAGTTTTTTTTTTCAAGTATAGACCTCTGCTCCTTCGTCACTGAGAGCCTGTGAGACAACAGAAAAATGCGGAGCAAAAATCAAATCAGCAGTTTGATGATTTATTAAACAAGAATAAGAACTGATTGTTACAAATCTCTCTGTGGAACTAAAAATATATATAGAGAGAGGGAATGACACTTTAGGGATCAAAATTCTAATTATCTGTAATTAAAAGGATCAGACTCAGGCTAATGTTGTCATCCCTGAGGCCAAGTTTTGTTTCTTTTTGTCCCTCAAGAAAAACAGATATTATCTGCTTCAGCTGCTGTTAAACTTTTGTTTAATTGCTGGTTAAATTSTGTTTATGTTCTTCTTAAATCACTGATCAATATCTGAAGTTGCCTGAATAATGYTGAGCAGTTCTGTTAGTTTACAGCTGCCATGGTCATTAAGTTTCTGAAAGTTTTKAAATCAAGCAACCTGGTTATTTCTTATTATACTAATTTATCTCACTGGTATAACTCATTTGTTGTGCATGAAGTAAAAACTCACTTTAGTTCTGCTTTCTCTGCAGCAATGACAACACAACCCCCATCAAACATTAATCAGTCCACTGGCCTTATCTGTWATCAATCAGCAACCAGGAGGGTAAATAATTTTAGTTTCACGTTTTACTGATAACAGTTTCTTTTAAATGTGCAAAGCAAAACTGAAACTATATACTGTATGTGGGGCTTGCGTCTAACTGTGCAGTCATGAACRTGCAAGGTGAGACGTTTTTGGGTACTCATCCTCCACATAGAAGTTGCCTCATTTTGTCCAAGATCCTCTCGTGGTGCTAAGTTTGCACTGAGAGGACATGGACACACGTGTGGCAATGTCCTGAAACATCTGGCATCACAGCCATAGATCTATGGGGGCCTGCAGGTTTCAGGATGGAGGCCTTTATATTTGTGCAACCAACTGAAACTCCTGGACCAGGACTCGAATGTTGGGTTAAAACACACTGGGAAAATAACTTYTCRTCTAAAGTCCCACATTCTTCTCAGGTCAAGAGTCAGTGACAGGGATCTGTCGATGTGGGCGGGGCAGCTGATCAGCTCATGTTTTTACGTGTTTTTATTTCAGCTATTAATGATGCTTCAAGCTTCCCATTCTCCTAGAGCTAATGTTTCCCCTCCAACATCAGTGATAGTAATGGAAACAGACACAAACATGAAAACTCAAAGATCTGTTCTGCTCGAATCATCTGGGATCCATTCATTCTTCTTCTTTTCGTTATTATTATTGTTGTTGTTGTTGTTGTTGTTGTTGTTGTTGTTGGAAAACCTCGTATGGTGCTGGTACAAGCTGCTCACCAGCTGTGCCACTGGCCTCTCCTGTCTCCTGGTGTTCATGTTTTGATGAATGAATTGTTGGGCAGAGCCTCGTCTTTGGTTTCACATCTGGACCGAGCAGCTGTGAACGCAAAACGAACCAGGAGTTGGAGAGGGCTTGTTTTTGAGATGAACTTGCACTGGGTACAGTATGTACTGATTTGTAGTAAAGTTTTAACAGTTATATTATCTCAAATCACAACCCCAATACCAATGAAGCTGGGGAGTTGTGCAAAACATAAATAAAAACAGAACACTTTGATTTGCAAATCCTTTTCAACCTATTTTCAATTGAATACAATACAAAGACAAGATATTTAATGTTCAAATAGATAAACTTAGTTTTGTTTTTTCAAATATTCACTCATTTTGAATTTGATGCCTGCTACATGTTCTAAAAAGCTGGGCCAGGTCATGTTTACCACTGTGTTACATCAGCTTTCCTTTTAACAACACTCAGTGTTTGGGAACTGAGGACACTAATTGTTAAAGCAGTGTAGGTGGAATTCTTGGTTTTCTGAAGTGCACCTGAGCCCATGTGGTGCCCATCCTTTATAAAATGATGTTTGTTTTTAATGCGGTGCAAAATCACAAGCATTCAGTGTTGTTTTTCAGCCTTGCCCCTGACTTGCAGAGATTTGTCCAAATTCATTTTCTGATATTACAGACTATAGATGATGAAATCCCTAAATGCTTTGCAATGGTTAGAAACGTTCTCAAACTGTTTGACTATTTGCTCACACAGTTGTTCACTAAGTGGTGAAACTCGTCCCGTCCTTGCTTGTGAACGATGGAGCCTTTCGTGGATGCTCCCTTCCTTTATACCCAAATAACCTGTTTTATATGTTTGAACATTAAGTCTTATCTTTGTAATGTATCTTCCTTCTGACTGAGATGATTCACTTAAAAACATAAAACAATTTTAAACCCTTTAAGCACGTTTTTCGACTCTGAATGGGGGATTTTAAAAGCTCTCTGGAAGAAGAAATGAAACGTGTTGATTTATCTTATCGGCTGCCGTCCCATCTCATGTCAAACTCGATAAAACTGATGTGGTGAAGTTGGTTAAGCGAGGCTCCGCTTCCTCCTCAGATGGTGTGGTTGAGCACGGAACAAAATGTACAGCTTATCCTCCGAAACTCTCACGGTGACAGCACGCTCAGTGATCACCAAAATTACATTAAAATTAAAGAAGCGTGAAAAACACAGGTTGTATTTGACTGCAGGTCATGAACTGTGGTGATTATTGCTGCTTCTCTTTCTCTCGCTGGCCTGCAGGTTGTTTAAATTTCATACCTCAGTCAACTTTATGACTGAGTTTACAACCTGCAAGCCTCTGACAAGGTGGAAAACACCTTGAAGCAAATAAAGACAAAGTCCGGTTGAAAGCCTTTATGTAGTACAGTTACATAACTGTTACTTCACACAGTTAATGTAACATTATCTGGATAGATGTATAGATATACTAGCTAAAGAGTTATGGATATAGAGATACTAGATACTGTATACTGAGAATTCTGAAGGCAAGTGTGGATTAAAATCTAAAAGAGCATACTTGTACATAATAAYCAGTTAATTTTCCCAGGTCTTCCAACTTGATCTAAGTCCCTGTTTGTCTCTGAAGCTGCATCTTATTGARGTGACAAAAGCAGTGTTTATATGAAAACTTATCCCGATTAGTCTGTGTTTACTGACCCAGACAGGCTTGACGTCAGAGCCCGGGGTAGCCTTTCCTCCCGAGGGATCATCAGAGGATGAGCTGTGAGAAGAGCATGCTGACAGCGAAGGGATTTGTCTTTTGTAAAACACAAAGTATTGATTTTATGCAGCAGGTTTGTGTGATTTGTTAATGTTTGACATGGAGGGATCGCATTCAGCAAAACATCAGAAACCTCTGTCTTCAGAGTTTGCAGTTTGCCTCCTGCTAAAGTATTTTATCATCATTCATCTTATCGATGTGCAGAGATTTCTAACAGTTAAACAGATTTTCTTTCTGATTCTGAATAAAACCAGGCTGTTCTCAACMATATTAATACTGATACTTCATTTAATTAGTAATTTATTTATTGATTTTAAAAGCAGAAGTATTTTGATGTAGCATCCTCCTTTACAACAGAAAAAAATCAGATTATACAAAATAGAGTTTTAAAGAATAAAAGAATGAAGTAAAATAATAAAAAATATAAAAAAGTAATGTTTAATTATCAAAAGACAACTTGCGTCTTAGGTTAAAGTTACATGAACATATTAACATGAAAATACCGAACACGTTACATCTWCAGACTGAGAGACTGAGCGTGTGCCACTGCACTTACAGGTGAAAGAKAAAGTAGTTCCCACCAACTGTGTAGGATTTAGGCAAGATTTCAATAGATGTGCTCTGTTAACGTTATAACCTGAAACCACTGAAGTATCAAAGTATCAATATTTTCATTTTAGTATCGATTCTAGAGAGCATAAAGTTCTGTTATCTGTGGTTTCTATGTTTCAGTGCCGATACGCACATCGCTGTTTGAGATCCAATTATTTTTCCATATGTTTTTGGCCTGTATCTTCTGCAATTTTTTGTGCTATTTCAACAACTAATATGTCAAAACATTCAGTTCCTTCAGAACATTCTGACTTTTGGTACTTGAGCAATTTATACTTTTTGAGATATTTAGTTTTTCTGTCTTTTTTTTCTCATTGAAAATTAATGCACTTCAACATCCTTAAAACCCTTGAAAATGTTGATAAATATTTACTGTAGTTTTTACCTTTTTGTTCTGGTTCTGCTTTTTTATTCATTTGTACAAATTTCAGCTTCCTTTGGCTTTTACTTAACTGATCTTAGCTTTTTTTTTTTTTCTAATTATTTAGCTATCTTTCTGACCCATTCTTCTGCTTTAATGGCCCTGAGGCTCTGGAACGCTCTCCCTCTGTCCCTTCGCTGCTCAGATTCTACTGAGTCTTTTAAGAAACATCTTAAGACATTTTTATTCAGACAGGCTTTTAGTTAAGTGCTTTTTATTGTGTTTTAATTGTTGTTTTTATATCTGTGATCTGTTTTATTGTTTTTAATTGTTTTTGCTTTCTGTGAAGCACTTTGTGATGTTTGTCTGTGAAAAGTGCTATAGAAATAAAGTTTACTTACTTACTCACTTAATTTAATTTAAGGCTTTTTATGCTTCTTTTAGCTGCTTTCTGCTAGTCTCAGCATTTTTTAAATGTATTTTGGCTTTTTTTCCAGCRAAATTCATTTTTGGGCTCATTTCAGCTTCTGCTAAATTCAGCAAACGCTTTGTTTACTTGTTCTGATTTCTGTTACTTCAGGCTAGTTTCAGCTTTTTTAGCTGTTCCGTAAAAATCTTTCAGCATGGACCATTCACACTGCATTTTCACAGGACATGCAAATTATCTAATCTGTAATTTACACTCAGCCTCCGTTCTGCAAACATAGGAACAAGTAGTTGTGTTTTGTTCTATTTGCACCCGTAAATGTTTGTCTTGCACTTGTTTACTACAGTCAGAAGAGTTCACATTGACCCGTAATGATTCGTCATGTTCATCCTCTGCAGGGAGTGAACCTCAGTCCGTCAGATCAGATCTCTGCAAACAAGGGAACCCTCACAGCGGCGGACCAAATCCTGCGCGGAGCGAGTCAAATTCCACTCGCAATAACATTTGTGTTTTTAGGTGTTCAGCTGACCTCCTTATCCAGAGGGTGTTGGGGCTGCGTGCAGGAGAGCACGTTCTGCTGATGGGACAAAACACCAGGAAAAGACCTAAAGACCCGGTTCCTATTAGAGACCTGAGTTTGTCAAACGTTTATTCTCTGTTGATTTCTGATGCTCTTCTTCCACAACCCTACTTTTCTTCCTCGACAGCATTTACACAAGACTTATTCTAGATTTATAGGCCATTGTTTTCTTTGATTGGTCAACAAGCTCAAGTCAAAACGTTCTTGACTCTCCAGCTTATCCAACATTGTTTTCCCTCCCTGCAGCTCTCAGGGAACTACAGCTTGTGCTAAATGTGTGCTCTTTCCAAGAAAAAATAAAAATAAAAACYCATTCCAGAGCTGTGCTTTTTACGTTTGTCACGTTACYAAGGAGAAKGTTTCTCCTTGCAGACCCTGGCCGGACGCCAGCTTTTCTTCCAAGCAAACTGCCACGCCATGTGCGCTTAGCTGCTCAGCGCGGAGGGAGGTGATGTAAGTTGCTTGCATGTACACTTCTAACACGAGGGGGAGAATATATTTACAGCATCTGACTGATTCTGGTTCCAGCCGGCACCGACCCGCTCCCGCACCTCGGACTCAACTGTACCTCTGAGAGGTGCGCCAAATAAACCCAGGCCTTAAAAGCTCATTTTGGAACTATACATCTAAATTCAACATATCTGCATGAAGCCAGCTTTAAAAGATTATTTGAATGTTTGGTTGCAAAAGGTTGAATTGAGTGATTTGAAATGTCTGCACACCTCGGTAAATTAGAGTCTTACAGCACAGGAAACTGAATGTTAGTCTCAGTTAATTCATCCCAATAACCACTGACAACAAACTGAAATATATTAATAATCCCTTCCATAAGCAGAGCGGTGTGTAGTTTTACTCTGAAGTCTAAAATAAACCGTCTGGCTCACTTGGTTTATGATGGTAAACATGATCATAAATTAGCATCCAATACTTGATCCAAAATGTCACTGCTGTTAATTTCAGAGATCCTTGGTGTTGACCTTCTCCTTTACATTTTAGTGAGAACTTTTTCAGTATTTAGTTATTTGATTGGGGTGGGGGGGGGTGCTTTGTGTGGAGCCTCTGTTGTGTCCGGGAAGATTCACTAAACAAAGAGCTTTGCTGAAACAAAGAGAGACAGATCATAAGCACCACAAAACAGATTTTATGGAACTGAGTCACAACTGGAGGTGGGGCTGGGGGGTGGGCGGGGGCATAAACAAAGCTGATCTCACGGCATGTTGTTTGGGAATACTGTGTTTGTTCCCCGCGGGGTGACTTTCCTCTTCCAGAATATTTCGGGGAGCAGCTCTGTGCGCAGCTCTCTGAAGCCAGAGCCCTATGAAGTTACACTGCTTTCCATGAAGGCTAGGAAAGGGTAGGGAAGTCGGGGGGATTGACCCCTCCTTTCCTTTGGGGGTGGGGTGGGGTCTGAACCAGCACTGATCTCCTGACATCACATTGCAACAACATCCAGCTGTATTTGCTAATAAAGCACCAAATCATCACAGGTTTTTTAACATGATGATGCAGTGAGTTGACACTTGTGTTTGTCTGCCCAGTTGTTCCTGAAAAGCAAAGTTTCCTTCTTGAGAAACTTTTGCAATTTAGATAAATGCTTTAAGGCTGTTGCAATCACTGTTTGGTTGTCAGATTAGTGGATTTTATTTTACTTCATCGGCACGTTGCTGCTTCATTATTTTTTTACATTTCTTGTTGTTTTTCTACCAGTCAAAACTCAAAGACTCTTGACTTGGTTTGTTAAGACTGAAGACGACACACACGGCAGTTCTCCTTGGATCATTCTGCATTCTTTTGACTCGCTCAGATTCCTCATCCTGAAACACGGCAAAGCCTTTTAATCTCCTGGAAAACAACTCGCTGCTGTGTCCTTCTGTTCACATGCTGGGGAGCGACTCAGGCTTGTTTTGGTTTGTCTGCCTCCTCCTTCCTGCCGTCTCTGTGGAACGCACATCCACACCAGTTTCACAATTTAAGAATTTCAGAAGAAATATRCGTTCACGTCCTCCTGACGTTGCTGAGGTTAAAACATTTTTGCTATTTTTTTTTCTATCAAACTTTGTTAAAGTGGTGGAAAACTTACACAAACATCATCCCTGACAAGACTTTAATGATGCCACTGCAACTTTTTACTGACACGAAATCTTCAGGTCATTACACAGAGAGGAAGTTTGTTATCTGCAGGCCTTGGTCTGCTGAAGGTTTGCCAACTAATGTCTGAAAGTAAACTGTCAGCATTTCAAAATGATTTAGTTTTAAAACTGAACATGGTTGTAAAAAAAAAACCCAGAAATAATTAAATAAAACTAATGTTCCTTAAAATAGTTGTTTAATGTATATCTGTGNACTAATGTTCCTTAAAATAGTTGTTTAATGTATATCTGTGAGAGCTCTCAACTGTACTACCACCAAAACTTAGCAATTCTTGAACAATGAGTTTTCAGAGTCAAAAAAGTCATAATCAGAAAAATTAAGCACTTTTAATGGAAAAGGCAATCRCTAAAGATAAGTTTTAAAGAGAAACACACCCAAAGTCATCTACAGGATTGCAGAAAATCTGATTTTTATGGAGTGAAAAGCGACTTTTGTTTCCAAAGTTTCCTTTTATATCATTTGTCCTGGAAGAGCTACACAGTGGCATTATTTAACACCAATTTTAACCATTTTTTTGCATAATTTAACACCATAAAACAGCACTCAAACATCTTTAAACACACAGTTGGGACACTCTAAAGGATGTCGTAAAGCTACAATGACAAATAATGGAAAGGATTTGGAAAGCACGTCAAATTGAGCATTCAAATAATTCATCGTTTTGTAATAATTCCAATGGGAAATTTGTTATTTTATTTGGTCTCAGAAAGACATAATCTATCCAATGTGTACAGAATCTCACAATCAACACCGTCCCATATGTTAACTTCAAATAATAATAGATGACARGGAAAATATTTGACATTTTCTCATGCCTCAGGAGTGGGACAGTCAAAGCCAAAAGCATTTTTGATGTTTTATTTTACATTTTGCTAAAGGCTGAATGGAAGTGTGTTAGTAGAAAAAGCCTAAAGGCAATTAAACTCAGACAGGAGCACGTGTTTTTGGTTTTACTGCAGAGGAAATTCTGTTGTATGTTTTTCATTTAACCCATCATACTAAAGCCACTAGAGTAAATAAACTGTAATAAAAGTAAATACGGTCTTACAGTTTGTTATTATTAGTGAATAAATAAGTCTTCCTGCAACAGGAAGTGACTGTTTGAGCTTGAGTTTGAAGTTCTTCGACATGTTGTGGCTGCTTGTCCTGATTGTCGACTGTCTGAAACTCGTCATGTTGTTATTAAGTCTTAAACCAGCTCAGATTTATGAGCTCCATAATTCAAGTAAACACASTTTAGACTTGAGAGCTCATTGGTCCACACAGGCCAGGTGAGCTAACGTGTGCTGCGTCAGAATCTGAGTTTCTGATGTATGTTTGTGTCTGGTGGTGTGATCAGCTGAAGCCATTTTAAAAAAATGTCTGAACAAACAATGTTTCTGGTGATTATGACTGAGGCGCACAGACGGAACATGACACCAGGACACTACAAACATACATTAGATAGTAGATGTATACAATTACAGCCCTCTAAATACACACCCAGGCCCTGTATGTTATTTTGTATATATTTCTACACAATAAGAATCTGCTTGCAGTAATCATGTTCTTCAAATAGCACCAACTGTGCACCAAGTTACCGTACAATCAACTTTCCCAGACACCTAATTTTAAACAGTAGCTCACCTCACTGTTGGGTGTAATAATAAAAATATGGTATCTTTAACTCTGAGGACAGCAGGGCTTCAATTAGAGAGCTGGTGGTTGGATTTCCATGGTGATGCAGTAACGAGTATTACAGCATTATTAGCTGCACAGCAGAGTGGTTACATGATAATGATGTTGATAACTGATGTTCCATATGTTGTCCCATGGTCAATAAAGAAAGTCAAAAAAGCTTATTTAAAGTGCAGACATTGCACAGGGGAACATGGATACTGGGGAATATATGTACTGGAGAACATGGGTAATTAGGAACACGAATATTGGTAGACCTGTCAGGGAACATAAGTGTTGAGGAACATAGGTATCGGGGAACACATGTATTCAAGAATATTTATATTTGGAAACTTGTGTACTGAGGTACATAGGTATAAGAGAACCTAGGTAGCTGGGAAGATAGATATTGAGGAACATAGGGACTGAAGAACAAAGGTATTGAAGACCATAGGTACTGAGGAACTTTCATGTTAAGGAACTTAGGTACTGGGAAACATGGGTATTGAGGAACATAGGTGCTAAGGAACATGGGTATTGAAGAACATGGGTATTGGGGAACATATGTATCGGGGAGGTACTGGGGAGCACATACGAGGAACATAGGCAACAATATAAGTATCGAAGAACATAAGTGTCAAACGTACTGTGGAAAATACTGTATGTACTGGTGAACATAGGTACTACGGAACATACTGTATGTACTGGGGAACATAGGTACTGCGAAACATACTGTATGAACTGAGGAACATAGGTACTGTGGATTATACTGTATGTACTGGGGAACATGGGTACTGCGGAACATACTGTATGTACTGAGGAACATAGGTACTGTGGAACATACTGTATGTACTGGGGGACATAGGTACTGTGGAWWATACTGTATGTACTGGGGAACATAGGTACTACGGAACATACTGTATGTACTGGGGAACATAGGTACTGCGAAACATACTGTATGAACTGAGGAACATAGGTACTGTGGATTATACTGTATGTACTGGGGAACATGGGTACTGCGGAACATACTGTATGTACTGAGGAACATAGGTACTGTGGAACATACTGTATGTACTGGGGGACATAGGTACTGTGGATTATACTGTATGTACTGGGGAACAGGGACCTCTAACTTGGATGATCTTAAATTTAAGCAGCACTCCAGAAGAGTAGTAAATTAAAAAAGAAAATGCAGCTTTAATGCTCTGTGGGTTTTAATTTTGTTACCATTTTAGAATACATTAACTTACAGTGATTGATCTGTTTATATRTCCCTGTCTGGTTTAGTTGGTTTTATTTTGTTGTGGTCATTGCTGGTGGGTTGTCTTTTATTTTAGTTAGCATTTTTTCTTTTCAGACTTGTTTACCCTCTTCGGTCTGCTTTCAGTCTTGTTTGGGGGTTTGTTCTTGAATTCCTTGCTTTGACGACGTCTTTTGTTTGTTACATAATCTGCCTGCCTCCGGCCTGTTTAGTGGGGTTTTCCTTTCACCAAGAAGAATAACAGCAAACCATTTAAACACAGTATGCTATCATTTRATTATATATCTTTTTTAATGATTCTCTCTCCAACTTTTCACAAACGACTAATGCACCAGAGAAGGAAATGACAGAAAACGCAACTGTGTAGAAAWTTTTGATTTGTGAATTTAAAGCAAAACAAGTGGTTTGAACTGTAATTAAAATCACACTCTGAACCAGATGAACGTGTTTGGCAGCAGATGAATGCAGTCTTTAAAGGAGTTTAAATCACTCATCAAAATACGTCGTATCATCCAACGTGAGAGGAAGAAGGTAGATACCATAAAACAACTCCTGCCTATGATGCAAACATCATCTCACACACACACACACACACACACACACACACACACACACACACACACACACACACACACACACACGTTTGTTCTTGAACCCCGTGGGGACTTTCATTGACTTCCATTCATTCTTTTAGACTTTATAGCCTAACCCTGACCATATACCTTAAAATTAACTTCACAGGTAGTTACCTGACCCTAAAACTAGCCTAAACCTAACCCCCAACCCATGATTTGCATTTGGACCCGTGGGGACCTGGACCTGGGTGTGGCCCCATGATACACTTTGGTCCTCAGGCTGCTTGTTTTGGTTAAAAAAAATCCCCACATTGTAGGAAAACACACACACACACATACACACACACACACGGGTTTGACAATGAAGCTGAAACACCTGTCATTTTAGTGTGGAAGGTTTCATGGCTAAATTGGACCAGCCTGGTGGCCAGTCTTCATTAATTGCACATTGCACCAGTAAGAGCACAGTGTGAAGGTTCAATTAACAGGGTAAGAGCACGGTTTTGCTCAAAATATTGCAATGCACACAACATTATGGGTGACACGCCAGAGTTCAAAGGAGGACAAATTGTTGGTGCACATCTTTTTGGTGCATCTGTGACCAAGACAGCAAGCCTTTGTGACGTATCAAGAGCCAAGGWATCCAGGGTGATGTCAGTATACCACCAAGAAGGACCAACCACATCCAACAGGATTAACTGTGGARGCAAGAGGAAGCTATCTGAAAGGGATGTTATGGTCTAAAACCTGGTGTTTCAGATTTTTTTGTCAGCTATACAGTGCAGACCAAAAGTTTGGACACACCTTCTCATTAAAAGAGTTTTCTTTATTTTCATGACTATGAAAATTGTAGATTCACACTGAAGGCATCAAAACTATGAACTAACACATGTGGAATTATTTACTTGACAAAAAAGTGTGAAACAACTGAAAATATGTCTTATATTCTAGGTTCTTCAAAGTAGCCACCTTTTGCTTTGATTACTGACTCGCACAGTCTTGGCATTTTCTTGATGAGCTTCAAGAGGTWGTCWRCTGAAATGGTTTTCCAACAGTCTTGAAGGAGTTCCCAGAGATGTTTAGCACTTTTTGGCTCTTTTGCCTTCACTCTGTGGTCCAGCTCACCCCAAACCATCTCGATTGGGTTCAGATCCGGTGTCTGTGGAGGCCAGGTCATCTGGTGCAGCACCCAATCACTCTCCTTCTTGGTCAAATAMCCCTTACACAGCCTGGAGGTGTGTTTGGGGTCATTGTCCTGTTGAAAAATAAATGATGGTCCAACTAAACACAAACCGGATGGAATAGCACGCCGCTGCAAGATGCTGTGGTAGCCATGCTGGTTCAGTATGCCTTCAGTTTTGAATACAACCCCAACAGTGTCACCAGCAAAGCACCCCCACACCATCACACCTCCTCCTCCATGCTTCACGGTGGGAACCAGGCATGTAGAGTCCATCTGTTCACCTTTTCTGCATCACACAAAGACACGGTGGATGGAACCAAAGATCTCATATTTGGACTTGTCAGACTAAAGCACAGATTTCCACTGGTCTAATGTCCATTCCTTGTGTTCTTTAGCCCAAACAAGCTTCTTCTGCTTGTTGCCTGTCCCTAGTAGTGGTAGCCTAGCAGCTATTMTACCATGAAGGCCTGATTCACACTAGCCTGGCCCTTACCTTCCTACGCACTTCCGCTCAATTCTAGTTACCCTTCTCTGCTCCATCTGGGATTTCTTCCATAGGCAAGAATTTCTTCAGGAGAATTTTTGTCCGGGCCAATAAGAGAACAGAACGTCAATTTTCTGCGCAGTGTCTGCTTGTAATTTATTTTACCTGGGCCAATCAGCAAACAGAAGGCAGAGTTTTGAAAGATGTCGATTTTTTGCGCAGTGTCTGCTAGTTAGTTTAGCACACGGCAGTGGAGGAAGAGAATGAAGCCAGTCAATGTTGATAAGGCTTCCAAATTAAAATAAATTTGTCTGACAAAGCAGCAGCTCTCATTTACAGCCGTCTCGTTCAGCTCGGTATATTTCTCGTCTCAGTGGGGTTGTTTACAACACATGCGATTTCCGGTTAGCTTCTTAGCTTAGCCTCRTGCACAGTGACATACAGCCAACCGATCCAATCATTTTAAACTTCAGCAGAGGCCACGCCTCCAGCAAGAATCACTTCTCTATAGCCGAGAGTCCAGACCCTCGTACGAAACAAAGTGAAAGACAAGAGTCTGGTTTTTACCAGGCCTTATTCACACAGTCTCCTCTTAAGTTGCTCTAGAGATGTGTCTGCTGCTAGACCTCTGTGTGGCATTGACCTGTTCTCTAATCTGAGCTACTGTTAATCTGCCATTTCTGAGGCTGGTGACTCGGATGAACTTATCGTCCACAGCAGAGGTGACTCTTGGTCTTCATTTCCTGGGGTGGTCCTCATATGAGCCAGTTTCTTTGCAGCGCTTGATGGTTTTTGCGACTTGGGGACACTTTCAAAGTTTTCCAATTTTTTGGACTGACTGACCTTAATTTCTTAAAGTAATGATGGACACTCATTTTTCTTTACTTAGCTGCTTTTTTCTTGCCATAATACAAATTCTAACAGTCTATAGGACTATCAGCTGTGTACTGTATCCACCTTCTGCACAACACAACTGATGGTCCCAACCCCATTTATAAGGTAAGTAATCCCACTTATTAAACTAGACAGGGCACACCTGTGAAGTGAAAACCATTTCAGGTGACTACCTCTTGATGCTCATCAAGAAAATGCCAATATTGTGCAAAGCAGTAATCAAGGCAAAAGGTGGCTGCTTTGAAGAACCTAGAATATAAGATATATTTTCAATTATTTCACATTTTTTCATCATCATCATCATCATCATCGTCATCGTCATCGTCATCATCATCGTCATCGTCATCATCATCATCATCGTCATCATCTAGCACATTTAAAAACAACAGTGTTAACCAAAGTGCTTCACAGACAAAATAAAATAAAACAAATAAGCCAAAAACAAATAAAAATACACAAATTACAAATTCCTGAGGTAGCTCAAACTGAACTTGAGTTAAAAGCCAGTGTAAAAACTTGAGTTTTTAAGCAAGATTTAAAAGACTGAACAGACTCTGCAGTACAGATTTCAAGAGGCAATTTGTTCCAGAGTCTGGGGGCCGCCACAGCAAAAGCTTGTTCCCCTCTACGCTTTAGTTTTACCTTTGGCTGCACTAAAGGCTTCTGATCAGAGGATCTAAGTTCTCTGTGTGGTGTATAAAAGTGCAACAGGGCCAATAAATAACTGGGTGCCAGACCATTTAAAACTTTAAACG
Organism: Austrofundulus limnaeus; assembly: GCF_001266775.1. Lineage (NCBI taxonomy): Eukaryota > Metazoa > Chordata > Actinopteri > Cyprinodontiformes > Rivulidae > Austrofundulus > Austrofundulus limnaeus. The sequence continues at coordinate 1,697,925 of NW_013952475.1, forward strand.
TAAGTAAAAGAATCTTAAAATCAATACAAAAGTGAACAGGCAGCCAGTGCAAGTCAGATAAAACAGGAGTGATGTGGTTCTTCCTTCTAGAAAGCATTAAAAGATGTGCAGCAGCGTTCTGGACTAACTGCAAGTGATGGAGAGATGATTGTTCCAAACCAGCAAAGAGTTGCAATAGTCCAGTCCAGATGTAATAAAAGCATGGATAAGAGTTTCGAGGTCTTTGTGGGGAATATCAGATTTTGCTTTGGTAATTAGACGAAGCTGATAAAAACTGGTTTTAACAACTGAATATGTTGTTTCTCAAATTTAAAAGCGCTGTCTAAAAGCACTCCAAGATCCTTGTCCACAGTTGAGCAATAAAGAGCAAGTGGGCCATGAATTCCAAGAGGAGAGCAATTACCAAACAAAATGACTTCAGTTTTGTCTTCTTTCAAAGTCAGAGACAATTCTGGGATAACCAGTCTTTGACGTCCTGGAGACAATTTAAAAGGGGCTGTAAAGGGGCAGAGACATCTGAATCAAAAGGATAATAAACTTGAATGTCATCAGCGTAAAAATGGAAAGATATATTGTGCTTTTAAAAAATTGATCCCAATGGAAGCACGTACAAGCAAAAAGAATAGGTCCCAAAATAGAACCTTGAGGTACACCACAGCAAATAGGAGTTGAAGAAGAAGAATATTCCCCCATAGAAATGGAAAAAGACCTGTCTGCCAAATATGACTTGAACCATGTTAAAACTGAGCCTTTAAGACCAAKAACATGTTCAAGCCTGGATAAAAGGATGCTGTGATCAACTGTATCAAAGGCAGCAGTTAAATCTAAAAGAACTAAAACAGAACTACCTGAATCAACAGTTCAAAGAAGATTGTCAAACCCTTTTTTGTTAAGTATATAATTCCACAGTTTTGATGCCTTCAGTGTGAACCTACAATTTTCATGGTCATGAAAATAAAATAAAAAAAACTCTGAATGAAAACGGTGTGTCCAAACATCATCATTGTGTGAATGTGAGTGTGAATGGGTGAATGTCTGTAAGTGTAAAGCACTTTGGGGTACGGAGGGACTTGATAAAGTGCTCTATAAGTTAAGTCCATTTACAATTTACCTTTTGGAATGTAATATATATACAGTATATATATAAACAAAAGTTCTGTGATGTGGGGTTGCTGCAGGTGGTCAGGTCTAGGTTTAGCAACAGTATGTGCTCAAAGAATGAGGTCAGCTGACCTGAATAAACTGAATGACCAGGTTATTCCATCAATGGATTGTTTCTTCCCTGATGGTATGGACATATTCCAGGATGACAATGCCAGAATTCATCAGGCTGGAATTGTGAAAGAGTGGTTCAGGGAGCATGAGACATCATTTTCACACATGGATTGGCTCCACAGAGTCCACTGAGAATCTTTGGGATGTGCTGGAGAAGGCTTTGTGCAGTGGTCAGACTCTACCATCATCAATTCAAGATCTTGGTGAAAAATGAATGCAACACTGGATGGAAATAAATCTTGTGACATTGCAGAAGCTTATTGAAACAGGCATGTATCAGCATTTTAAGTTCCTGTATTGATCCTGTGCCAGAGGACAGCAGGATATTTACCGAATTTATAACATGTTGGTGTTGATTCTTGGTCATCCTTGTTCATGACAAAACTATGAGTTTAACTAGGAGCAACTTGACTTCATTTCTTCTACTAAAAGAACAAGCTGAGTAGGTCCTCTGGACGAGGTCTTTGTTGAAAAAACATGATGACTTCTTCCATCTGAGGAGTTACAGGTAAACAGCTTTATAAGCAGTACTCCAACATGCAAGTTTAACGAAGACAATCAAAACTGTTTTGTTCACATGCAAAATAAGACAAACATAAATTAAAGTACATATAGTATATTCCCTGGTAGGCCTTCATGTTTATCTGTGAACATCATACTCTGACGATCGTTAGACAGATGGTCCTCTTTAGCATGTGAACAACCAGTTTTGATTGTCATCATTAACTTGTTTGTCCACCATATGGAAGTACTGCTTATAAACTGAGATTACCTGCAACTCCGCAGACTGAAGAAATGTGTTGGAGAAGAGTCTAAACATTTTTTCAACAAAGAACTCGTCCAGAAACCCTACTCAATGTTTTTTTGTTTTGTTTTTTTCTACCTGGATTATTGAGATGCATCAGGACTTTGTTTCTTGTTTCACCTCTTACCTGAAGTCTCCTCCAGGTCTAGTTGGAGGTTCCAGCTTGTTGGAACAATGGCACTAATAGGATTGTTAATCGCAGACAAACCTGTCCCTCCTGTGAGTCATTAGGGTTGTTGTCACTTGGGCGTCTCTTATCAACAAGTGAAGAGTTTCAGTCAGGTGTTTCAAGGAGGGAATGATTGGGAAACAGTAGGGGTGGATGAGTGAACTCTGAGACCCTCACCCACAGAATAATGTAGTTTTGTTTTATTTAACATACAGAACCATCACTCTTCATAAAGTTCATGTAACTCCACTCTTTTATCTTTGAGGTTTACAGATGAGTTTTTACCTGAGCAGCTGTCTCTCCTGTGTTGTCCTATGTGGAGAGATTATTTAGTTTCCCCCTATATTAAGGTCTAAACATTTGTGTTAATCTGAATTTGGCTCAACTTGTATTTGGGTGTTTTATATGTAGAGAAAACCAGTTTTTGTCTGTTTGAATCCTTCAGAGATTCTTAGATACTCTTTCAAGTTTTATGCAAGTTTCATTTAGGGACACTGCAAAGTTAGAAAGTTAATTTCATATCCAACTTCTTTTTTATGCCATACTCTTAGTCAAACTAAAGATAGACCTCACATTATAAAATGTTTGCTTGCAACAGTACCAAMATTAGGTGAAATGGTTTATTCTTAAACTTTGCTCGTTGTTTAGACACGCTGACAAACTTTAAAAAATTGCAAAACTATTTTAACAACTGCTGAAGTGTTTTTCCCTAATTGTGAATCATTTTTAAATCATCCGATCCAGCCTCCACGCTGCGTGCGGCATCTGTCTCTGCATTTCAACAGTTTGGTTAATAATTCCCGGAGAATTTCTGCAGCCAAGTTTTTGTTTTTGTGTAGGAGTTTGTGGATAATAAACCACGGACTCGCTCYTTTGTTCTTATGCATTTACATTTAACAAAAACCCAACTAGATGCTTGTTTATTAGCCGTGTAAACACAAGTACGAKGTGTACAAAAGGTGATGGATGAAATCCAAACAGCTCATTCTTTAAGAGCAGTTGCACAATATTTACACTGTTGCAGGCAGAGCTGCAGCTTGTAATTAGCATTTTGATTCAGTGAGCGAAACTCCTGGTGAACTCTGCAGAGTTGAACATCATGTTCCAGTTTGCTGGCATGCCATGTGTTAAAGTGTACAGCTTATACRCATGTTATAAATAAAATAAACTGAAGGCATATCTTATTTTGTTTTTTTTATTATTATTTGGAAAAACAAATACAAAACTTTGGCATGTTTCATAATCAAGTTGGATTTATATAAAAATACATTTTTTTAGTTATCATCTGCAGTGTGCCGTTCATTGCACACCTGACCCTGAACAGAGGTTTATATTTTTTGTTTTTTTTGTTTTTTTTTTGGAAGGCGAGGAGAGAACACGATCCTCGAGTCAGTATTAGGAATGTTCTTCGTTCGTACATTTCAGTGGCATCTCCAGCTTAAGGCACGACCTCGCAGCTCTTAAAGGTTTCCAGCCCGTACGTCTCAGCAGTCTCTGTTTTCATTTTTTATTTGGTAGCTGGTAGAGCACTTCTGTGTAGCCAACTGCATCATCTTGTTTGCTATAAATCTAATACCACAGCTTTTTTGTGTTTCAGTGCTGAGCTTTTGCATTTACACAACGCTGCTCTTTAAGTTCAACCACTTACAAAGCCAGTTTTTTGTTTTTGTTTTGTTTTTGTTCCAACAGCTCTCAATACATTCAGCTTTGTGAGCGAACTCCCTAAAACTCTCATGCAATCTTCAACTGCAGATTAAGGCGTAACTTTACTTCCCTTTTGCATAATGTTACCTACATGCATAAACTACATTTAGCTCTTATTTACCTCATCTGCTTCAACGTCACATCTTTACAGTATGTGCTTAACAGTATATTATGTGAGAGGCACTCTGCTGCCGAGTCACACAATGCATAGTAAAGTAGGTATTTACCATCTACCCTGATGCCAGGCAAGTTAGATAATAATTGCACTTTTCACTTTGCGCCATTCAAAGATGACAGTGGGCATGTCAACTTATCAAAAGCGCTCACTCTCTGCCTGATAAATATCAAGTGATATTACCCCCCTAACATGTCCCAAACTCTTTAAAAAAACTCTTTAAAATTCAAAAAGTCTCTTCACTTGAGGGAATCGTTGATTGGGAGGCCTTTCATCGCTCTCTTGTCCTGAGAGCAAAAATAATAATAATTCACTTGGGAAGGACAGGAACCGACGCAGAGAAGTAGCTTCCCTCTCAGCAGAACCCCCCCAGGAAAACGTCTACTGTTCTGGACGGGGAAACGAAACTTCAGCTCGTCTGCGAATGCTCAGTTCCTGTGAGCTCCGTCTTCTGGCCTCGCTGTGACGCTCCAGTCCGTCCACACGACTCGGGCTGGGACCTGGCGCTCGTTCACCAGAGAGGAATAATCCAGGAGGAGACAAATCCCGCGGTTTGTTTCAGTAATCACGCTGCTCGTRGCTCAGGCAGGGCTCGTGGTTCAACAAGTCATGCAGCGAGGTCTTATGTTGAAGGGCTGAGGGTTGGGGTCAATCTGTAGGCAGAAACAACAAAACAAAGAAAAAAGGTTAAATAAGCAGATAATCCCAGCAACACTCTCAGCTACGTTTAGACATTTACTGACGCGACTCACCTCGCAGTACACCGGTGGAGGTCGGAAACGAAACTCTTGAACGAAAGCCATAAGGGGTCGCTCCATGATCCCGCTCAGGTCATCAGCCGGCTGCGGGACTACCGCGTTGTTGCGCTGCTCTGCCTCCTCCTCCGTCACCACAGAACTGTAATCCGGAGGAGCTGCGGAGAAACGAGGCAGGACTTTTACTCCACCGGCCCGAAAAGACGGCAGTTTAGGATTTCGTTCTCCGTCGGTTACGAGAGGGGACACTTACGCTCGGGCTGCTCGGGGATGGCCATGCGCAGCCACTCCAGGTTGACGCTGTACTGGCTGCTGATGCTGGACGTCCGGCTGCCGAAGGGATGGAGGGGGATGGTGCCGATGACGAGGGGCAGCTCCAAACAAAGCTTAGATGTCCCGGGAACATCCACGCAAACCTTTTCAGGAGGGAAACAAGAGTTAGATCTGCAATCGGCACGCGTTAATAAAATAAATCCAACTGAAGCTGCTGCGGCCTGAGCTCACCTTCAGCATGTACTCCACTTTGATGATGCGACACTGCAGGATGGACGGACCCACGGGGGGGATCTTGATGGCGCGGCCGTGCCAGGTCTCACGGCTCCTCGCGCCCACGACGTCCCCGCAGAGGGTGGCCACCACCGAGCGCTTCTGCTTCATGGTGCCTCGGGCGACGAACGTCTGCGTCTGCGTGATGAAGGCTTTGGGCACGATCGKTCGGGACGTGGAGTTGTCAAACTCCGCAAACACGGGGATCACCTCGCCTGCAGCGAGACGAAACACGGTGATGCTCGCGGGCGCTTTAACGGACACGCAAACACCGTGTGTACGGGTGCTTCAAGGGCCGGAGGCTTACCTGGTGTGTAGCCTTTGCGGTCGATCTTTGCGGTTACAGAAACCTGGCCAAAGTTGCGGTACCACGCCCGTGCCATTTTATCCTTTGTACCGGCCTGTGGTGCCTAAAAGGTTATAAGAACAAATTAGCACACGCTTAAAACCCTTTAAAAATAACAGTGTGAGTCATCAGCAACATTTAAGACGAGGGAGGAGATGCTCACCAGAAGAGCCGGTGTGTTGATGTCGATGGGCTCGATAACTGTAAACTCCCTCTTGATTTTCTTGACGCTGTACCACGGCCTGTGAAGCTTGACTTTGACCCAGTAACGAACGCTGCCATGTTTCCCCTCGAAGGACGTGACCAGAGTCTCCTCTGGAAGCTGGAAGCTGAACGGAAACTCGTGTCTTCCCGCAGGAAGGACAGTCACTTCACCGTTATCTGAGAAGAGACAAGAAAAGGGAAAAAAAAAACATTTTAAGTCATGTCTTTAATTTAGTTAAACTTATTATACAGCTTGCACTAAAGTTCAGAGAGGGCAAAGTAAATTCCTAGACACTCGTCTATTTATGTTGGTGTCACATGGTTCGCATAAGCGAAAGGTTTTATTGCACACAAATAAAGCAATCAATCCTGCACCGTGACTCATATAATCACACAAAGCAGCAAGTTTCAACACACAACTGAAAACACCGCGGCAGAAATTTGGCAAGTTAGTTTTRGATAAATCAAACTTTAGTGACTTGGTTAAACTCTGGCGTAAATCTTAAGTTTTTCTCCCAGGAATCAGTTGGTTTCTGTTTTTGCTCCTCCTTTTGTGCTGAGAACGTGTTTTCCTCCAGCTAGAACATGCAGCCAGTTTCAGGTCTGACAGCACGTGGTTGTGTTTAGCAGACTGTTTTTGTATTTCAACCTGGATTTTTTTTTTTCACTTTATTCTCACTAATAAGTGAACCAGATTTGCAAGTCGTGAAAACTTTTAGTGGATTTTTGCAAATAATAAAAAAAATCTTGAGCATCAAGAGCTTTCGGTCTGTAATTTAAACCAAAACCTTTTGTGTTGAATGAATAAAGACAGAAACTTGAAGCTGCTGGCCCACACTGCAGATTAGAAAAACATAGGATCTGCTTATGAGGATGGGGCTGATGTCAGTCCCGTTTGCTTCAACAGATGTTTCCACAATGAGACAGCTGTTTGCACCGGCTCCAACTGGAAKTAAAACTTGTCAGCTCTTACACATCATTGACTGCTGTGTGCATTTTCTGACCCTAAAGCGAAGCAGTAAGTTATTTTTCAATGCAACATWAAAAATAACACAAATTTGACTTTAGTTTCATTCATGATTTAAACAGCTGCTTGCAGATTTTGGAGGAAAAGTAAAGCTTTTGTCATAAGGACTGTTCTAATCGTTTGTTTACCTCTGACACTAAAATCCTTTTTGTTGACAATAATGTCAGAGTTCCAGAAAATAAAAAATAAACTGTCATTATAARGAGAGGATTTTGCATCTAACTTGCYCCCATCACCGCCACCGAGCCTCTGCAGCGGACTGACCTGCCTGCAGCAGCACCTCTCTGCGGTTCAGGTACTCCACTTCGTCGCTGTAGTTCTGGGTGTACGCCGTGCTGGAGCCCGCCGACCGGGACTCGGTCCAGTGCACTTTGGCGAAACCCTCGGCGTGAAGCTTCAGGGAGTCCACCTTGCACTCCCCGGACAGCTCCACCACCACGCGCCCGGACACCACGTCCCCGCTGCTGTACACCGGGGGACAGTCGATCTCCGGGGAGTCGAAGACGAAGTCAAACTTTTTCAACTTGTCGAAAATCATCGTGGCGGGTTGTGCGGATGTTCCAAAGAGGAAAAACTGAGGTGGGTTTCTTTTCCTTTGGTTTAGCGATGTCTTTCAATGGGCTAGCGTGAACCTGTAGGCTGCTAGGCTGTTAGCCTCTCGTGCAAACAGCTTGAACTATGAGGTACAGAGAGACGGCAGCCCTATTTGGAGGCTGAGACGGTGGGCGGGGCTTCAGAAATATTATGTAAGGCCTCAGGAGACGACTGGAGGCAGGCCGACGCGTTCAGGAACGCTTTCTTGGCTCGGAAATTTCAGAATGCAACTTGTAAATACGCCAAAAARACATCGCTTAAGTTTTCGGAAGTAAAATCTAAAGTTACAATTTATTTTAGGAATTACAAAAATTAATACTCTAAATGTAACACAGCGAAAAGTACTTTAAGATTAATGTTTGATTAAAAATAGAGGTGTATATCGTTGAATTATGATTTACTCCACAACATTTAACTTTTTTTTTTTGTAGTTTTACAAGTTGACACGGCTACTATAAAACATGTCTGGTCTACTGCTAAAATCGCAACGTTTTACACGTTAACTGCAGCTGCTGGGAAACAAAATAAATAAAACAAAAGTGCGTCCCATGCGACGCTATTCTGCTCACGTTCCACATGGCCGGAGCGAGCTTGAACGCAGCAATAAATATGCAGCCAGGGTGTGGAGGCTGAAGAGGAAAACAGGGTGATGATTGATGGTTACAGGTTCTTAGAAGCAAACAGGCTTACTGAGCATGCTTCAGTCTGACAGAGCTCAGGGGAAAATTGTTTCATTCTGGGCCATAGTTGTTTACTTCAACAGCGTTCCTGTTTTTTTGAACATTTTGTAACACAAGTTTGGGACACCCCACAAGTGAAAAAAAAAACAAAAAAAAAACACACACACTCATATATAACTTTTTTCCTCAACCATTCAAGTAAACTACATGTTATAAAGGACATTTGTAAAAATGTAGTTTTTGTCTTTTGCATCATTTCATCCTTCAGACTTACTTTAAATGCTTTAAAACATGTCCACACAAAGACAACCTCAGAGAAAAAATATCCAAAACTTAATTCTGCTACACAGAAAACTAATTCAAAAGAGTTAATACTCTCTTGTTCCACTGAAAACGTCTTCAGACTGAAATCAAGTCTGCTCTGTGAAAAACACGCTTGTTTACGTCTTTGTTCCTTTGGATAGGAGCTCACTGGTGCCACCTAGTGGACACGTTGTCGCAGAACTTTGCAACACAATCGTGATGTTTTTGAATCCTGCACTGGGTCAGAAATATACAACAAGATCATCAATGTGTCCAAAAGATTTGTGCAACATCTAAGAACCAAACATTGTTAGKTCTATGATTCAGCTTTATAAAATTCAGGATTTTAAGAGTTTCCGGTTGTGTATGTTTTCCAGTCTTGTCTTTAAACTCAAGTTCCGAGTCAAAACAAAAATATTTCAAGGACTCGCAACACCATCTGCTGGTGACGGTGGAGCAGGAGATGAGCCCTACCAGAGCAGCCTGGCAAAACACTGATAAGAACCGGTTAACCTCCCCTCACTGTGCAGACGTTTCTATGTTTACCCTGATGTTTGTGCAGAGAAAATTAGATTAATTTATTCATGCGGACTCCTGGTTTAACCAAACAGCTGCTGAGTCCACAGTGTTGTGTTACAAACATTAACATTAACACATGGAGCTAAAACTAAAAGACAAAAGTGTTAATTTTCTAAATGCAATTCTAGTCAGGATTTTGGAGAAAATCAAGCTAATTTTTTAGGTAATAACTTGTTTGAAGTCCAAACTTTATGTAAATTTTTAAGAAAATTGATGATTTACTGAAAAGTACTTTTTTTTGCCATTAAATAAAGGACAAAAAAGAGAAAATAAAACTTGCTGGACAAAGGCAGAGCACTGCAGAATGAGTGACAGCAGCAGCAGCTGTCTGTATGGTGAAAGGGGCGGGGCAAAGGCAGAGCCACGTGCTTTTCCTGTTGCCGTGGTGACGGAGGCTGCTATTTTTTAAATGTGCTCACACTTCCTCTTCCTCCCCCCTTCCTTCCTACCTCACCTACAACTTTCTCCATTTTTTTTCTCCCCAGCTTTTTAAAATTTGTATTATTTCACATTTCTGCTTAAATAATTTAAAAAGTGATAATATATATTTTTTTAATGTTCATTAGTTAATTTAAAGAAATAGCTGCAAATCATATTTTACTGTAATCACAACAAAATGTGCTCACAGAGGATTAAAATTTACTTTAAACCTTTATTTCTAACAATAAATCACTTTTTATGCTCTATATCTTCTATATTGTGACACAAACTAATTATGTGCTTTTATTTCTAAAGGACAAGAAGAAAAACTTGGTTTGCCTCTGAGATTTRGGGTTTTGTTTCATTTTCATACTGAGTCATTTTCTGTGCAAAGCAGCCTTTTCACCACTGACGACACATACAGTTTGTTCATTTTTATAACGTCCATTCATTTTAAACGAGAGAGCATCAAAATATTTTGTTAGTTCACATGTAGGGAATCCTTTTCTGAATAAAAGGTTAATTCTTTTAAATCTTTGGTTAAAAAAACGTTTGCATGTTTGGCATCTAATATCATTTTAACATGTTTAGGGGGGAAAAAATCTGTAGTTTTAGTAAAACAAGAAGTCAACCTAACTAAAAAATAAAACATCTAATGAAAGTGTCTCTACAGTGTATTTACTCAGCTACTATTTTTAAATTCATTTTATTTCATTTAAAAACAAAACAAAATTTACATACAATAAAAACAAATCAAAAATAAAATGAAAGGCAGCAGAAAAAAGAAAAAAATTGCTATAATATCTGCCCCTTTTAGGAAAAGAAGATAACATAAACAAAATGTCCTTTGAGTAGAGCTGCCACAAACGATTATTTTTATAATCGATTAATCATCGATTATTTTTTCGATTAGCTGACTAATCGGATCATACGTTAATTGAATATAAAACATATGGCTTATCGCACCAGAATGCAGCTGCTATTATATAACCATGGTTAGATTTTAGCTATATGCTAACTAAAAATAATTGCTGTGGAAGGCAGGTTCTGCTCTGCAGATATTGCACAGGTTTCTCTTTCATTTTCTTAAAATGATCCCACACTTTGAGCTCTGTTGTCAGGTAGCCATGATACCAGAGCCTGTCTGTATAATGTCTTGTGACGTCCACGGCCTACCCCAGTTACCACTACTGTGCATGTGTGTCAAGGACAGAAAGGCAGATGTGGCAGTGGAAGGTGTCAAAGCAGTTTGGAGAGAAAAACAAAGTAAAGAACAAAAAAAAAAGATTAATCGATTATTAAATTAGTCATCGATTATTTTAATAATCGATTAGTCGTCGATTAATCGACTAATCGTGGCAGCCCTACCTTTGAGTAACAAAAACAAAACAAAACAAAAACAACAACAATCCTCCTCAAACAAAAAATTGTATGAGTACATATTCGTCTTTTTCATATTTCTTCAACAAACCTATTTTAATCATTCTCTTACACATAAACATTGCTCCGGCATTTTTAACAGCTCTTCCCAGATTATTCCATAATCTTATTCCCTGGATTGGCGTACATCATTCCTTAAAACTGGTTCGAATTTTAAGTTTCACAAACATCTCAATCCCCTTAAGATTTTAATGGCTCTCTCTTTTAACAAAATTTGACTGGATATTTACAGGTAAAATGTTTTTATGAGTCCTATACATAACCTGTAAAATATTATAGTCAACCAACTCATGAAATTTCAGTAATTTCAACTGACAAAACAATATATTTGTTGGGTGACTATAAAGTGTTCTGGTTATAATTCTTACAGCTCTTTTCTGTAAAAGGAAAATGGGATTTGAGAGAGAGATTGTAGTCATCTAATGAAACATTAACCAGTGTCTACAGTTTATTTACTCAGCTACTATTGTCTACAATGTCTGTCTCTCTCTGATCTGAAGACCCCTGACTTGGGAAATTTCACTCTCTCAGTGTACATTTGGACTCTGCACTAATGGATTTGTGTTTAATGTCAAAGATTATGTTATTCGGCAGAAATAGCTGGCCTCTCTCCCAGGTTTCCTCGCAACACGTTTGGCTCGAGTGAGTTCATTAGGACGACGCTACGAAACACTGTGGCTCCCACAACGATCGGCAATTTCACCACAAAGCTACACAATCTGAGAARTGCACATTTCAGCCGTAACGACACGTGCAGGTTTACTGACCTCGGATCAGGTGCTGTCTCTTCCTGAAGTAGGTGATCCTGGAGGTGTAGTCGTTGTAGACGGAGTTCATGCTGCGGTTCTCCAGCCAGTGTGCTGTGGCCACCCCTCGGCCCTGCACCTTCATGGAGAGCACCCGGGTGTCCCTGCGGAGCTCCAGGACCACCTGGCCCAGGACCACCTCTCCCAGCGTGAACGCTGAGTCGGCAGGATTGTCCAGCTCCAGGCTGAAGGACTTAATGGAGCTCAGTGACATTCCTTCAGGCCGGGAAATAAAACAGGAATGATAATATTAATGCACACATTTTGAAATAAACTCACAAAAGTTAACTACAGGGTTACAATGAAGCAGGAGAGTATTTTAGCAGCATTGTCAAATATAAGAAAAAAATTAATGCTGAATGTGCACAAGCTGCAGTGAACATATTGATAAGTGTTCTTATCTTTTAGAGCTTTATTTAAAAAAAAGAGGCCTGGGTGGATCCAGTTTATATCTGCTGCTGTACAGATAGTTAACAGGCTTTATAAAGAGTTCATAATAAAATTGTTTTTAATTTACCTCTCGCTGTGTTTCTTTTTTTAAACAAATTCCCACCTAGTTTAATTAAATCAATTTAATTTAACATTAATCCTGAATATTGGCCTTAATAACAACAACAGTAACACTCTTCTTCGTCTGATATTATAATTTTCTTCTCCGTTAGTTTAATTATTAGAGTAAAAACAGCCAAAGGTCGCGCCTCGGCCAATCAGGACAGAGCTTTAATAATTCTGACGAATGAAAAGTCTCTAAACTCACCGACAGGACGAAAAGGCTGCGTGCTGGAGCTCACGAGGACGGCTGCTTTCAGCAGAGAAACACGCGACTTCCTGCTCCTCTTTCTAACCGAAATTCTGCTCAATGGAAGCTGGGTCTTTATAAAACCCTTCTTAGGGCTGTGGCTACACCACTCCGTTGTACACCAATGACAAAGAGCGCGTCCTGGTCACGTCAGACACGCTGGAGGAGGAGAAGAAGGAGGAGACCCGCGCGAGGAGGGTGGGGGTGCTGACTCAAGGTCACGTGACGCAGCTTCTCAAGGGTTAAACCTTTACYCTCGTGCATCTTTGTTGAACCGTTTTTGTTTAGTTAAATAAATGAGTCAATYCCCGAGGAAGGTTATGTATCGGAGACTTTTACTTTCGTAAGCTGATTTCAGGCTTTTATTTTGAAATGTGTTCCCGGAGTCAGAGAAAAGAATTTTCTTGGATAAAACGATATTAATTGTTCTTAGTTTTTAATCATGAGCTTCAACACTACATAACATGATCAACATATAGGTTTATTTTTATATTATAAGAGACATTTTTGAATAAACAAACACATAAATAAATAAATAAATACTAAACAAATAAATAAATAAATAACTTCCCTGAATAACCCAACTCTAAAAGTACAATGCTGCATTGTAGTTCTTAAACAAGCTTTATTAATTCTGTGCATTCTGTCCATCTATCCATCCATCCAGCCAGCCAGCCAGCCATTCATCCACCATTCATCCATCCATCCATCCACCCACCATCCATCCATCTATCCATCCATCTATCCACCATCCATCCAGCCAGCCAGCCATTCATCCACCATCCATCCATCCATCCATCCACCCACCATCCATCCATCTATCCATCCATCTATCCACCATCCATCTATCCAGCCAGCCATTCATCCACCATCCATCCATCCATCCATCTATCCATCCATCTATCCACCATCCATCCAGCCAGCCAGCCATTCATCCACCA
>NW_013952475.1:1712285-1714411 GCF_001266775.1 Austrofundulus limnaeus
TCCATCCATCCAGCCAGCCATTCATCCACCATTCGTCCATCCATCATCCATCCAGCCAGCCATCCGTCCGTCTGTCTGTCCATCTATCCATCATCCATCCATCCATCATCCACCATCCGTCCATCATCTATTCACCCATCAATTCTTCTACCATCCATCCATCCACCATCCATCATCCTCCAGCCAGCCATCCAACCAGCCATCTATCTTTCCATCCATCCATCCATCCATCCATCCATCCATCCATCCATCCATCCATCCATCCACAAGATCTAAGAGACCTCCAGTCCATCACAGGCCCACATAGACAAACTTGCACCTCAGGTCAAAGCAGAATGTCCTTTAATTTACAAAGTTTTTTTCGTTTAAAACAAAACAACATAAATTCAATATACAATAAAAATACAAATTATAAATTAAATGAAAGGTAGCAGAAGAAGAAAAAAATATTATGATTTCTGCTCCTTTTTCTCAAATAAGTAATCTATAACCAGTATTTTTAGAGACTGTGGAACACACCTGGAGCTGCTTTCTCAACAGGTGGATAAACTGCACACTCAGATCTGCGCACAGAGCCTACATCTCAGTGTCAAACCTGAGTTATTGCTACAACACAGTTGGGTTTTTTTTATGAGTAGTTAGTCACCCTTAAAGCAGGGAACAAGAGTGTTTCTGCAACACACACGGTAACCTTCACCGMCGTCGGCGTTGACAGTGTAAACAAGGTGGAAGTGGGACAGCCGGTCAGGAGGGCAGGAGAGTCAAAACATTCAGTAACCTTCTGGGTTCAGTTTGTTCRGACGGCCTGAATGTGAAACATTTAAATTAAACAGAGCTGTTTCTTCTCATTCTTCTAGAACAGAGGTCTMGAGGTTTATGTTTAAACCAGCTAACCCCGTGCCGACGCTTCACGCCGCACCGTTCCTGGAAAAGGTTTATTCATCAAGCTCTGTCAGGTTAGGAGAATTTGTCTGCACTTCAGTGGAAGAGAGACATTAGTATGCACACGCTGCAGACTTTAAAACATAACACCAGAAGATTGGGGTTAAAGGTTGAAGTGTGTCTAAAAACCCAACGGTTGTTGTTGTTTTACAGAGGCCTCTAAGAACATCTGAACATGWTTTACATAAAGGAGTCAGTTACAAAATCTTTGTCTCCACATTGTGTGTTTTAAAGTTCTCAACTAAACATCAGCGTCGACTCAGAGCTTCAGGAGCTGACAACCACGATCTTCTAATCTGTAAAAATAAACGGTGCATCACTCATTAAATCTGTATTTGAATAATAAAGTTGCTTATTACATTTTTTAGGAACTGCGCGAGAAAACAGAGTTGAGCATGTTAAATTGTTTTGGTGAGCGATGAGAGCAGGAGTGATGCTGCGGGGTCAAAGGTTCGGTGGTGTAATCCTCCCTGGAGGGGGTACAGAAGTGGTTTTCAGCCAGCAAGAACTTGAGGTTGCTCTGTTTGATTTGCAAAAACAGACAAAACATGACATGCATTTGTTAAAGCAGTCGATACAGATAGTTGCTGCTGCTGCTGCTATTCAAACTGTTACAGATTAACTTAATCTCTAATTGCGTGAATGCTTATCAAGCATCTTGTTCAGCAGTTTTTGTGATATTTCAACTACTTATTTATCAAAACATTCAGCTCCGTCAGTACATTCCAGTTATTACTTTTTCAGCTATTTATACTTTTGGCATTTTTTAGCTCTTTTGGCCTTTTTTTCTCATTGAAAATAAATGGAGCTGTCTTCAGCATCCTCAAAAACCCTTCAAAATGCTCATAAACCTTTACATTTGTTCTGCTTCTGCTTTTTAATACTTCTTTGTGCTAATTTCAGCTTCTGTTTTGCTGATTTTAGCGTCTTTCTGTCTTTTTAGCTATCGTTCTGAACTTTTTCACTATTCTTCTGCTAACTTAAACTTTTCTTTTGTTCCTTTCACTTTCTTTCTGCCCTCTAAACGTTTTTGCCCCTTTCAGTTTCTAATCCTTTTGCTTTTCATCAGCATATTTCTGCATTTTTCAGCTATTCCTTTAGATAGATAGATAGATAGATAGATAGATAGATAGATAGATAGATAGATAGATAGATAGATAGATAGATAGATAGATAGATAGATA
>NW_013952475.1:1715391-1721349 GCF_001266775.1 Austrofundulus limnaeus
GCTGCTGCTTTGCCTCATTTTGATTCTCCTGTGTTCCTACAAAATGTTTGACTGAGGTGTGGTGCTCGAAGACACGCCCACGCCACGGAGGAGGGGAAGCAGAGGTTTACTATCCAACAGTCTGGTGGAATCAATTGTTTCTCTGCTGATGAAAGACTACTTCTAAACCACAACTTTCCAATTTTATCTGTAAAWTAATTGCTGTCTTTTTGGTATTTGTTTTCTGTTTTTAATTTTGTATTTATTCTTTTAGCTCAGTGCTGAGGACCGGTGARGGTGGTGTGGTTGACCTGGATGGCGGTGTCCCCCCTTTTTTTGTGTGCATGCTTGCGGTGATCAGCACAGGTGGAGGGAAACTCAAGGAGTGTGGTTTCACGTGTGTTTGTTGTAGTTTCTTTTTGGGAGGCACTCATCCAGAACAGGTCTGTTGGCACCTACCGGTAAGCCTCAGTAGCTGAGCATTAGTAGTTTGTTTTTAATCAGTCTTTCACATTTTGTGTTTAATAAAACAACTTTCTGTACTTGAAAACTGTCTCCTGCTTTTTGCAAAACCGTACCTGTGTCTTGACTTTTGATTTTCTGGGTGAAGTTGTTGGTGACAACCAAACTTTAATGTTATAGCCCCAGAAGATCACCACTTGCCACATGTGCACAACAAGTAAGGAAATTAGTGTTTTGTAGAATATTTATTTGTTGTAACAATGCTTTTCTGCAATAAATCTTATATCACTGGAAAACCTGTTGGTTCCCCTGTTAAATGGTGCCACATTCGTAAGGAGCATGCATTTGTGGGATGAGCAGTAGAGCTGAGGGTTGCACACATGAAAACTTGTCAACTCTTCTCTGCCAAGCAGTTTATTTTGCTGTTAATAGTGACGTTTGTTTTTTGAGTTTCTGTTACTTCCAGGTGCTGCCAATTAGGTGTCTGCTKTAAGATTTATTGTTACAAAGAAACAATCTACCAAACACTAATTTATTTGCTTTTTGTGCTAAGTTGTTGTTTGAATCAGTGTTCTCACATCAGAAGTACAGATTGTGTTGGTTAATGGCTGAAAGCCTCTCAGAATTTTGCTCCTCATCAGTGTCTTCTTTGGGCAGAGAGCTAAAATAACAGTTTCTTTTTATCCCAACTGGGGGAATATTTGATTCACACAACAGAAATAAATCAGTCGCCTTTTATTTACTTCAAATTTTACCTTGCTCAACTGATTTATAAAACCCTCTTGTTTTATTGTCCAATCACACACATTTAACAAACGCCTATAAAAATTCTGCAAATACACTAAATTGTATGAATTTAAAAAAGTGTTTTAGTTTGCATTTGTAGCTGTCATCATGCAATGTAGCTTCTGGGTCATTTACAGATTATAAAATGAGAAGGTGTTTCGCAGAAAACTTTACAATTGACTCCAGTGTTGTGTCATGAAGTCATTTATCAAGAAAGGTAATTGTCGGAAACAGGAAAAAAAAAGGAAAGCCTTAGTTTGTGGAAACAGAAGTCCTCTCTGGATGTGGAAAAATTTCCAGGTTTGACAGTTAAAAGCTTCTTTACCTCTGACCTGTTTAAAACACAATTTAACGTATTTTACTATTATCATCTGTGCAATGATAGATCTGACAGAATAGACACATTTTTAAAAACATTTTAGACTTCTTCATAAACCTTTTTTACGTGGCTTACGCTAAAAGTTTGGACTGGAGGAGAATGATATCTTGTCTTACACAGTTTGAGCCAGAAAGTATTAACTTCTTGGAAAATAATGCAAAGTAAAACCTGTAGCACTTTTTTTATTTTTCAAACTTTATTAATTTCATTAAAAAAAAATTCTATGTACAATAAAAAGAGAATACAAATAAAATGAAATGAAAGGCAGTAGAGAAGAAAAAATCTCATCTGCCCCTTTTTTTCTCAAGTATAAATTCAAACTATCATAATCTTCAGTTAACAAAACAAAACATCAAATCTTTCCAGGACAAAACATTGAATGGCTACATTATAAAACCATTTCATATTTTTTTAAACAATCTAATCTTTATCTTGCTCWTTAACATATACATTGATGTGGCACTTTTGACATCATCTTCCAAATTATTCCACAAACTCACTCCTTGGATTGAGGTTCACCGTTCTTTCAGACATGTTCTAAACTTAGGTTTCATGAACATTTCTGTCTCCTTAAGATTATAACTGATCTCTCTCTTTGTAAAGTTTTTCTGAAAGTTTATCGGCATTGTGTTTAGGTGAGCCTTATACTGTACATAACTAACAAAATATTGTTAGCAACCAAATCATAAAATGTCATTAATTTGAGTTTACTGAATAATATCATAGAAGGATAATGGTAGTTTTTTCGAGTAATTACTCTTATTGCTCTTTTTTGCAAAACAAAAACAGGATGTGTAATTCATGCTTTCCCCATACCTCAACACAATAAAGTGTTGAACAATTAATGCATTATATAAGATATACAGAGCTTTGTCATTAAACAAGTCCCTTACATTGTAAAGCAATGCAATAGATTTAGCTAGTTTTATTCTTAAGTAATTTACATGTAAGTAAGTTTCCATTTCAGCTTCTCATCAATAATAACACCCAAAACTTCACCTCACTGACTCTATTTATCTCACCACCAACTCTAAATGGAATATTAACAGTTTCTTTTGTTCATTGTGAATATCATATTAGTTTTATCCAAATTTAGTGATAATTTATTACGTTTAAACCAGTTTTGTATTTTCACAAATTCTGTTAGCATTTTCTCTAACGACCGTTCTATGTCTTTACCTGAGCAAAAAAATGTGGTATCATCTGCAAATAAAACACATTTAAAGAGCCCTGACACATTAGCCAAGTCATTCACAAGATAAACAACTTTGGTCCAAGTATAGAACCCTGAGGAGCTTCACATGTGATTCCACATAGTTTAGATCTGACATCGTGTACTTGTACAAACTGTTCCCTATTTTCCAAATAACTACATATCCATTGTAATGCTGGTCCTCTAATCCCATATTTATTTAGTTTTTCAAGTAGAATGCTGTGGTCACTCGTGTCGAATGCTTTCTTCAAATCAACATAAATACTGGCGCAATATTGTTTTTGATCAATAGCATTTGTTACATGTTCTGTAAGTTCCACAAGAGCCACTGAAGTAGAGTTATTGGCTCTAAATCCATATTGACTGCTGCTTAAGATATTATTTTTATCGAGAAATTGGTCTAATCTGATCGCAAACAACTTCTCCAAGATTTTAGAAAACTGTGGTAATAAGGATATTAGTCTGTAATTACTAAATATGCATTTCTCACCATTTTTATAAATGGGAATTACCATGCTATTTTCATGTTGTTTGGAAATGTTCCTGTTGAAAATTATAAATTACTTATGTAAAGGGCTTAATAACATAAGACATTATTTCCTTAACAAACATCATGTCCATGTTCACCAGTCTTTTTACCTTTCATCCCTAAACTTATTTACAATACTCATTATTTTTTCCTCATTTGTTTCACCAAGAAAGATGCTGTTTGCACAACCCCTGATTGTTTCAGTCGTGTCATTATCAGCATTTGGTATTTGAGCAGCAAGACTTGGACCAACATTAACATAAWAATGATTAAATTCTTTAGCTATCATTTGGATCCTAAAGATCATTATTCTCTTTAACAAAGTATTGTGAAATACTTGATTGTACTTTATGTTTTTTTAAAACACTATTCATTACTCCCCATGTTGCTTAAGTATCACCATTAGTTTTGCTTAATAAATCACTGTAATATTCCGTCTTATGTTTTCTTAACATCCATACCAATTTGTTTTTATATTTCTTGTATCTGTCTTCTGCTTCTTTTGTTCTTAATTTCAGGAAAGTTGAATACAAATTATTCTTTTTTTTTTTTTTTTTTTGCAGGCATTTCTTAACCCTTTGGTCATCCATGGCTTGTCCATGACATCTTTCTTGGCAAAATTTTGTACACAGTGTTTTTCATACAAAGCTCCCAAAGTCTTCATAAATACATCATATGCTCTGTTGACATCATTAATAAATACATCTATCCAATTTTGTTTTTTCAAGTCATCTTTCAATTTATCCAAAGCTTTTTTTCGATGTGTTAAACATTTTCTTATCTGTTACAGTTACCGTTTTATTGGATTGGACACATAAGAACACATGACCAATTTCAAGTGTTCCACAGTCCAGTTTTTGTGCTCCCGTGCTTATTTAAGCTTTTTTTTATGATACTGATAAGCCAGCAGCTGTTCGGTTAGAAAAGTTGCAGACCTCAGGACAACGGGCCGACTTAAGGACACAGCGTGAGTGTCTTTCTTTTCACGTTCTTCTTAGAGTCACCCATATTTACTGAAGAGGAGTGTTAAACATCAACAACAACAACAAAACCATCAGAATTACCCAGACCATTCCCAAAACTTTCATCTAATCAGTTTCAAATGTGTCTGGAMTCTCAGCAGTACAAAGACCACAAACATCAGTGTTGATTGTGAAAGAAATGAAATAACATATTAGACGTTTCCAAAGTCCTGACCTCAGTGCTGTAACAAAAATAAAAAAATAAGTAAATAACATAAAATAATTTTTTTAACAAATTCTGCTCTGGTGAAATGTTAATTTTTTCACTAAAAGTGTCAAGAAGTGCTAAATAAAATATTGTGCTTTTTAATTGCCAGAGGTTAATAAATTACAATTACTTGAAGTAATTTTATTTTTGAGGATCTGTAATTTTGCCAAATATGTTTTAAATCATAACAATCACTTTATTAAGTTTCATTCGAAGCATAAACTTTTACTTCTTTACTTTAAAGTTTACCAACCGATTACACGCTACAAATATGACCGGAACTCATCATGAAAAGTTGTTACCCTAACCCTAACCTAACCTAAAAAATGAAGTGTTGAATTCACTGAACCAACTCAGCTTAGTGGAACCAGTTGGCATAAATRCAAGTTTGTGTTCAAGTGCTTTTACTTTTCTGATTATTGTGAGCAGTTTAATGACTTTTACTGAAGGACTTTTCTTATCATTGAATCAACTTCAATTTTTAACAGCCYTTTTCTATTTAGATATGTTTGTTTTTAGTTATTTTTACATCTCTTAATTACTGTACAGTATGTTCTTAAGCTTGTTTATATTGCATTTTATTTAACAATGGGAGTTCACCATAAACTAATATTTGTGCAGAAAATTTTGGCTTCGTTTTTTTTTTATATATCTTTTCACCGTGTTTGTAACTTTAACCAGACAAGAACATAACTGAAAGGTTTCTCTTTTTTTGTGATAATTTGACCTTTTTGAGACACAAAATTAAAAGTAAATAAGATGTTGACAAAAATGCTTACTTAGACAGTGAAGGTTTTCATTTAGGCTGTAAAAGTGTTGGACTTCTTTTTATATAAATTACCTTTTCCACAGGTGGAGCTGCAGTGCCAAATGTTACCTGAAAGTCGTCTTTATACTGAGAAACAAAGATGACGTGACGTTAATCCCCTTTTGTTGTAGGGAATCCCTCTTCTACAGTGAAAAGCACAACTTTTGTTAAATATTACTGGAAAGACTCACTTAAATGATTTTGGGGTTATTTTTTAGATGAGTTTAAAAGATTCACTGTTGATTTTTGCCAAATTTGATAAATGTCCTGATGCATCCCAGTAATCCAGGTAAAAAATCAAAATGAAAAAAATTGTATAGGTCTTCTGGACYGGTTCTTCTCTAATGAAACGTTTCGTCTCTCCTTCAAGAGACTTTTTCAATCTGAGAGTATCAGGCAAAATTCAGGTTTTTAAGCCCTGCCTCCATGTGACTGATACTCACATCACATGGCTATCGTTGACACCTAATTAACACTTATTGTTAACAGGGGGTGGAGTGATACTGGCAATAGCCGCACTGTAGGAGGGGGACAACTGAAAACGGAGACCCAAAACAGACCCAAACCAGTGG
>NW_013952475.1:1721984-1723989 GCF_001266775.1 Austrofundulus limnaeus
TCTTGGAGGAGAGACAAAACGTTTCATTAGAGAAGAACCCGTCCAGAGGACCTATACAATTTTTTTCATTTTGATAAATGTTTGTTATTTATAACCAAGATTATTTCATAATGTCTTTGTATTTAAAGTTAGAAATGCTCCAAACTGATTAAAAGTGAAAAATGTCACAGACCTAAATGTTTAAGTTTAAAGACAAGCCTTGGTGTGGAGTAAAGGTGGCCTGTGTGGTGCTTTCTGGAAGCTTTTCCTCCTGCTGCAGTTTTGAGTCTGAAGCTCCAAAGCAGGTTGAACGTCTCTGGACTGGATATGGCTTCAGATTCTGGGACTTGGTGGTAAAGATGTTCTGGTCCTGAGGGTCTGTTTGCACCATAAAGCTGGTGTTCAGTTCGATCCAGTTTGAGATGTGGGTCACCTGTGAAACCTGATGATGCTTGTAGGACTCCCTGGTCTCTGTCAGGAACTCCCAGATGTGCCTCACATCTCTGTGGTGGATTTGAGCTGGGCTGGYTGGATGACAGGGTTCTGCCCTCTGTGAAGAAAAAGGCTGAAATTGTTCTTGATAAAAGGTTGTGTAAGTGCCCGGGTGATTTCTGCCCTGAAATGGGATGATGGTGGAATGGACCGGATCTTGACAGGCTGGATTTTTCACCTACAGTCTTATCAGACACAAACAAAGCAACTGATGTCTGTTTGGATCGACYTGTTTTCTACAGGAGCAAAAGAAAAGTGTCTCAAAGCTTCACCATAGYAACCTCTGTGTTGTGGAACATGATYATGTTGATGRTGTTCTGTATCATTTTCAAACAGTAATTGTAAGTTTAAGTTCAGGGTCTTTACCCCACAGATGCAAAACAGTAATTTACTGTTTGTTTGCAAAGTCTTATTTAACACACCGCAGGATATGTGAGAAAATATGGGGGGAAAAAACTAGAGGAATTTAAATTCAGTGAGAACACTGAGTGCTGAAATTTGTTTTAAAAAAATTTCCATCCATTTCTTCTGCTTGTTCCAGAGTTGGGTCCTGGGGGAAGAGAGGCCCAGACCTCTCTTTCCCCAGTTCTTCTGGGAGGATTCAAGTTTCCAGGCCAGTTG
The DNA here is from genome assembly GCF_001266775.1 of Austrofundulus limnaeus. Classification (NCBI taxonomy): domain Eukaryota; kingdom Metazoa; phylum Chordata; class Actinopteri; order Cyprinodontiformes; family Rivulidae; genus Austrofundulus; species Austrofundulus limnaeus. The sequence goes on from NW_013952475.1 coordinate 1,723,077, forward strand.
AGAGTTAGAGAGACAGATAGTTTTTCCAGCCAGCGCATCCTCTTCCACTGGAAGCCGAGTCTGTAAAACTAGAAGCTGCACCAATCCATCTATTAATCTGTCCATCTTGTCCAAATTATAGCTACAGCTAAAATGAGCCAAATTATATCTAAAAAGATAAACTAAAAACCAAACATAACTAACAGCTAAGTCAGTAGTCCTGGGAAGTGGTAATTTCCCTGTCCCCGTTTGTAGATTTAAACTGGAATGTCCCCTCCAGTGGTAATATTCCACCCGTAAAGCTAAAAGTTGCTAAAAGTTAGAATTGTCAAGACTTGTGTAGCCTGAAACCTATAATGAACAAAACCAAGTCATAATTAAATAAAATGAAAAATATCAATGAATTTTATTAAGATGGATAAAGCGAAATAAAGTTAAATATTTCAAAAGGTATAAATGTCACAAATAGGCTACAAAAAGTCAGCGCAGGAATAGAAGGAAGTAGTCTATGGGGTGTCATTTGTAAAGTTACACAGTCAAAAATTTTCACAAGCCTTATTATTGAAAAAAAAAACAGGTTTATTTTTCAAAGTCAGATTTTCACCATGTTATTCAAGCATTTATAAATGTCATAGTTTACAAACTAAATATTTAGTTAAAAATATAAACATTAAGCTCCAAACTAAATAGTTTGGAGCTTYATATTTAGCTTTGTTTTAGCAAGCTTTAAGTTAAAAAGCTAAATATTTGAACTGAATATTTAACCTTTAAACTAAATATTTAAGTTGCAAGTTAAATATTTATTTTGGAGCTAAATATTTATTTAATTTGGAACTATGACATTATAAATGTATGAATAACATGGTGAAAACCTGATTTTGAAAAATAACCCCATTTTTTATCATCATCATCATCATTATCATCATCATCATCA
>NW_013952475.1:1724334-1736301 GCF_001266775.1 Austrofundulus limnaeus
TATAAAGGCCTTTATAAAACTTAAGCAAATTTTACGTTGAAAATCGTGTGAGAGGAAGTGACGTAGCTCAGTGTCAGCTTCTTCCGGTCTCTTTTCGTTGAGGCTCAGCTAACGGCCGGGTGGGTACACGTTTTGTACAGTAAATATTTTAAGCTTTTTCGCTATGTTGAACAGTTTATTGTGAATATAAGTGTTCTGTTTTGGTCATGTAAATAAGGAACCTCTTTGTTGTGCGACATTTACTAAGTTTTTAGACGTAAAAAAAGCCTAACCTTTTTTAACTTAACGTCAATCTTTCTTTGGCATGTGGCGAGGCCTTTCAAATCCCGCTAAGCTAACGGCTAACTACATTCATACACACAGCACAAGTTATTACCATAACCTGTACGAATAAGTCTTTAAATATAAATATATTCCTGAAAACACAACCTAATGAACTTGTATGTTTTTTTGTTTGTTTATTTTTAAATGAGAACTTCTTAAAACGGTGTGACAGTTCTAGTTAGTAGCAGCTATCGGCACTGAGACTTGATGCTAACTTTTAACTTTGTTTTTACAGCCTGCAAAGATGCAGATCTTTGTGAAAACATTAACGGGGAAAACCATCACCCTTGAGGTTGAACCCAGTGACACCATCGAAAATGTCAAGGCGAAAATTCAAGACAAGGAAGGTGAGTCTACATGAGATTGCAGGTATTTCTTTCATTAAAGCAGATTAAAGTTTTTGTGGATGGTATATTGTGAGAACATGCATACATACTGTATATATAGGGGGCTGTGTTTTTTCCTATGTATTTTCTGTATTTAAAGAAGTTCACAAATCGTAAAGGTGGTAAGATTAGTATGTAGAGCAGCTGTCGGTCATTCGTCAGTTGCTGTAAAGACAGTAACTCAGGTGGCCGTGCTTTTTGCAGGAATCCCTCCTGATCAGCAGCGTCTGATCTTCGCTGGAAAACAGCTTGAAGATGGACGCACACTGTCAGACTACAACATCCAGAAAGGTGAAACTTTTTAAAACAAGTTGTATGACATGATTAAACAGTTAGATTAAATGCCAAATAGTTTGCGGAGTGTTTCACACAATTATCTAAAGTTTCAATTTTGCACTGGGTTGGTTTTGTTAAAGATTCAAGATTCAAAGTGTTTATTGTCATATGTGCACAGATGAAAACATGTTTTCCCTGAGCAATGAAATTCTTACTTTGTCGTCCATTTTGAATGCTGAAACGAAATTAGATAAAAAGAAGATACTAAACTAAGGATAATAACATCAGAATGGAACAATATAATCATGACAACAAGAAGGGAACTGTACAATCTTTCTTTAAAGTGTAATGTGCAGCAGGTAACAGTCAATTGTTAGTGTGATTTATCCATGATGTGAGTTTTAAACAGTTCTGAAAATGTTTATGTGGATGCTTTACAATCTTGAGGCTAACGTCGCGTCTGTCCTGTTSATCAGAATCAACCCTTCATCTGGTTCTTCGTCTGCGCGGTGGCATCATTGAGCCCTCACTCAGACAGCTGGCCCAGAAGTACAACTGTGACAAGATGATCTGCCGCAAGTAAGTTCAGTCTGACGTGATTGGTCATGTGATTCCACCTATAACTGCTCTTAAAGAGGCATTTAAATTTAGGTAGTTRTAATTCTAGGGAAAATCTTGTTACCTTCTAATGAAGGTTTTATAAGTGCCTCTTTTGGTGTTTACATTTTAAAGGCTGTTATGTAAAGGAATCTTTAGGGAAGTATAGAGTTCATATTTAAACTTTGTTTTGGCTAAAATAATTGTTTCAAATCATTTCTATTATTGACACATGTCTATTGTAACAGTTAAGCTTCTTAGTTTCTGAAGTACTCAGATTAATTTTAATTACTTTCAGATGCAAAGACTTCAAACCATGCTTGCATTTAAATTTTACTCGCTTTGTTTTCCCAGATGCTATGCACGTCTGCACCCACGTGCCGTCAACTGCCGCAAGAAGAAATGCGGACACACCAACAATCTTCGCCCCAAGAAGAAGCTGAAGTAAACATCGTGGCTGCATTGGCTCTGTCTGCCATTATGTGTTGAAATAAATGTAAGAAAAGTTATCCTCCCAGTCTGGTTTTTATTATTTATAGGAGCAGAGATGTTTAATCAACTTCTTTAAAATGGTGACCAGATGACCTGCTGTACAATTCAACAGGTTCAATAAACTCCTTACTGTTTACAAAATGTTCTCAAATCAGGTTAAAGATGTCGGCACTCAGTTCACATCAGAGGTCTGTTCACTGACGTTTCTTGTAGCTGGCCTCAYCTAAAATGTAAATTTAAAAGTGTTCAGGCTTGAAACAAATCRTTTTAATTGTGTCCATAAGCAGGAGAAACGGAGTCCTTTGAATAACAAGTTTGTTTTTTCATCACAGAACACTTCACTTAGTGTGGCAGAGTTTTAATGTTAACATAGTTCAGTACAAATATAAGGAAATATCTCACATTGTCAAATCCCATAAAACAATCCACCCTTTAGATTTAGTAATCTGTCCAATATTAAACAAAACAAAAAAAAAACTTGAGACTAAAATGAACCATTTGAGGTATAAAAGTCGTACTTTAAAGATGGCACATAAACTGAGCTGATGAAATATGAGATGAATATCTGCTTCCTTCAGGCAGAGCTTGTTCCAGATCATGAGGCTTAAARGTGATAATGGTTCATCTTTAGTAAATGCTGCAACGGCTGATGTTTTAGCACAGAAAACAGTCAATATTCCAATTAAAGGAGCAATCCACCCATCAATACTAAAATGTGGTAAAGAAACTACCCCACCTACTTTAAAATGCTTTTCCACAAGAAAACTTGATCTAAATCTGCATTTTAAATTTAAATTTTTTGTGTTGTGGCATGTTCAGTTTTAAGAAAGCTCATCTGTGASTTGTACCAATAGAGGCCAATCCCTGTCCCCTATAATTTAATGTAGACTCAAACAGGAATAAGGCGACAGTGAAAAGTCATGGCATCAGACATGCTATGATTTTTTTTTCTAATCTAAAAAAGTAGTAATCTGTCAAAGCTGTAATAGAAAAACCACCATTAAACCTCTGATAATCTACGATTTGTATAATTTTTCAGGCATRTARGTTTGAAATATTGCTGATTTTCTGTCATGCAGTGGCTGATTCTGATCATCAGATGAGTTGTTTACCTGTAGGTGATGTAATGTAGTGTTTATGTGATCCAAAACAAGACAAAGCGTTCTTCCTCTTAAACTACYGGGAGCTGCTGAATAATGGGAATAAATGAAAGTTATTACATTAACTGGTTTAGAATCTCGACGTGATGCTTCTGCCTGTCACCGCTTCATCAGCTGCAAACAAACTGCCCATTATTTGTACCTATATTACTGTCATGAAGAAATCAATAGCTCATCAGGGCCTGAGGAGCGAGAATCGATAGATTCTGTGCATCCAACGTTCACATCTGAGTCTGACGGGACAAGTCAGACGAGTACCGGTTTACTGTTTCACTGCAGGTTGTTAAACTCCAGCAGCCTGAGCTGTCTGCAGAGCTCATGCAGTAAAACTGTAGTGATCCAAGCTTAAGGTTGTTTTTTCTGGAGATTTATAGTGTCGAGCAACAAAAATAAAAACCCACAGATTGACAAATGTAAACAAAACAGAACTTAGCACAAAGAGAGTGCAATTAAAAAAAAGTTCAACTGAACATCAAGGTGGTGACGTCAGGACTCCTTCAGGTATCCAGTACGAGTAGAATACAAAAAGAGCAGCTGTAGCTTTGAATGTTGCAGTATTTTTTTTTTTTTTTGGCTGCTAAACTTTTGCCCATTTCCCATCCTGACAGCGAGGAACTCCTCGGTGAACATGAATAATAGAAGAAGTGCTGAGAAAGAGCAGTTCTTGTCAGATAGAAACAGTTTTATGCTGGCGATTCTCAGAAGCTGGAGCTGGAGACGGTTGTTGTTGCATCTCTGAGTTTGCTGATGTTGGGGCTGGTGTGATGGCAGGGCCTGCTGACCAGCTGGAGCTCACTATAAGCAGGTTTTATTTATTTTATTTTTTTGTCATCGTGTGTCCAAAACCCTGACGACACTCCTGCTGGGTGCATCTCCACAGCGAATGAAGGTGGTTATGAAGCAAGGGTATTACTTGTAGAGCTTAACTTCATCAAACATTTCTAAAAAATGACAACAATAACACAAAAAACTAAATCTAAGTTTTTTTTTCTTCACAAAACATGAATTTTGGTTTATTTTTAAGTCTAAACTACACAGAAATTACATTTATTAAGTCACTGTTCTGTTACAAAACAGTCATTTCTACTGTTCAGACATGCCTGAGAAGCTGCGATTTATACATGTAGCTGCTGGAAAACACCAACGCCACCTCCGGTTTTTGTATTTATCCTCTGAAAAACATAAAACTGCAGCTGTAAATTTTTATATTTGCAAAAACGAAGCATTCATTTGCTACGAATTAATTCCCACCTTACTCTTTTTTAAACATGTTTTTATCTTGAAAATCATAAACTTGTTTTTGATGCGGTTYTGTAGAGTGCGTATGAGCAGTCAGTGTTTTACCTGCAGTAGACAACAAAAACTCAAACTGAGCAGTAACCATTCAAATTTTCAAACTCCGTATTTTCTGCAACTTTTAGCTTTTTAATCCACARGTTCTTTTACATAATTAAATATAATTATCACTTACTGCCAGGACACATTGTTTGGAATCAGTACAACTTTGTTTCATTTTTTTAATCCAAAAGAAACAAAGTGTTGTAAAGCGTGAATTGCAGGAGCTCAGGGTTGAACGTGAGGCAGTGATGATGAAGAAGGTTGGTGAGTGGATGTTTTAAAGGGAATGAAAAAGTGAAAACAAAGGTTTCCTAGATGCATGACTTTGGTTTAGGGTTCAAATCCCAGAGCCAACCTTTGTTCCTAACATCATCTGAGGGAAACATGACTCACATCCAGGAGATGGACGAGGCACTTAAAGCAAGAGGGGTTCATATCAAACCCTGCAGCTCCTCTTTGTAGCCTTCAGAACATCCAGAAACCAGCAGYACTTCATTGTTTGAACACATTCAGTCAGTTTGAGGAGATTCTAGAGTCCAAATKACTGATTGTATCAAAGTGCAGTTATCCAAATGTTTGCTGCAGGAGCTCCCATCCATCCAAACGAGCGCAGCTGAAAGACCAGACTGTCAAACAGGAAGTGGAGGAATCCAGGAGGCTGAGTTTGATCCAAACCAACCTGATGGTTTAGATTCTGGTTCATAGTTTCTCTAAACATTTTTACGTCTTTTGGGTTTTCTTCGCCTGTCTTCACAAGTTTACAGTTTGTCTCCGTTTCTGATCAGTATTTTACTTCTTAGTGTTTTATTAAATGTTCTTCTGTTACATTTGGACTCAGTGTTTCTTTGTTCTTGGTGGTCCACCTCAGGGTTAGGTCAGTCTGACTGAAGCTGTTATAGGAAACAGATTTTAAAGAAAAGCAGAACTGTTTTCTTCAGTTAAAGAAACACTTAAAGCTTTTTTTTACCAGAATACTAATCTTGTAAGTTATAAATCTTCCGTAAAACCAAACAAAAAAAAAAAAAAAAAAAAAAAAAAACGGTCAATAAAAGAAAAAAAAAAAAGCTCTTGCAGAAACCCAGAGTTCCGAAAAAAAAAAAAAAAAAAAAAAAAGAAGAACGGTCAATAAAAGTAAAAGAGAAGAGCTGCTGCAGGAACCCAGATGTCTGGACACATATAACGTTCTGTTTCAGGTGTAACATTTGAAAACAGAACAGRGTGAAAGAAAGAATATCAGCGGCTGTTGCAGCATAGAGATGTGGAGGTCCATCCATCATTCTTAAAGCTGGAATCACTCTGACTGCTGTCTACTGCAGGTAAGACACTGACGACTGATAACAACTCCAGTTAAAAACCATGCAATCGAGCTCATCTTAGCTCTTAGTTGTTCTTTGTCAAAGTGAGGGGAGATGGCACAGATATAAGGGCAAAATAAAGATAAAGAAAATAAAGAACAAAAAGGAGAAAGATAAAACTTGACTGATGCAGAAACAAGTTTTCAGACTGTATGGATMGACAGACCGCAGACAGAGCAGTGCACGTTCACCGTAAAAAAAGGATTATTTTTTTCACCTTTTTTTTTAAATAAATGAGGCCTTATATCAAAATTGTGAGTAAAAATATTGAGTTGCTGCAGCTCAGAAAAGTTAACACTTCACTTTTAATGCTTTCAGAAAGGTGAGTCGGGGGTGGCGGGTGATAAAAAAAAAACGTTTGCATGATTTGTTTTCCACGTAGCACCTTTAAGAGTTGTGTACCAYCTGCTGTTTATCTTCACTGATCCTAAAAAAAKAAAAAACYAAGCTGAAACTTGGGCGTGATTTCCACCGTATTGCTTTGATCGTTGCTCCGCTGCTGCACCGGTTGAACCCAGATCAAGCCCCGKGTGGAGGACGCCGACTGTGGAGATGCACCCCGGGGCTCCAGCTGCGGCTACTTATCGACCAGTTTGACTAAGCTCTCTCTCAGYCCTTTCAGGTCGCAGATTTTAATGTCTAGAACCTCAATGATCCGCCGTACTTCCCCCTCCGCCTGCTCCTGCTCCTCCTGGTTGGCGGCCAGCATTCTCTCAGCGCTCTGAACTCGACTCTCCAGCTCCGCGTTTCGTTTCTCCACATCCTGCGAACACATTATATGCACAGATGAGAGAGCGTTCATAAAGTAAAAATATATATATATACTATATCAATGAATAAATTCATGGTTTGATTGATCAAATGAAGCCGACCTGTACAGACGTGCAGGTTTTCACTAGAATCGGTTACTAAAAATATTACTCAAACATTTTCCAGTAAATGTGTAATTCTGTGTTTCTTCAAGTAAATCTGTATTCTATATACACCACACAGTAGATTAGAGGATAAATACCAAGGCTACAAAGGTTGAAAGTGATCATACATAATTTATGCCCGACAGCAACGGTAAGAATGATAGATGACCTAATAAAAACTAGGCATCAGATACAATCTCCCATGTTAATAAGGACATTTACTATAATTCTTGTTGCCCTTGAAGCTAAACTTTCWATCTTAGTATAATTATTTATCACTGTTGGTTTGAAGGGATGAACTCAGAGGGCAAAGTTGTGTGGAGGAAGAGCAACAACAGAGGTGAAGTAAAATCTTATTATGTGTTAAATCTATGTAAAGTACTGTAAGTGATGAGAATCTACAGCACCAAGTTTCTTTCCTGAAATCTTAAAAAATAACTTTGTTTTCTTAAAAAAACTGTCTTACAAAGCCTGTCTTGTGGTATTAATTTAAAAAAATCTATGACCACAAGATAATTTTGAGCAATCGTGCGTCTTTGTGGGAGATACGGACATGTTGGAGTCAGATTAAATATGAATAGTCTACACTGTTTTTGTTTTTCATGGTTTGAAGGTAGCCCARGCTTATTTTTATTATTATTTTATTTTTGGTGTATGTTTAATCCKAAGAGTATAACTTCATGATWCAAAATCTAAACCACGTGTGTCAAACTCYAGGCCTGTGGGCCAAATGTTGCCCTTCAGAACAGCAATGACCGTAAACTACATCTCCCATACTGCATGTCGATAATTTTACCCATGAAATGACAGCATCTTACCACTTCCTGGAAGGGCACATGGTTCAAAAGTAGCCCGCAAAATTCACCATGTAAATTTTTATTTAACTGCATTTTTGTTGGCTTCCCTTGCTGTGGCCCAGTTGTACTGAGAAGTGGGAATTTCCAACTTACATGTTCAGAATTCAAGACAACAGCTACTAACTACAACTTAGCAGTTAGTTTTAATAGTACTTTTATTGAATGAATGAATGAATGAATGAATGAATGAATGAATGAATGATACTTTATTGATCCCATGAAGGGAAATTACAGAAAAGACAATGTTGTCTGTCATACACATAGTACCATTCAGTGTTTATAAAAAGATGGGTTAAAACACTGTTTCTATGCAGGAAATACCACATAGAGCTCAGTTATTAGTTTCTTTCATAAGACAGTTCCGCAAAATCYGAGCACAGACCAGTCTGGCTTTACACTCCCTCGGGTTATTCATAAAATCACAGGAGAAYCCGGCCAGGTCCTGCCCACATGTACAAAATTTAGAAATGAAACCAGCAGCCGGAGCCAAAAGAGAGACCTCAGCTGGGCTGAAGACCACAACGTACTTATTGTGTGACAAATGTCTGTCTCGTATCAAACAAAACAAACTAATTAACTTACTTTAGGGATCCAGTGGTTCAATATTTTTCAAACTAACTACAAAGTTGCTGCTGTGTCATCTTTAATATTCTCTTGGTGATAAATCTGTTGATTAATCCAGCAGTCGCTCACTGACGTCTTCCTCGTGCGAAAAAACCCCTGAATTAACTAATTTTAGTGATTCTGTGGCGCAATATTTAAAAAAACTAAATACAAAATTTCTGTTTCCTGTGGTTTTTAATATTCCCTCTGTTGATTAATCCTGCAGTCGCTCGAGCTGATGTTTGTCTCGATCGTATCAAAGACACACACTCACAAAAAACCAACAGAATTTAAAGATTTTTCACAATCACGTGGTTCAATATTTTCTAAACTAACTACAAAGCTGTTGTTTCGTGTCATCTTTAATAGTCCCTCGYTAATAATAATTAATAATGAGCATTAATCAGCTTGTTGATTAATCCTGCGGTCGCTCAGCTCAAATCGTTTTCTGAGCGTGGAACCGCAGGTTGGTTTTTRACAAGTCGGTCAGCCCGGCTCTGATACCACCGCGCTTGGGGGCTCAGAGGGGCATCAGASGTGGGCTTATTTTACTCGCCTTTCKYACTTCGTGCTTTTTCTGAATGCTCATAGGAGGACAGAAGACACATCAGTCCCGGACTGAGCCGTCTTATGAATGAGGTTATAGTTTGTTAGCAGTGTTCAGCTGTAGCAATGAGACGAGGAACATGATGTTTAGTCAAAGTTTAMTACAAKTGGCTCTTTGAAGGCCACCATTAACACTCATGTGGCCCTCAGAAAACGTGTCTGACACCCCTGATCTAAATGGATCATTTTTCATAGAACTAGTATTTACAACAACACAGAATGAGTGTGTGACATAACTCTGACTCCCCCCCGCAGAAGTGGAATGTTGTGAGAGAGGTGCCTGTTTTGAGTGTTGAGCTTTAAAAAAATAAAGCTTTTTGGACAAATCCAACTCCAGTTGTCAGCTGTGTCTTACAGCTGCAGCTTTAAGAACGACTCCACACACAACCACAAGTGACTGAAGTGCATCATTCATTTCTATATTAAAATWAAATTAAATTYATTCAAACTTGTCCATGTTAGCAATCAACACTCTCTGCATTAAAATGACTGCAATAACTATCTCGTGGCCACGCATTAGTTTTTTAAAACCTCACACAGAGACAAACCTTTGTTTCCCAAATGCCTCCTAATTATCCACCTTAATTTTATCTGGTGACAATCAATTTCTTTTACTTCTTTCATCAATATCAATATTCGAAACCACAAGGTGACACTCTGAATGTCTCTCTTTAGTCTGAAAACAAACGTTTTGCAGCAAATTCTTACATTCAGTTATTAAATGTGAATGAATAGAGACTAAATAATAACGTGACTTGAAAATAACTCCAAACTGCAGCCAAAAAAAAAAAGCACTGAAAGTGGTTTTTTTCTCTAAATAAAAAAGCCCAAGAGGAAAAATGAAGTGCATAGAAACTTACCTGGAGTCTCTGCATGACCTCTTCRTTCTCCTTCTCCAGCTCGCCCACGTCTGTTTTCTTGCTCTGTAGATGCTGAATTTCCTGAAACACAATGATTCCGAATCGTTACGGCGCTGCCTCTCCCATTCTTCCACAGCCCCGTTATTAAGACCATTCAGCTCTTCTTTTGCAGCCGAACGCGTCGGCGCGTGCCCAGATGTGGTTCAAAAAAGGGGATCGAAGTCGGTGGAAATTTGTTCCCGATATCAGGATCTTGTCAGTAAAAGTGAACCCTGTTCAAACAAAGGAACAGATGTTGCGGTAATGAGACTGAAAGCTGCTGCTTTTAAGGAAAACTCCTCTTTGGAGGAGATTTCCACTGTTCTGTGCTGCACGTTGAGCCAAACACAAGATTATTTAAATTCCTTTTTCTTTTTTTACTGAACACGAGGAGCTCCAAACAACTTTTCTTGCTGCAGAAATAAATACCAGAGTGTGTCGCAAACGAGGGATTTATAAAATCAGTTAAAAAGAAAAAAGAAAGAGGAAAAACAGCAGCTAAAAGATCAATTTGAGGTCTCTGCTCACATAAAGAGCTGGGACATTCATTTCATCCTTTCGGCTCGTGTCCGCTTTGATTCTGCGGTGATTACCTTTTAGAGGAGACAAAAACAAGATTACTGAAGCAAGAAGGTTTCATTAAAAATAAACTAAAGCTGATTTAGAAAGAAATAACTCAAAATGACACTTTGCACCTGAACAAATCACAGCTTTACTGAAGATTTCTAGACTTTTTTTTTTTTTGTTTATTGTACTGCAGCTGAATATCAAACAGCAAATTAAGGCTTTACTGTAGATCCAACTGACTACCGGGGGTGTATGCTGTTATATAAAGAGGCAGCTTTGTTTTTTTTTCCCTCTTAGACTCCCTGTAATAAGAAGACAAATGGATCTGGACAGTTCTCAGTGCAGGGAGGGGACTTTTTGTGTCTTGCCTGGTCTTTGGCTCTCAGCAGGGCTTCCAGCTCCTCCAGTGACTCAGTCAGTTCCTCTTTACTTGTCTGACCCGCAGCTGGGTGTCCCAGCTGGGTCTCCAGCTCTGCCACCTGCAACACAAAAACACAACAAATACACACTCAGCGTTTACTGCAGGAATGCATATCGCCCGCCATCATTCATTATAGTAAGATGTTCTCATGGGCAAATAGCTTCATGGGATATCGCAAAATGTCCCACTGAAGTATGTGCTGTTAAACTGTCTACTAACACAACAAACTTTAGCTCAATGTCTGTCAAACTGATTGAGTTATAGACATTTTTGTCAGCTAGTTTTGATAAGCTTTTGTGGCCATCTTGAATGGGATTGAGCATAGAAGTCACTTAGTTGTAGATGTACATTCAACAAATAATTTCTTAAAGTTTCTTTTAAATCATCCAGTGATTCATGATATTTTGCTAACAGACAAATAGAATTTACACCTGATGCTAAAGTTTTAAGGGTATCTTGGGAAAGACGCCCCATTACTACCAGGCTAACTTTTAGCTCAATATCTGAAGAGAAAAAAAAAGAATTATAGCAACTTTTGTGTTTTCTGAGGTCAGTTTACTTTCACAGATGATTTTCTTTTATTTTCATTCAAATCTGTCCAGCAGTTCTCAAGATAATTTGGCAAAGTTTGCAAAGTTTTAAACAACTTACGAAATTTGGTTTATGTCTGAATTACTTATAAAAGTTAGATATTTGATCCATTTGTTAGCATTACAATATGAAAACGCCTAAAAGAGACTTCCAGTTGATTTTTTTTAATTCCATCTTCAACGTAGATGTTGGCGTAAGTCATSTAAAACATTATAATGTGACAGGGCCTTAACAGACAAACACAAAGCTTTTTGCCTTTTGGTGGCGATAATGTAAACATATCACAAAAAGTAAGGAAAATAGTGTTTGGTAGATTATTTATTTGTTTTAACAATGTTTCTTTACAATAAATCTTACCGTTGGACAGGGGTGTCACTAGGTTTTAAGGACATGGGGGGCTTAGCCCCCAGGAGACGCACAGAATTTTTGTATATTATATATTTGTATTGTGTGTGTGTGTGTGATAAATCTTACCGTTGGACAGGGGTGTCACAAGGTTTTAAGGACAAGGGGGGCTTAGCCCCCAGGAGACGCACAGAATTTTTGTATATTATATATTTGTATTGTGTGTGTGTGTGTGA
>NW_013952475.1:1737484-1740150 GCF_001266775.1 Austrofundulus limnaeus
TGTGTGTGTTTGTGTGTGTGTGTGTGTGTGTGTGTGTGTGTGTGTGTGGAGACTGCAGCGAAGAGAGTCCAGCTGAGAGAACAAATAAAAAAATGTCCTTGATTCATTAGTTGATTGCACAGAGGTGCGAGTCTGAACTGAAAGGAGTTCATATTCTGTGAAAACCACATCAATAAGTCTTTCTGTGTAAATGAATGCTTCAGTGTAGGTGTGTCACTTCTATACATTTTTCATCGCGTTCATGTAAAGAAAAAAAACACCTTTTAATGCTATGTTTACAGATTTACCTTGAGGTGATTCATCATTTAGGTTCATCTTATGAAAGCTTTTTAGGCTCCTATTCATGGATTAACAACTAAAKTTACGCTCCAACATGATTTCATTACAAGTCATTTGTTTGCTCTTAACACATTAGGCAGCTTTTTGCGTCTCATGTTTTTGAATCAGCAGGATTTGTTCAGTTCAGTGTGAAAAGACCAACGTGCTCGAGAATAATTAGAAGATGGGTTGTGTTTCCCAAAGCTGAGTTTCTTATTAACTTTAATTAGGTAGCTGTATTTAGTCTTAATGTAATGAGGTGAATASTGCATGTCTTTTACATTAATTATCATCTAATATAAGTCATCCCTCATTCTTTAAACACACACAATACCTTGCTATTATGACATAAACCTGAGTTTTTTCAATATATAAACTTAGCACAAAAAAGTAAGAGAATTTGTGTTTGGTAGATGATTTCTTTGTTGTAACAATGCTTCTTAGCAATAAATTTTACATTGTTGTAAAGCCTACTAATCTTCCTTTTAAATAATGCCACATTTGTAAGGAACAGGCCTTCGTGGGATGAGCAGTAGAACTGAGTATGTGGGTTGCACACGTGGAAAATTTGCCAAATTCTCTGTGCCGTTTATTAACAAWTTATTCATTTAACAAACAGGAGCCYCWGTAGCATGTGGAAGAACCATACACAGCCACAACAGCCTGGCACCTCCTCCTCCTGGTCACACACTGCTGTGTGACGACATCCCATTCTTCAGCCATTTGTTCCAAGTAGCTGTGTTGGTCACTCAAGCAAGTCTGCTGGTCTCTGACATCCTACAATATATGGAACTTGGCCTTCAGTTTAGAGATGGGACTAGAACTCAGTCCAAATAATCCTTGTATGGTTCGTTCTTTGGTTTTTTAGTTTCAAAATAAAATTGCAAAAACACAAGGATGTTGTTTTTTGTGTGTGTGTGTGTTTCTGTTTTTAAAACCTAAATGTAAAAATGTAAAATCGAATTAAAAATCAACAGCGTTTGATTTTTGCTTTAGCCATCTAAATAAAAATAAAATACGGTTGTCCTTTTAATATGTAGCAATACCGGAAATGAAGTAAGTCACCAAAGAAGGATAGTTTACAGTGGATAAAAGACGGCATAAAAACAAACCAGTCTTAAATAATAAACAATGGCTGCACTTGAACCATTTTCTGCATTTATTATCGAACTTTATCTATTTTTGAACCGGCTGATTTGGAAGTGCTAACTGAAAAGYGTTTGCGCAGGGAGATCAYGTCTTCATTTCCGGTTCCGCCATAAGTTCCCGTTGAATTAATAAAAAAATAAAAGCTTGTCTTTGGTTTAACCATTGCAGTTTAAAAAAAACATACCCCTTTTTTTATTTTTGCAATTGCCGTTTTTCTAATTTTGTTTTAAAAATGGAAAAACAAAAAATCACTTTCTTGTTCTGTTTTCGCTATTTTATTTTGAAACAAACAAACAAACTAAAAAAAAACAAAGAACGAACCATACACGGATTCCAAATAATGACATAACTTGGTTTTGTAGAACTGCTTTAAGTTGTCGTATCGCACAAGCTGTGTCCAGATCAGTCAAACATGACATGCTGATAACTGCAGCACACACCTGCAGCAGGACCCATGCTCACAGGTGTGCATGGGTCTTACACTGTTGGAAAGCTTCTGGAGCCCCCATATGCTGCCAACCAGGCGCCTGACTGGCAGCATATGGGGGAACCAGAAGTTCTCCAACTCTATACGATTTATTGCCAATAAACATTGTTGCAACAAAGAATGAATCTACCCAACACAAACTATTAGCAGCAGAATAAAAGCATTACTTAATTATACGACAAGAACTTCTCGAAGGAATGCATATCACCCGTCACCTTAGGTGCTTAAAGTGGACATATCATGATTTTAAATCCTTCTTTTTCACATTTAAATCATCCAGTTGGGGTCTACATAAAAAGGAGCTGCAATGTTTTGCTCTGAATTCCTCCTTATTGTAACTCCACAAGCCCCTCTTTCACCCCATTTCTGGGGCGTCTCAGATCAACTCGTTTTGAGGCTGTCTCTTTAAATCCAATTTATATAATATTTAATATAACATTTGGCAATTCCATCGCAAATAATTTGACGCAGCAGTTCAGAAAACTTCATAGATGGAGAAAACTTGCTGGTTGAAAAATATGACCCAAACAGAATATAAGGATATCTACGCAGCACCAGGAGAGACTGAATTCAACTTTTCTGCACTCTCAGAGACTCAAAGTACACAACAAAATGAACAGCTAAAAAAAGTATTGTATTTTGCATGGCAGACAGTAATTGATACAAAAATAAAAAAGACACAATCTAAAAGATCATATACAGAACTTTAAAA
>NW_013952475.1:1741632-1746819 GCF_001266775.1 Austrofundulus limnaeus
GTGTGTGTGTGTGTGTGTGTGTGTGTGTGTGTGTGTGTGTGTGTGTGTGTGTGTGTGTGTGTGTGTGTACAGAGTCATATTACATTTATTTATAAAACTTGTAGAAGTGTGACTAAGTCATGGCTTAACCGTCTGTTTAGTGTGTTGGATTTACTTAGAACTGCAGTCTGTGCAATTATTATTTTATGTTATTTCTCTAATTAAATCTAAAAAGAGGTCAGAGCTGACCTGACAAATTAAAACCCAGAACCTGTTCCTGTKTTTGTGGTGGGTGAACGGCAACCCGGGAGAAGTTGAGAGCAAATAGAGAAGAAAAAAAAAAAACTCCAGTGATTTATCTCCTTCTTCTAACTGGGACAGAGCGGGGGGGCATAGGGTGTCATGTCCCGAAAAAYAAAAATAAACACACTCCTGTCCCTCTCCATTCCCCACTGCCAAGCCCTGGAGGCTTGTTCCACTTCCTGCCACCTGGTTGACTTTGCTGCAGCTCAGACAGCGTGTGTGCGAGAGGTAACCTTCACCTGGACTTGCGCAGACGAAACAGATGAAACCCAGAGCTGGGCTGGAGATAAAGGAGTTTCTGTCAGCAGTGATAACGTTTTGCTCCAGACGAGCAGCAGCGTCCCACTGAAGACGCTTTGTTAAGCCTGACCACGGGCAGAATTTCCTCTCTCCCTTTAAATTAAAGATGAAGTGTCTGCGTTCTGGCCCTGCGATTATCACGGGAGCCTGTCAACAGAAATATGCCACGGAGGGAAGCTGGATGACAAATGAATCTGCAGTTTGAAGCAGTCTACAGGGAGGTTTTACTGCAATACTCGAATAAAAAAAAACCCCATCTGCTTCAAATCTAGTTTCTGTCTGAGTGGGCATATAGGACAGGAAAACCAAGTCAGATCAAAGCTAAATAACTGGACTTTAGCTTGCTTTAAATTAGAAGTTACAGTTAATTTTGGTCAAACTTTCAAAATAATATGTCACACGCAATCTCATATAGATGTCAACTGTAACTGAGCATCAACCAAATAAACAATAATCGGATAAAATCAACCCTAAATGATGCGGATAAAGTGCAACAAAAATAGTGTTTTAGTGACCTCACAGTGAGGTGAAAAAGCCCTGGCAAAGTCCAACTCCCACCTTGAAGGGGGCCGACTTGCTGCCGGCAATGTGAACCYAACTCTCGCACCTCTTGTAGGGCTGCGTGGTACATGTGAAAGACGGTAGAAACAATATGAAGCTGGCCCACGGTAGAGATTTACCCTCTACCGTCCTGTCGTCAGTTACGTCACCACACCTGTGTCAACATGGCAGCGAGTGCAGAGACACCTGAGCAGGAGGAGTTCCAAATATAATGAAGAAATACAGCTTTTTTTAAACACTTACATAGAGAATAAATCCTTGAAATTTCCCTCTCCCACTGTAGAAAAGTTAAGTCGTGTCGCGGTATCATTTCCTCGCTCCCGCTGCACGTCGCGCCGAGCAAAGCTTTAACAACAGTAGTTTTTTCACACCCAAATTTTTGTAGATAAAACTTGTTTTTTTATGTATTGTTACCCATAGAGGTGATAAAAACAGATGTGGACGTTCGTTCAGTTATAAATCCATCTTAACAATGTAACATGTGCTTCTGCTCTGATGATAATAGAATAGAATAGAATAGAATAGAATAGAATAGAATAGAATAGAATAGAATAGAATAGAATAGAATAGAATAGAATCAGCCTTTATTGTCCCACACGGGGAAATTCAGGTGTAGCAGCAGCAGATACAAACATCAATCCACAAAAAACAGTATATTACTGTGTGGCATTATCAACTCTAGCAATAATAATAGAATTGAAGATTTTAACAATACAAATTAAACAAATAAAAATAAAAATAGGAATAATAATGATGAAATGAAGATGAGAGCGCAGCAGAGCAGCAGCAGGTCAGTTCAGCAGGCAGAAGCTCATTGTATGGCAGGCCCATATTACATTTATTTGYCTTCACCACACTTACATTCCAGTTATCTGAAATTTATGACAGGACTATGTGCAGCTTAAGCTCCTTAAGGTCCTGTCACACTATAATATTTTAGTCAACTTATGCCAACTTAGATTTTTTTTTATGTCTAAATGATTAATTTTACTTGAAGTACTGGTTATAACATCCACTTTATTTTGATGTTGTTGAAAATTGAAACCGTTTTGCAATATATATAAAACATTCTTTTGTATTTCTGTTATGTTCATTTGCACTACAGCAAAAATACTATTATCTTTGCTTTTTATGATAATTTTCTACCGAGATATATACTGTTACCATGAAGGGATTCAATTAACCTAACCGCTTGTGTGTAATAACGGACCCACAGCCCAGCACCACAGCGTGCCTCGAGAACAATGGTGGAACCCCTTCTCCAAATCCACTCCGTGTTTAAAAAGTTTAATGTGGTTAAAAATGTATTCTGTTCCCTAGTTTAGTTATTAATCTAATATGTGGACAAAAAAATTACACTTAAGTCTNTTTATTTGGCTTCACCACACTTATATTCCAGTTATCTGAAATTGTTTTATGATAGAACTATGTGCAGCTTAAGCTCCTTAAGGTCCTGTCACACTATAATATTTTAGTCAACTTATGCCAACTTAGATTTTTTTTATGTCTAAATGATTAATTTTACTTGAAGTTCTGGTTATAACATCCACTTTATTTTGATGTTGTTGAAAATTTGAGAAATGTTTTGTTTGGTGTTGAAACCATTTTGCAACATATATAAAACATTCTTTTGTATTTCTATTATGTTCGTTTGCACTACAGCAAAAATACTATTATCTTTGCTTTTTATGATAATTTTCTACCGCGATATATACTGTTACCATGAAGGGATTCAATTAGCCTAACCACTTGTGTGTAATAACGGACCCACAATCCCATACCCACAGCCCAGCACCACAGCGTGCCTCGAGAACAACGGTGGAACCCCTTCTCCAAATCCATGCCGTGTTTAAAAAGTTTAATGTGGTTAAAAATGTATTCTGTTCCCTAGTTTAGTTATTAATCTAATATGTGGACAAAAAAATTACACTTAAGTCTCATCTCAACATACGACGTCTTGCATCAGACCTTTGAATTCAAATGAAGAAAATGTTAACCAACAGGTAACCATAGCAACAACACAGATGCTTGATACTCATCTTACTGATGAGACAACAGGAGACCTTGATTTCAGCCAAAATTCATTATAAATAATATATCTTTTTTTTTTTCATTTTAGCAGCCATTAAAGAACAATATCCCCCTCTTTGTTCAATCAAAACAATGAAAAAGCTCCTGAGAGCCRCTGAGAACAGCTGTGACCTCGCTGACCACGCCAGGTACGAAGAGACAGAAACTACCTGAGTAACAAAGAAAACTGCAAGATTTTGTTCTGAGTTTTATTGGAATGATAATAAAGCTATTTTTTTTCCTAAAAAGCTTTTCGTGCAACACTTGGGTTGAAGCTTGGAGTCGGTTGGTCTTAAAAGTGAGCAGTTTTAGCCTGCGGTCAGATTTTGTGTGGGAGGAGTCGTGTTGCTCCGACGCGCTCACCTGATCTCGGAGCCGGTCGGTCTCCTCCTGGTACTCGGCCAGCTGCTTCTTCCACAGCTCCACGCTGCTGTTGGCCTCCTGCAGCGCCGCCACCAGCTTGGCGTTACTGTCCTGCAGGGTGAACAGTTCAGCCTCCAGGTTTATCTCACACATGGACCTGAGGAGGACACGCAACGTTCATCAGGAATAAAATCAGCTCATGTTTGATGTGTGAACTCAGACAGGGTTTGGTGTGAGAGAGCTAGAACCAAATCAAAACGGCAAGCTTTATATAATCTGATTTTACAAATGAGCTGAGAATAACTATAAAATAGAAAGTTTGAGAGGATTCCTTTTTCTTCTATATGTAGCGAGTGACTCGTTCCACAATTTCTGTTCTGTTTCATTAATTCACATATTAAAAAGTTCAGCTCATTTATGCCAACTTTCTCAGCTATTTAGCCTTTTTGACCTGTTTTCCTTTTGAAAATCCTCAACATCCTAAAAACCCTTGAACTAAATATTTACTGCATTCTTTCTGCTAATTTCAGCTTTCTTTGCCTGTTTGGATGGTAATTTTAGCTMTTTCTCTGCTGTTTAAGATATCTTTCTGCTCCTTTCAGCTATTCTTCTACTAATTTCAACTTTGTTGTGCCTCTTTTTGCTTATTAATGCTAAATTAAGCTGTTTCATGTATTTCAGCTACTTTTTAGCTGATTTAAGTTCATTTTAGATTGATTTGTATTTTGCAAAAATTCCAGCTTCTTCCTGGTTAATTCAGCAAACATATGGTCTTTCTTCTCCTTTCTGCTAATTTCAGCTTTTTTGTGTGTGAGGTAATTTTATCTTTTTTCTGTTTTTTAAGCTATCTTTCTCAACCTTTCAGCTATTCTACTAATTTAGACTTTTTTGTTCTTCTTTCTGCCTTTAAGCTAAGTTTTAGCTGATTTAAGCTCATTTTAGATTTTATTCTACTCACGTCTTACTGTTTAATTCAGCAAACATGTGCTCTTTCTTCTCCTTTCTGCTAATTTCAGCATTTTCAGCTACTTTTGAGCTATTTTCAGCTCAATCCAGCTTTTGGGTTGTTTTTATCACAAATAGCAACTTTTTGTACTCCTTTTGTTTTTCTGCTAATGCGAGCTGCTAAGTCCAAATTGTTTTTGCCATTTTTAGCTACGTTTCTGCTCTGCTTTTATTTTCTACTAAGTTTTCACTTATCTTTATCTCTGCTTTCAGCAAACGTGAGGTGAACACAAACTGAACTCATATTAACATTTTAATTATTGAACATTTTCAGCGTCTTCAGCAGCTTTCAGCAAAAATCTGTCAGCAATGAACATTCACGCTGCATTTTTGCAGGAAATGTAACTTCTCCAGTTTCTGATCCCGTCGCGGAGACACCTCACAAGTGAGAAAATGCTAAAGATTATGAGGTAAGAAATATTATAATCTACCATCTATTTCATCCAAGTTTATGGGCATGCATCTAAGAAGATACAAGTTTGATCATTTCAGTGTTTTCTGATTTATTTGTTCAATCGAAATTATAACAAAAACTATATTTTGCTTCTGTTTCTGTATGGAGCTGTTGCATATTAAACAGCAGCTAAAAATATTCCTGTTTAGGAT
>NW_013952475.1:1747613-1750057 GCF_001266775.1 Austrofundulus limnaeus
TATGGCTGTTTTTGTGTTGTTTTGAAGATATTTAATTACCCATGTGAACTAAAGCTGAGCAGAAAGCACCTTGAACAGTGGAAAATGACACCACCAGGTCACATCTGAAGAAAAACCCAACAAAAGATGAGTCTTTTTTTTCTGTGAGTCGGTAAAGGTCAGGATTCAGAGGGAATATGTGATAAAGCGGGGAGATTTCGGCTGAGAGGATGGAGCTCAGGAAGCAATCTTTGCCATGACGACTATACTAACAGCTAACAATCATAAAACCATTCACCATAGCAACAGAGGAGAGGAGTCTGCATAGGAATATAAAAAAACCATAAAATGTAAGCGTCGTGATAATCTGCCGTTTCCGCTTTCTGTTCCCACAACGAGTGATCAATAAAGGCCACCACGGTTAAAATGAAGTGATTTTACCTCGAGCCGCATTAAACTCCTGGATGCTCTCGGGTCATAAATGTAAAATTTACACGTAAAGCTTTTGCTACAAGGCATCCCAAAGAAGCTGCACTGGAAGTGTCCATCTGTGGCAAACGGCTGCTTTTATTATGTTTGGATGCTTTCAGTGAGACTCATTACTGCTTTACTGGGTAATCTGCTTTTTATTTCTAACAAAGTGAGGCTAAATCTTTCTTTAACCCAGTCCAGTTTAAAACTATTTGGAGTAAAATCAGAGGGAACACTTCCACGCTGCGAATATTTCAGACCAGTCTGAAACACCCTCCGTCCGTTTTAAGAGCTTTTATTCACCCAGATTCTTTAATCCAACATTRTTGTTTTCATTTGTACCTGAAATATTTCTGTTCAAGGCACACATCTGTTACACTGTCACTCCAACGAATTAATAATTTCCTTCGTAAGTCTCGCAGGGATCTGTGTGCAGCACAGATTTTATAGCCCATTAGGGAAATTAGTTTTTTGGGTCATATGAATTTGGCTCGACCCAGTTAAGTTTTGACTTTTGGCTAAAAACAGCTAATTTAATCGGACAGGCGATTAAAAGGAATTCTTGGCTWAGACTTTTAGCCAGTATTTATTAAATTACACTTTAGCATGGGTTTAGCTGTGCAGGTTTGTGATTTTGATTGGAAGTAGCTGATTTAAAGTCAGCGTGAACAAGAAAAAAAATGTGTGAAGTATGAAAATAAATCCGTCAGGTTTCAATGTATTTTACACATTTATGCGAGCTTAAATCAGTGGTTTGTCATGTAGCACTGAAGTCCTGGGTCACAACATAAAAACAAAAAATGACACAAAGTTTGTGGCTTTTTCACTGCAGCACCAGCAGGCGGGGCAATCTAAACCTGAAAGTGTTTTAGTTTTTATTTGTTTTATATTTATTTTTCAGTTTATCWAGAATGTGCTGCTTTGCTAAAAACAAATTGCTCAAAGTACTAACTCATAAATCATTCATACCTTTGTCTGTTAGCAAAATATTTCTTGAACAACCGGTCTAATGTTGATGGAACTCTCAAAAACAAATCACTGATTAAAATTTGGAATCAACGTGATTCAATTTATCCAGAAAAAAAAAAACGACTTTTGGTTGCACCGGTGCGCCTAACTTTTTTTTCTTGAGTGCACAAAAGTTAGGTGCAAACAAATTTTTAACCTCATTGCATTTAACATCGCTTTTTGTTTTTATTTTTATTTTTATAACTGTCCATTAACGTAATATTAACACGCAAATAACTAGTTAATAACCATTTAAACAGAGTTTTTTTATTCGAACCAGAATCGTATAAGACATATAACCTACTGAAAAGTTTTCAAAGTGATTCTATGTCCTGAAATTTTAATTTAATTGTGGTGAAATKGATTACGTGCAAAAAGGGCCTGCCATACCGTTGAGCTTCCTGATGATCTGCTGCAAAAGCTGACTGTTAAATTAGCAAGATGGGCTTAAAAGAAAGCAAACGTGCACATCTTCTTTTCATCTCTGCAATTAACAAGAACAAAACAAATTTCTGACTACATTTTTAAAATAACTACAGTTGTTTAAAGGCACAGTGTGTAGGATTTTGTCAATTCCTTTAGCCGAAATAGAGATAATCACTAATGGTCTTTTTTGTTTGTTTGTTTGTTTTAAGATAGACAAGAAAGAAGWCGAAAGAAAGGAAAAAAGAAGTAAAGGAAAGAAAAGTTACAATGTAATGGAAAAAAGTGAAAGAAAGAATTGAAGATATGTGAGATATACGTCAAGAAAACAATTCAATACATCCAACATCTGTCTGCACACCTGCAAAGAATTAAGGTAACAAAACTTTGCAGAAGCATACATATATACATTCAGACAGATAAATAAACACCCACATATATATACCTGGTGCCTCATGTACAAAGACTTGTGTGGATTTCTTACTGAAACCTGTTGTACGATCAAATCCAGAAAACGGCGTACGCACAAAAAAAATCCAGATGTATCAAACTGTGCGTATGCC
>NW_013952475.1:1752032-1756357 GCF_001266775.1 Austrofundulus limnaeus
ACACTGCGCATGTCCGGACTTTTATTCTGAATAAAACTCCGGTGTATTTTCATGTATCTGGGATAATTTTACTTATTAAAGCTCATAATCTTACCACTTGAAACATCACTAGCCCTGAAGCTGCTGGTAGACATCGCGGTTGGAATTATCAAAGGTTTTTGACACCTGAGAGACACCGTAGCAATGCCTTTGCGTTTGAAAGCGGGGGGTGGGGGTGGGGGGAGGACCAAGGAGGATGATTCAACCACTCAACCACTAGATGTCACTGAAAACAACAAATCCTACACAAAGTGCCTTTAAATGCCTCACTATGCATGATGTGTGTAGAGGTGGTGGTGGTGGTGGGGAGCATATTGACAGTGCTAGATTGAAACAACTTTCATCCCATCCTGGAGTAACGGAGCTTTCATTGGTGAGGCCGCCCTGCTCCTTCAGTGATAAGGGATATCTGCGATTTATTTCCGGACATGGAGACTTTTGTGTCTCTGTATCCTACATGCAAGGCTGAATGGACAAATCTTCCCTCYTTGACATCTTTTAATTCATTCGTAAATAAAATGTTTCTGAGCCTCTATATAGTCATAAATCCCTCTATCAAACTAGAATGAACCGGTCTGGAAGCTGGAGGGAGGCGGGGTGTGAAGCGCCTTGTTTGGATTTAAAGAGACAGCCTCAAAACGAGTTGATCTGAGACACACCTCAGAAAAGGGGTGAAAGAGGGGTTTGTGGAGTTACAATAAGAAGGAATTGAGTTCAAAGCATTAAGTTCCACTTTATATAGACCCCAACTGAATGATTTAAATGTGAAAAGAAGGATTTAAAAACACGTCTCCTCTAACTTAATGCATTTGAATGATGTTCACACATAAACATTTTCTGCCTCCCTTGAAACTAAAACCCATCATTACCCTTCAGACAGCATCTTCTTGACCCGCTCCTTCTCCACCGTCAGCTCCACCTCAGCGCTCCGACTGCGGAACAGCTTTTCCTCTCCGGGCCCGTTAACTGACAGCAGCGGAGGAGAGTGACGCTCCTCCGACAGTTCCTACAGAAAAAATAAATAAAAATTCTGATGACACTGCACTGTTGAGATGAAATTAGCTCGAGTTTTATTCCAAACTTTAAAAAAAAAAACCTTTAGGAAAAGGCTCATTTTGTGTAAATGTCCAAAAGATGAGCACTAAAAGAGGCACAGCCTCTAAATTTTCTAAATAATTAAAAACCGTTCCACTCCTGTTGTTTTGGTCCTGCTCCTCAGGCCCAAACCCAGACCTGCAATTAGAGCAAAAGAGACGCGACGCAGGAGGAGAACAGGACTGAGCTCAGCCTGCRGCTGCTCCAAATGTCCCATCTGGGCTCCTGTAAACAAGCTGCGAGCAGAACAAGCAGCCATGTGTGCGGCCCAGCTGTTTCTGTCTTCACACGGATCTGATTGGACTCAACAGGAAACTGCAGATTCTGGTTCTGTGGACTCATCTGCTGCCTGTGTGTACGTTACAACTAATGCACCGTCGCTCTGCAGCATTCCCAGCATCAACGCTCAAATTGTTACCAAAAAACTGCAGAAATTTATTTAAAAATTTTAAAGACTGATACAAATTTTAGTCTGGTTCAAGTAAAAACAAAACAAAAAAATGATAATCAGGTAGAAAAACATTTGACTTTGAGTAAAAATAAATATAAACAATGTTATATTTTCAGTATAAAACTATTTAGAAAAGAAAAACGAGTCATTCAGGACAGAAACACTTGGTAGAAAATGACCTTGATGATGCATTTATCATAATAAAAACATCCATAGACATAAAATTAACTTTAATCTGTTTTATTTTTCTGAGAGCAGAAAATTGTTGGTGATTCATCTGTTCTTTTTGTGGAGTATTTTAGGTCCAATTGCTGCTTGTTTCCATGCAAACACTCAAAAACACTTTTTAAAGGTAAATAAATCTTGTTTTCATGTTGATTTGAAAGAGTAAATCAGTCAAACAAGCTTTTATTTGTGTTTTATGTAAATAAATCTAAAGCTGAATTGTTAAAATTTTAAGTGTTTGTAAATTTAAGACATTACAGTAATGCAACATACATATATAGTGACATTACAGCACAGACAGCTGCAGTCTAATCTGCTTTGATATTTTTTCCTCCCTGAAGACCAGAAATCTCGCCTTTTTTCCCCAAAAATCTTTTGCCTCTATTAGAAGTTAAGAATTTTGCTCCATCTTGTTTTTGAAGATTTGATGARAAATTAGCCGAGACTCATTTCTGAACAACCTTCATCCCATTTTCCATTATTTAATCGACTAAAACTAAACTTGAAACTGTCGCCTCACTTTGCTTAAACTACAGCCCTGTGCTGTAGAAAGAGCTTTTGTTATTAATTTACTCCAGCCTAACTGCACTCTTCAGAGGACATCGCTTTATTATCTTATTTTCTTTTGCAAGTGTGTAGAAACTAAAAAACGCACACAGGATTCGTGAGGATGATCTCTGAGGAAGTAAAAAAAAAACAGAAGATTTCAGCTCGGCCTTAAAYCCAACGGGTCCACTGTGTGTACCGCTGAATAATTCATACAACGGATCATGTTTAAGTCATAAAATAAGATTATAAATTTACAGCAGCTGGTTTTCTATATGTTGCTCCCTGACAGGATGAGATCAAACATGCAAAAGGAAAAATAATAATAGCAATAAACCAGTAAGGTTAACAAAAAACCATTTGTGTATGTTCTGTTCTCTGCTCTAATATTAATAAACTGTAAACTCAAAATGTTGATACAAAAGCAGCATGTTGCCTTATCTTGTACATTTTAAATAATTGAAACAAGTACAGCATCTTTCTGTAGCGTTACTCTCCTCAGTTTCTCCCTTCTGTTGCAGCAGCTTCCTGAAGCGCTGAGTCAGCTTTAATCAGAATAAAGATTAAATATTGAGCTGAACAACATTAAGGCCACAAACGCTGGTTTCCCTGAAACAAAAAGGATTCTTTTTTCCCCCTGCTGTTTGAATGTTGCATGGAGTTTCTGCTATCACGTACCTGAGAGAGCTGKGTTGGATGAATGTTTCCCATGATGCACCGGGGCGAGAGAGAAAGAGAAGAGAACTTTGTTAGATATTTTGGATCATGGCAGATATTTTAGCTTRAGTCATTTGTTTGTGTATGGGATCTGTTTACACTTTTAGACTATTTTCTTTTTTCTTTTTTTTTTTTTTGGGAGAAAATTCATTATGTGTTGTTTGGAACAAGATGAAAGATAATTAGTAAGATTTGACTTCATCTGAAGGTTGGACAAAAACAAAAAGGACGTCTCAACGGGGAGAGAACCAGCTCTAACTTTATAGTTTGACTGACAGGAAAAACTACAAACCAAAAGACAATTCGTCTTATTTCAATTTAAAAAAACATGAAAGATACTTCAGAAAGTGTGGATGCTGAGAGCTGAAAGACAGCTGAAATCTGCTCAAGAAGTTGAAACTGAGTTGTTAAAGTTAAAAGAAGGAGAACACTAGCTAAAAGCTAATATGTGCAAACGACCTGCAAGAAGAAAAAATACTAACTAAAAGCCAAAAGTAGAAAAATGTTAGTGAAAAGTAAAACACTAGCTAAAAGTAATAAAAACTAAATGCAGAAAAATGCTAAAGGCTAMTTAGCAAAATGCTAGCTAAAAGTAGCAAAATTATACCATGAAGCTATAAGTAGCAAAAAGCTAGATAAAAGGAAAAACTTAGRTTAATTCTAGCTGAAAGCTAAACATAACAAAATTGTACCCTGCAGCTAAAGGTAGCATAAAACTAGTTTTTGGCTAAYCCTAAAAGCTAATAGAAACAAATTGCAGCCAGATGCAAAAAATAACAAAAGGCTAGATAGTGGATAAACCTAGCAAAAGGCTAGCTAAAAGCTAATAGTAACAAATAGTAGCCAGAAGCTAGAGGTAGCTAAGCATAAAACTAGCTATTGGCTAAACTCAGCAAAATGCTGGCTAAAAGTAACAAATGGCTAACTAAAAATCWAAATGTAGCAAAAAACAGACTCTGAAAAGCATCAGGATAACTAAAAATGAAGAATGGCAAAACTGTAACTAAAAGCTCAAAGTAGCAAAAATCAGCTAAAAGTGGAAAGTAACAAATAGGTAAAAGCAGTAAAAGGTTGTCTAGAAGCTAAAAGTCATATAAGGTCACTAAAGGCTAAGGTTAGCACATTATAGAGCACATACAGGTGCTGGTCATAAAATTAGAATATCATGAAAAAGTAGATTTATTTCAGTAATTCCATTTAAAAAGTGAAACTTGTATATTATATTCATACATTACATACAAACTCATATATT
>NW_013952475.1:1759888-1771784 GCF_001266775.1 Austrofundulus limnaeus
GAATTACTGAAATAAATCTACTTTTTCATGATATTCTAATTTTATGACCAGCACCTGTATGCTTTAGCAGATTCATAAGAGAACAATCTGTCTTGAAGGAACTGAATAGATTTCAGTTTATTTCTAGAAAAAATATTTCTTGTTGAAGTGTAAAAGTTACAAAAACTAAATATATGATATATGAAAGCCTAAAACAGAAAGCATACAGAGGTTGTAAAAAAATGTATTGGAATAAAAAGTGAAAGAGGAAAACAGTATGAACGCCGAAAAAGCAATTAAAGATGACATTACTGCTCAGAAATGCAATTATTCCCTTCACAACCATAACAGCAAGACAAAAAAACAGTGCAGTAAAAATCGATGGACTCCATGATACGTTAAAAATTAAGCAGCTTTCCGGAGAGCTTTCAGCTTTCAACTCTGCACCGCTGTTTGTCTTAAGTACATCCACACTGTTTACTTATTTATCTCAGCACAGGTCCATTTTTACCCCTCGGGCCTCAGCTTTATAAACCTCATCTTTTTTACAGTTCCTATTTTACTGAAACGAGTTTTACTAATGCATGCGTCCATGCAGACTTCACCTGTCCCACCCACTAAACGCTCAAACACTCGCGCAGCTTCAACTCTTTCTGGCTCTAATGCCGAGCCTGTGGTTTGAAAAATTGATGCGTGTTTATTCCTTCTGGCCTCTCTGAATAGATTTCATCATGTATGGAGGAAAAAAGAAGCGGAGATGACAGCTGGCTCATGTCATAAGGTGGAGATTACACTCTTTATTTACATTTCCTGTCCAGTTCTGTGGTTTTCAAACATTAAACCACACTGGAGCGGTTTAACATTATCAACCTAATCAGTGTGTAGACATCCATACTGTCATTTTGGAACATTAAGCTTGTCTAATTCATTCTGAATTGTTAATGTAATTTACAATGACTTCCATCACCTCTATACAGCAGTACATTTCACATATATTGAGCTCATTAACCATCTTTTACGCATGCGTAACCGTAACTGATGCCACGAGCATTAAAAATATAAAATCAAAGCGTTTTATMAAATATAACGGGCCTCCGTAAATCTAATTGTTTCTAATTATCTCTGCACTCGGGAGCTGTGCGGTTTGCCGTTTGTCTTCCTCCGTTCTCGGCTCGCAGGCTCCACCGTCTCCTCCTGCATCTCAGCAGCTTTAAGCTCTTGTAAACACGGCGGAAAGCCAAAGCTTTACTGCAAGCAGATCCCCTGCTGCCGCTCACGTATCAGAGACACGACGTGAGCTCGGTAAAGACCAGAGGCTGCAGAGACACGGCTCTGCAGAACCGGAACACTAACTGACCCGGACAGAGCAGCGGATGGCAACATGCACCAAACCTACCGATGCAGCGAACAGAAAAAAAAAAGACTTCATAAACCAAAATAACTGTCAGGAGTGTTTTTTCTGCAACTTAATTCAGTCGGAGCTGTTTTGTAAACATGTGGTTCCTCTACAGTTCATTCTGCACAAGTTAGCTGGAAATAATCCTTGCAGCTGTTCGCACATATTTGCAACTGTTTGGAGAAGCTTCACAGCTTTGACAAAACTCCCAACTAATATCACACAACCTCGAAAGGAAGCAGCCATCAATATTTGGCACCGCACCCCAGGAAGTCCCCGTCGTCATGAGCTCTGACCATAAAATCATTTCTCAGAAACATCACGTGAGCTCAGACAGTGGTATTTGCAGTGATTTTAAAACCCAGTTTTGTTGATAAAATTTTAAATATTTCATTGCTTTTCGGTTTGGTTTTGTTCTGGTTCTGACTGTGCTGTAGGTGAAGCAACATCCTGCAGCAAGTCTTGCACGTCTGCGTGAAAACGTGCAGAGGCAAGAAATCCATTTCACACAKGTCAAGCGGCTCAGAAAAGAAATATCAGCAGAGCGACGGAGGAAAACGAACTTTAGGATCAAGATTAGTTGTGTTCTTTTTCTTGTTTTTCTTTGCATGTCCTGATAAATCACACCYATTTTATCGTCTTAACTTTCTGTTTGCTAAATTTTTAAAATGTCAGCYTTTTTGTAGCCACCCTTCTTCATGCAATAAACAAGTTTTCACAGCTTCCAAATATTCTGGAGTGATAAAAGGCCGTTCCATTCAAAAATGAAACAGCTAGGAATAAAATTAATAATTGTTGTGCTCTGCAAAAAAAGCATCTCTTTTTTCCTAATTTTAAAAAATGGCATTGCTGAGAAAAGACAATAACTACCTCAGGGATGGGCAACTGGAGGCCCGTGGGCCAGTGACTTCCATACAGCCTACCAATAAGGTCCACCACCCAAAAAAATAAATATTTTCTTTACTTAAAAAAAGCACTCAAAGTAGTTCTTAGATTAATTTTTGAAAATTWCGAAAAAGTATAAAAGTGTCTCAGTGGCACTGAATTCATTGCAATGGCAATGTTTGCTGTTAGAGGGCGCCTCCATTGCGGACAACACCTTGCACATACATCATCTCTACCAGCGAGGAAGAAACATTTAAGAGCCGAGGAAGAAACCTGGACAGATAAAACCACYTTTCACAGAATTTCAAGGCAAACCTATATATTTAGTCTGTTCAGAGTTGCTGTCGGCCATGAAGGATTTTCATATAAGTCGTCACGACAACACGTTGCACAAAGCTAAATATGAGAAATTCACTGAAGTCACAAATACATAAACAACATCTTACCAGAACCAGAACCACGCAGGAGTCTGAACTCAAGGTGTTTTATGCTGTTGCACTTCAGCTCGCTAAAGTAAATGTTTTTTTGTTTGTGTCAAACATTTTATTTTTATATTTATTTAACAAAGGTGCAACTGTGATACATGCATTTGAGCATGAAATAGGTTACTGCACTGTATGTTGGTTTAATAAAAACACATATGTATATAGAAACATATTGAAAATTAAAATTTTATCACATTTGGGTAAGTGTGCAGCACTATGTGGCCCTCTGGAAGTTTTACCCACAAAATGATGACATCTCACCTCTAGGTGGAGGTTCAGGGGGTTCAAAAGTAGCCGTAACCAGTAGCCAGCAGCCGGCGAGATTCACTGTTTAAAATCTCCATTTTGCTGCATTTTCGATGGCTACTTTTGCTGGGAAGTGGGAATTTCCCGCTTAAAAGTTGCAAATTTAAACTGGAACACCCGTACAATGGGAAATCCCTGTTGGAGAGTGGGACAGTTCAGAACTCAAGATGGCAGCTACTCACCACAACTCACTAGTGAGTAAAAACTCTTACCTTCACTTTAATAGTATTTCTGTATTATTTATTTTACATTTACTCAGACGAAGGCGTATTTCTCTTCAGTGTTTATAAGAGGACATGTTTAAAAGCTGTTTCTATGCAGGAAAAACCACGTAGAGCCCAGTAATTGCTTGTTAGCGGTGCTCAGCCATAGCAATGAGACGAAGAACGTGACGTTTTTGTGTTTAGTTGAAATCAAACACAAAATGTCTAAGTTTTCACTCCTTTCCTTGTTTTCATTGCACAAATTTTGCTCGAATAAGAAAAGTTTCATACGTTGACTGAGGCCTGAGAGGAATATTTTGCTGGGATATTCAGTGTGTCTGAAAGGAAAAAGATTATTGCTTCATTGGTTTAATATTTTAAATCCTGGATAAAAGAAACAAAGTTAAAATGAATCAATTGTGGCACTATTTGTTGTTAATAAACGTTCAATCTTTCCTCGCTTCTGACAGTTTTACCCATTACCAATATTAATGGACCCTGCAGCAAATACACTCAGAAGTCTCCTCTAATTCATTATTCAAGTCGTTAAAGTGGTTCTCTGTAAAATCATACATCGTGTGATAAAACCTCACAAGCTAGGGTAACCTTTGACCTTCTAATCTTATGTCTTCTTTCAGCTCATTTCAGCTTCAACACCCTGAGAGAAAATAAAAAGGAAAGAAAAGTCCAGGGTTTGGTCGAAAACAATATTTACAAAAGAGTGGCCAATAAAAGTCACRGCTGTGATAAAATACGGCTCTATTTCGGCTCCGGCCTCCTCGTGCTGTTGACCTTATCGCTGTTGATGCGCCGTGTTATTATATCCAGGAGTGTTTTCTCACAGCCTCGTGAAAAAACTAATAAATAGGCGAGACGCACCATCAGCTCTTATCGGAGCGTCTCAGAGACGAGGTCGCTGCTGGCAGCGTGACTCTGCAATCTCCCAGACCTGCTGAGTGGCTCTTTGTTCAGACTTAACACCCCCGGTGCACAAACACAAAAACTTAAGCAGGCACTTCACCCTGGTTCTGAAAACGCGCTGCAGACGTGATTAATACACCAGGACMACAGTTTTATCCATTTTCATATGGGCTCCTGTTTTATCCAGATTTGCACAACTAAAACCTTCCAAACATGTTTGTACTTTATGTGCTGTAATAATATCCGTTTTTTTTAAGAAGTTTGCCTCCCAAATCAAACTTTCACTTCTTCACCTGAACAAGTTCACCACGAACCCGCCGACACTGAAAGCTGCCCATTGTCCGTGCAGCAGCAGCAGCCAGATTCTTCTCAATTATAGATGATTCAGCTCCCTCCTCCGAGCTCCCTTTATTTATTCTCCTTCCTCTGCATACCGGGACCCACAGTCACTCTGACCCTCTGCACACCTTTAACACTGCATTTGTAATGCATGACATCTTTTAATGGAGTCACCCAACGGGAGAATAATGGGACACACTGATGGAGATCCAACTAATCTGTCGTGAATTTAAACACGTTTAAAATAGACACAAAAGGCTCTGGATATTATTACTCTGCTGTCACAAGAACCCTGAGGCTGCAGAGACCACCGTGTTTTAGTACCGTGCAACTGSTTGTTCTTCCTTATCCAAAACCACACCAAGGCAAAATAGTGTTCATTTTCAGACGATGTTTCCACTTAATTTTATTACATATGTGAACAGTAATGGTCTTTACAATACATTGTAATTAGAGCTGCACTCATTAGGGGTGCAACAATACATGTACCCGTATCGAACCGTACCGAACAGTGCTGTATATAACAATACAGATTTTAAAAATTTACTTTATCAACTTGTCTTCTGAAGATGCTCTGTGTTAAAGGATCAGTGGATCTGTGTTCCACTACTCTACCTAGGCTGCATTTTTGAGCGCAGGTCCACTGAGAAACTTGCTGTTTCAGCAACATTTAATTTAAAAACTGTACTTTTGAGGTTAAACAAATGTTCATAATTAACATAAATAAATTACAAGTTAAAAGGGGCATGGAAATTTCTCTTTTTTGTATCGAAAAAATATCGAACCGTGAGACTAAAGTATCGAATCGGTAGAAATGACTCAGCCTGTAACTGAAAATGTGGATGAAGTATCTCAGTTCAGCTTGTTTGTAGCGCTAGTGCTGAGCTAATACATATAAGGCAATGTAGCGTCAGTGCTAACACTAAAGGCTAACAGGCTAAGCTGAGGTTCTTCTTCCATGAAGCAGCTCTGTTGTCCTCCATCCATATTTTCAGTTACAGGCTGAGTCATTTCTACCTTCTCCTCTCTGTCAACGCTCTCTGGTTTCATTTAAAAGAGTCGATCATCAGATATTGCCCAAGATTAACCTTCAGGGTGGATATAGCTCGCTCACACTGAGGACCTATACATGTCATCATTTACCCAGAATGCTTTGTGTGTAAATAAAATGGCTCAGTCCGTGTTAAAATATATTTTTAAAAATTTACAAAACTAAACAGGCTACAGTATTTTTACAGTCTTTATTTTACAGTTAAAATAAATGTTTATCAAACAAAGTTTAATGTTKCAAATAATCAGGGATCCCTTTAACCCCTAATGGTTCTGCTCTGCTCCGGTGTGCAGTGCGCAGCAGTTTGTTTGCACCCAAAATCATACAGAGTTCGCTCCGGTGCAAAGCACAGAGGAGGTCCAAGATGTGAGATTGCACAATAAATCCAGAGATAAATGTGGAAGTCAGAGCAAAATAATTCATTCTCGGAAGACAGACTCCAAACACAGCTGAAACTGCATTGCTATTGTCATGGAAAAAATAACTTATCTTCCTTTTCACGTTTCCCTGACCTGTGTTGCTGACCCAAATGTCACCCAGTTTGTATGATGCCATTGTTTTGCATTATTTATCTTCTAAGATAATGTGTTTTACCATCAGGATAAGGTATGGYGGTAGATAGTCACCCCTACAGGGACAATTTGTCAGAACGTTCTCTGTTGTCATTTTATGTAAACATACAGATATCAAGTATAGAAGGAGGTTTCAAACTTTGATTCTTTGCACAACTAGTTTGACGCAGGACTGTTTTCAGACCTGCGTTAAATTTTTGTTCCTTGCAGCTGCAACAAAACTCAAGACGACCATTCTACGAATTGACTTTATTGTGTGATCACCTGTTTCTGTCTTTGTTAAATTGAGATTTCCACAACACTGTATTTTTGAAACATCTGATTTCAAAATAAAATCCACAMGTATATGGTGCACGCTACGTGTTGCCATCTGCTTCCTAGACAGAACAATAGATTCTGACAGCATTTTTWATAAATATTTCCATATATTTATCAATATAGTTGAGATTTCGACTCAATCTGCCTATTGCGAATTATTTTGAAAATACGGATGTTGTGCTCGTTCCTTTTCCTGTCAGTCTTTGAAGATTGACTCTGTCACAGCTTTGGAGTCTGGCAAAAATAGGATTGAATCTAATTTTGGCAGACTGATGTTCGCTTCAGAGTAAATACTCTCATTGTTTATAATGTTTGCATATTTGCTGTGGAGATCAGAGCGGAGAGGAGCGGAACAGCATCTAGTGTAAATTAGGAGTTATTTTGACGAGTTGCTTCTCGATGCTAAAAGGTAAAACTTTCATTTTGTTGTGGAACTTCTCCGGGATGATAGGTTGCACAAAAAGGTGYCATTTTTTAATTTGTTTCACATCACGTATTAACTTTGAATTTTAAACTTTAGAGTTGATTTAAATCTGAGGTGCTCAGACGAATGAAACTGTCGGAAATCTTGTTTTCTTAGAGTTTTAGTAAATCAAAAGCTACTGCACCTGAGGAGCTGCGATGTTAAGCGCCGGGTTGGCCAGTTCAAACCTCTCCTGGGATTTCTCCCTGGCGAGCCGAGCCGCCTCCTTCACCTCCCTGAACTTCTCCGCAAACTGCAGGTGAAAGGAGAGAGGAGGAACGAAAAATCAAACTCCGACCAACCAGCATCCTTTTCTGCACCTTTTAGCAATATTCAGTCTCATCATTCAGCTCCATCCCACTGAAACAACATAGATCCTGGATGAGATTATTGCTGCAGCGTGAAATATTCAACCGCTTTCTTTTARCATCTACAATAAGCTCTGGTGCGAGAAGAAAGGGAAAAAACCTAAAAGGTCAAATCCTGTATATAAATGAATGCCACTAAACAAAATTGCGAAATCCACATTTTTGCAAAGAGAAAAGGTCAAGTCGTCCGTGTATTCTGCACACGTTTGAGAAAAGAAACAGACTTCCCGGTTTGAATGTAGAAGAAGCTGCAACACGTGGAGCAGATTTAAGATTTACCTGCTGCAGCTGCTGCTCCGTGGAGAAGCCCAGGCCGTAGACGGTGTTGGCCCGGCTGTCGGCCCACTGACCAAACTTCTGCGAAGTTTTGGTGAAAGTCATGTTTGGAGTGATGGTGCTGTTGATGATGGCCTGGCTCCACAGGAGACACGAGTGATAAAAAAAAGAAAAATAAAGTGTTTTTTGATGCAAAAGCTTGGAAAATACAGAGATAAAAAAGCAATTAAATATCGATGTTAAAGTTTTTTTTTTTGTAATGAAATGTCACAAAAAAACAAATATTTTGATTCCTAGCAGGTGAGCTGTTCCTGTGCAGCAGCTCATCACAWTAAAAGAGCCAATAAAAGAGTTTTATGGTTAGTTTATGAACACAAAAGAGCATCCCAATAATAAAACTGCAGCATATTTAATACCATAAGTCACATTTATAGTGTGGGCTTCATAGAATTTAGGTCATTTATGGGTAAATATTCACAAAGGAGACTTGTTCTAGAAAAGTACCGAAAAGAAAAAAATAACTAGTCTTTGTTTTTTGTATGTTTTTTTGTCAAAATAAGTTGTGAGGATTTGTTGCCAAAATTAATCCTTTAGTTCCACATCCAAAAGCTTTTAATCTCAGGGGGAGAAATTGGCCCAAATGACTGTTTTTTCGACAAGTTTTACTTCCTACTGATGTTCGACGCACAGCTCCCCAGAGCCTCAGCATCGCGGTGGATTCAGCTTCACTACTGACAACGTGGCAGAAATATTCTGCAMTTCATGTTTTTGAGGAATCCCCAGACATGAGCTAAATAAGCTCTAATAGAACAAGTGAGGAAAAAAACACAAAGTAATGTTTACTGTGTGAATACTATTAAACACTCACACTATGAGATGAACCGTTTTTCTTCCACACGGTAAAGTAACTCGTTCCATAACTTTTGTGCTATTTCAGCAATTCCTATTTAACATTCAGCTTCTTCAGGACATTTRGGCRATGACTTTTGATGTTTCAGATATTTATGCATTTTGAGACATTTAGCTTTTTTTTTGCCCACTTTTGTTCTCATAGAAAATGAATGAAGCTGTGTTTAACATCCTTAAAGTCCTTCAAAACTGTTAACATTTTCCTGCACTTTACAACTTTTGTTCTGGTTCTGCTTTTTATTTTATTTTATTTTATTTTTTAAACCCTTTTGTGCTAATTTTAGCCAATTTTTGGCTAATATTTTTTCTGCTTTTTTCAGCTATCCTGCTCTTATTAGCCTCTTTCTGCTAATCTTCTTACACTTCTTTTAGTTTTCTGCTATTTGCAGCTTTTTTCAGCTAAATTCACCTGTTTGTGAACATTTTAGCTAATTCTTTCAGCAGCTTAATTTAGCAAACGTGCACTTTCTGATTCCGTCTGCTAGTTTTCACCTACTTTTCTGCCAATTTCAGCTTTTTGTTTTGGCTATTGTACAACAAACTGCATAATTTATGAACATTTTTTTCTTTTTCTTCAAAAATCTTTTAGCATAAATCAATTAATGCTGCCTTTTCTCAGAAAATGTAAATTATCTATGCAAGTATGCTGTTCCCACCTTAGTCCCYCCCACACTGATGACACGATAGACGCTGCGGCTGGCGTCATAGAAGAAGGACACGGTGACGGCGTGTTTGCTGGCGGGCAGCCAGTTTCGTTTGGTGGCCGGGTCGATCTGGAAGACATGAGCTCTGGAGCTGAAGATGGGCTGCTCCCTTTGAAACACAAAGAAGGAGAAAGAACCAATCAGCACACAGCTCCTGATGATTTTATCCCACATTAAACAACATTTTTAAACCCAGATAAAACATCCTCAGTTTTTTTTAGCCTTTCATTTTCTGAAGTGTTTCTGTTCCCAAACAGAACATCCCAATAAATTTGGACCTATTTTACAGTTCAGTGCTGCTTGCAGTCCTAATGATCACATCTACTTGTTATTCATGCTAAACTTTGATCGTTAAACCTTTTTTTTGTAACAAAACTACATTTTTCCTTGTTCATTAAGAACTTTAAGTAAATATTCTTCATAAATCATAGTTTGCTTCTGATAACAAGAATTAACAAGGAAAACAAAAATAAAATTCAAGGTGATGTTTTATAACAAGCCAAGGTCCAATCTGTGTAAATATTTATTCAAAAAAATACTGTGGTTTTGAATGTTACATACATAATCTAATGGAGAAAGAAAAACAAAGGTTACATTTTAAAAAGGCAATAATATCTTGTGCTGTGACATATGTCACAATCCAGCAAATCAGTTGAAAACAACTTACTAAAAATCGAATGTTTTGACTTTAAAATAAAAAGAGAATACAGAAAAAGATCAGTTAAGTCAATTACTGCCATGGAAAAAGTTCACTAAATACAGTGACAAAAACAGAAACAATGAAGCTATTTTACATTTTAAAAATTACCTTTGGAGCCAAARAAAATGCTAACGAGGGCCAGATTTGGCCRGCAGGCCTTTAGTTTGACACATAATTTAGATCGCATAAATTAAACCAAAAAGCCAAACAGAGAATATCAGTTTTGTTTTCTCCTCCAGGTCACTGAAGCCYTCCGGATGTAAAACATCTCATTGGTGTAAAGAAATGTTTTGTTTTCGTTTGAACCTGCAGCGGTCCAATTAGTGCTTCTGTTCTCTTTGAAGACCGACGTTTGCTGAGAGGACAACGATGCTCCCAGGACTCTGAAGGACCACAGAGGCTCTTCTTGCATCATTACTCAGCTAATAGAGTTTGAACAACGTTAACGTTGCGCAATGAGCCGTTTACTCTGAAGTCAATTACAACCAACATTAATGAAGATAATGTGCAACCGGGAGGGGGACTCTGGTCTTTGTCTTAGCGACTAAAAACCCCTCTTATAWAGGTCAACACTGGCTATATGAAGAACTGTCCCAGCTGGATTTATTGGGAAGTATAAGGAACATTTGCATTCGAACAATGGCCACTATTCTTCCTGCACAGATTGTTGAACCCACAATAGACAATAAACAAAAACCAGTGRTTCCAAGAAGGCAGATTTAGATGGTGAGGTTCAGGTTGAGGYCAGCT
The DNA here is from genome assembly GCF_001266775.1 of Austrofundulus limnaeus. Classification (NCBI taxonomy): domain Eukaryota; kingdom Metazoa; phylum Chordata; class Actinopteri; order Cyprinodontiformes; family Rivulidae; genus Austrofundulus; species Austrofundulus limnaeus. The sequence goes on from NW_013952475.1 coordinate 1,770,514, forward strand.
GCAGCCACGGAAACAATAAATACATCACAATGTTTGCAGGAGTTTTATTTCGTGTACAAAACTGATTTAACAGTGGACACTGGTCAAAAAATATCAAATATAACTTGTTTTTTTTTTTTTTTACCTGTTTAGATGAATCTGTGTAGGATTTCCAGGTAACAAATATCAAACACAAGCAGAAGATTTCTCAGTCTGAACAAACTTTATACCTTTTTATTAAATTTCCTGACCTGAAATCATCAGTCAGTGACTTAGCCTTTATAGAACGGCGACAGGAGAGTAAAACATTTCATCTAAATGTCAGGAGCTAAAATTCTCCTCAGAACAGCYGACATGAACAGAACCATGACAGCACATAATGAAACCCAATAAAACCAATTATCTGGCTGCATAACAAATAAAAGGAGTACTGACATCAATCAGTTAATAAACTAAGGTAAATGATAATTAGGATCATAATAAAGCAGCTTTTTTATCAGGATTTCCCTCCTATCATATTCTCATCTTAATGAGAGCCGATGACTGAWGGCTCGTCGCGCGGAAATTAAAAGTCCCGTCATTCATTTGTGTAAGAGCCCGTGGAGCTAATCAGGTCAGACAGGAAGCATCATGCCGTGTTTGATGAAATGAGCAGATTAAATCTGGATTAGCATCCTCCTGAGGTGAGCACAGCTGCTCGTCACCGAGTCCTCGTCGAATCGACCGCAGGGCCGGGAAGAAGAGTCAGAGTCTATAAAACATTCTGCATCAGATTAACGTGAATCTTTGGTCAAAATAATCTGTAGCGGCATTGGCCATAAAAACCTGTATCAGTCAATCTCTAACCACTACAATTTTATTTTGTAATGGATACTGTCAGGTGTTATAAGGTCACAACACACCTTCAATGTTCCAATCTTATTTTATTGGAAAACACAGAACAATCCAAACATATTTTAACTGGACAAAAGCCCTCTCTCACTGCAGAACCAAAGGGGACACTGGTTGATCTTCAGACCTTTGTGGAGGTGATGCTGCGTTCACACCGAACGCGATTTCAGCTTCAAAAATCACATCCAACACTTCAAGTTGGAAGCTTGTGCACTTTGAGGTCAGACGCAGGTCAGCTCTTGAAGCGCTGCACAGCGAGAGCCTCCCCGCCCCTCCCTCCTCTGTCGGGCTCTGTTTAATGTCGGACGAGGAAGTGGCTTTGCTTTTTTTTACAGAGAGCAAGAGCATGTCACGTTCATCAGATAATTAATTCATAATTAATTCACCAGATAATTCAGAGA
>NW_013952475.1:1772001-1774581 GCF_001266775.1 Austrofundulus limnaeus
AATAAAAGACAGAACCTTTGTGTAAATATTCGTCATATTTGAAGCGGAGAGGAGCACCGAGCGGACTGACCGGGGAAATCTCCAGTCAGTCTACCTGGTGGCATTAATCGTATTAATCATCAAGTGCCAAAAAATAATCGATTAATGTTTTTCTGATGATTAATTGCAGATGATACGATTATGCCCAACCCTATTGCTGATCACTCAAAATTAAGGAAATCGGGATCGATTTACTGTGCACATCTAACTAAAAGTTTAGTCAAATAAGAGGAGAGCTCTCAGTCTTTAAAAATGTCACGGTGACGCCAGACAGAGGCCGTCAGCTACATTCCAGCGTCACCATAAACTGATTGCTCCAAAGCATTCAGATGAAGTTCGAGGACGTGTCCTCACATACGCAATGAGAGACGGGATGCATAAACCAAATAAACAAGTCTTATCCTTCTGCAGTCTTTGTCCTGCTTCACATTTACACAGAAGAAATCACTTCTCTAAAGGCTAAAAAGRAAATCGCAAAAGCCTGCAGCAAAAGGTCGTCCACAGATGGACTTGTTTGATTGGTCGGTTTGTAAAAGGGAGTCCTCGCAGATCAAGGACACGCTAATAGACCTCCACTGACCTTTGTTGAGCTGCGTTTTCTCTCAGTTTGAAATTACAACTCAGACGACACTTCAGTGCCTCCGCCAGGATCAAATCACGTCTCGTGCAGATTTCAACTGACAGCTACGTCTCCAGAAATCAACTCTGAAAATAATTATTTCATTTCACAACCTTCGAACGTGGAAAGAAGCCAATGCATATATCCTCTGCTGTCTGTGTGAAATACTTCATTCACCTTCTAGAGTCTGAGCTCTATGTTTCATTATTACGATGAAAATGTGTCATTTTTACAGTGACTCAGGTCTCTGTTCTTTCTTCCTTATTTCTGTTGAGCAACTTCCCTTACATTTCCCCTCTCAGTGTCCAAAGAATCATTTCAATAAGCTTTTTTTTTTTAGAAAATCTACAAGAACGGTTCAACTGAAGACAACAGGGCTGAAAATTTATTGTCACAGCTGTATCAGTGGGTGTGGATCAAACTCACAAAGGGCTGCTTGAGTGGCAATAAATCATAGGTTATTATAGTCCAAGCACCATGTACTTATGCCCTGCTTGTCAGTAATAGGTTCGGCCAATCCAACGGCCCCCCCCACTGCCCTTGATGCCCACACGTGTTTTATTTGAGATGCTAAAACACAGATATGTGATGACYCAAGAAACAGAGAAGTGAAATTAGCAACAGTAATGTCACAATCATGTTTTTTTCCTAATATTCTGCAGCTCTAATTAGCAATGCATTTATTATGAAGGACCACTTTAATCATTTTCAGTCTCTGCAACTTCAAGAGTCTGACTAATCAGCCATTTCCGAGACAAACATCCAGCAAGAAAAGTCTCTGTTTAAAAGTTGGCAACAAATTACATCATTTCCAGAGTTTTTAGACAGATGGTTCTTTAGAGGAGATACTGTATATCCTGRTTTTAAATCCTTCCTTTTCAGATTGTAAGTCTTTCAGTTTGGGTCTATATAAAGTGGAACTGCAGTGCTTTGTTCTGAATTCCTCCTTACTGCAGCTCAAGATACGAATAGCRAMCTGCGCAGAAACTTTTTATTTACAAATGAATTAAAAGATGTCGACAACAGAAGACTTGTTGATCAGCCTTACATGATGGAGCCAGAGTCTGACCCAGAGCCAGAGGAGAATGAACACGATGAACCTGGAGAATTGCAGATTTAGGAAATTGGTAATCTGGAAGTCTAAGAGTTTGTTTAGCAGTTCTACAGCAAATATTGTGATGTTATTATTCAAAGTACGTAATAAGGAATAGAGAAAACTGAGCAGAAGAACTATGACCTAAACAGAATATAAAAGGCATCTACACTAGGCCTGTCACAATAACAAATTTTACTGCATGATAAATTGTCTCAGAAATTATTGCGATAAACGATAATATTGTTTGAGATCAGTTTAAAATAATATAATGACATAACAACCCATGTTTACAGACATTTGCATTAAAGTTTACATAGTGTAAAAAGAAAAAACAACTGTCTGCAATCCCGAGGCATCACCAGCTGTATGAAGGCGTCGGAAAACTGAAGACGTTCCTCTGGCTAAAAGCCTGTTCAAAGAGCTTCATGCTATTGAAGTTAGGAGACCAAGAACCTGGCAAATACTTGATACCAGAGGGAGACACAAAGAAAACAAAAAATGAAAATTACTGTCTTTATTTTATCTTCCTCAATTTAATTTATCATATGATTGATTTATTGTCAATAATATCTATTGTGTTAATAACGAAGAGCCTAAATTTAACTTTTCTGAACTCCTAGAGCAGTGGCGTCCAAAGTCGGTCCGCAAGAGCCGGTGCCCTGCATGTTTTAGGAGCTGCCCTGGTTCAACACAGCTGAAGGAGTGCTTAGTTAGTAGGCCTCTGCAGACCTCGATGGCATACTGAGGAAGCCTACTAACTAGGGCTGTGTATTGGCAAGAATTTGGCGATACGATACATATCATGACAGAGGGGTCACGATACGAT
>NW_013952475.1:1775532-1784738 GCF_001266775.1 Austrofundulus limnaeus
GATGGATGGATGGATGGATGGATGGATGGATGGATGGATGGATGTCCTGATCAGATACTCAGTATCGGTATCAGATATGGCCATTTTTTGAAAATCGGGTAGAATCAGATTTAGTCATGTGATCGGGCCGATCCAGTTTTGGCGACAGTTTTCAGCATCATCCTGCTTTACAACTGCCGTTAAGAAGTCAAGACGCACACAAGTATGTAACCATGTCCACAGTGCGGGAACACTTTTCAATGGAAAACGATGCTGAAACTGCATCTTGCGAAATCTGCAAACTGGATGGTTCTCATGGAACAGCAGGGCTCGCTTTAATACTACCAACCTCGTCACTTGGAAAGAAATAAAGCTATTAGATCGGTATCGGGTTGGTATCAGAAAGACTAATCATTAAAAAATCGGACTGTATCGGGAGCCAAAAAAATCTGGATCGGGACATCCCTAATGGATGGATGGATGGATGGATGGATGGAGATAAGGGTTTAAAGGCTACCTTTAAAGGTTCTGACAAAAAATGACTAAAAGACACGTTATTATCAGTAAAATGTCTTCATGGCAGTAGAATTACATGTCTGCTCATCGGCTCCTAATATCCTTCTGTGGATATCAATGTGTTGAAGTGACTGGTGAGGTTTTATACATTTATCATAAAGAGCAGAAAGCTGTTAATAATGAAAACTGCAGCCCAAATATTCTGTATGTCCTTGTGTTTGTCTATTAGGAGGAGGAGGTTAAAAGAGAGAGGAAATCAGCCACACAAAGACATTATTACAAAGCTCCAGACTAAAATATTTAAACCCATTTGTATTTTTGTTCAACTTGCAACATAGAATTAAAACAACTACTCCTCACCGTCTAGTTGCTTCAGTGCATTCAGACACCATATTTTTACCATAGGAGCTTCAGCTTCTAATCCTCCTCTCCTTCTAATCTCGACAGTCATTCACCAAAACCTGAATCTCTGATCTGTAAAACATTAGCTGCACTCTCCTGTCGAGCCCTGCGGTCAAACACAATCAGCCGCTCATTGAGGAAAATAAACCACAAAAACGGTCAGCAATGAGGACTTTAAGCTTTGTGAGCTTGAAATCAGCCCTTAGCGAGTGGCGAAGCTTTTCCCAGTCACAGCCACAAATTGCATTGGATTTACTTAAAAATACACTTCAAAAGGCAAAAAAAAAAAAGGACAGCTTGCAGGAAGTTTGAGGAGAAAAGTTCAAGCAAATGTCAAGAAGGAAAATCCTTTTAACACCCCGTATGAGGGCGGACAAATCAGTTGTGTTGCACAGCACAGCTGGAACACGAGAAAATAAAAGCAAGATGTGTTTGAGAATAACCTTTCACACTCCAACAAAGAAAAAATGTCCAGAGAATCTGGTCTGGACTTGTTTGTTCTTGTCCTGAATCATCTGAGAACAGATTTTTCTCTTTTTTCCATTTGCTAGTACTGTTAAGGTCAAGCCTGATGAGTGGGGAAAATAAGTATTTAGTCAGTCACCAATTGTGCAAGTTCTCCCACTTAAAAAGATGAGAGAGGCCTGTATCCACAATTTCCTCTCGAGCCTTTGAACTTCGTTTCTTTTGATATTGATCACAGATCTATCACGATATAATTGTTATTGRTTTGTTTTTATACTGACCACGTGCAAATCACGATATATATCTTTTTTTTTATATTGATCACACTTATTGCAATATCTTTATTGTTTTCTTTTGATGAGGATCATGTTTCTATCGTGGTAAATACCTTTTTTTTGTTTGTTTTTTTTGTTTTTATATTGGTCCCGTGTATCGCTAGGGCTGCAAAATATATCAAAAATTTACCGTCACTGCACTAACAGCCTGTGCAATTTGCACATCAAAAAAAAAACTGCATAAACTGTAATAACTGGTTTGCTCAAAAGTTGGCATTATGAGTTTTGTCGCTCAGACAGAAACCTAAAGTATTTCACCAATCAACTGGAGCCCCTCATGTATTTGGCCAATTGAATGAATCTGTTCATATTTTTAAAAGAAATCATGCTGGAATGAAAATGGTTAGGTTTTTTTTTTTTTTTGTAGCTCTTTTCCCAGAGCAGGACAACATCAACACTACATACTTTTGTATTTGTTCATTTATGGCAGGTTATATCGTTTTCGCTATATTAAGCACTGTTATCGCACATCTCAGGTTTTCCTAATATCGTCCAGCCTGTATATCGCGATATATATTGTTTTGTTTTCTTTCGATATTAATCACATTTGGAGTGATATGTATCATTATTTTACTGCCCAGCTTTATCAAAAATACAGACACTTTTCTTACAGTCTCACCTAATTCTAGTATTTGCAACAAGAGCTCTGCGTCAGAGAACCAAAGATGTGAAGCCAATAAAACAGTGCACTGGGCTCATCTGCTCTAAACATCTTCAGAGAAAGACGGCGACATGTTATCCATAGTTTTATACACATTTATACATAGTTCTCACAACCTACACTAGTGCATTGTCCACAGTTGTGTTGTGATGTTGTCCACTGATGCATTAATTACAGCACAGTTATCGTTGATTGCTGCCCACTTCACAGTGTTTCAGTTCACAAATGAATGAAACTAGTGACTGTGGATCTAAAACAACACTACAAAGATAGAGTAGAAGCTCAAAGTAGGACAGGAAATGAGGAGAAGTGTCTCTTGATTGGAGAGAAGGAGTTTTATTGGTTGTGCTTCTGCTCTTATTAGGGAAAGTTGATGTCTGGGAGTCAAGTTTTCTTTCCGTATGTTGAACTTGGATGTCAAAGTGTTGCTGAAGACCAGAAGCTGGCCCCTAAATCTGAGAAATATGAGTATAAGCTGTAAAGATGCAGACAGGTGTGGCCAGATCTGGAGTCAGCCTGTGGGCCAGGTTTGGAAATGATGGCACTGTTTATCAAGATGACATTCCACAACTGGCCCAGTTGTGCTTTGGCTAATGTGGTGCTGGGCTACGCATCAAARACCTCTGGAAAACCACATCTCGGCCACCAAAGGGCCGTCATTCTTTGCGGTATCTGGGCCAAGTGTTGGTGCATTGCGTGGGCCCGAACTGGGTCAGAGAATTTTTGCTATGTGGGTGTGGACCCCAACTGTTTGATTGATCTGTAAGTTTGGAAAAAATGTTGTTTTGTTGGAAACTTTAAGAAGTGCAGAACGCACAGTATTTCTCTTTTTGGTCTCACTTTGCTTAACAGTACCTGTCAAARTCATTATGTTGCATTATTATTCAAAGTCTGGTCCAGAAGAGAGAGGACTACTTTAGATGACAAGCTTGTCTATTTCTGTAGTGATCAAGATTTAGCAACATGTTTTGACCCAGAATCCCTGTCCTGCTTCTGCATCTTTTTTTAAAAAAAAAAATCTTTCTGAACAAAGTCATCTGGGCATCGTTTTTCACCATCTGTGCTTCACGCCCTCTGGCGACTTCACGCTTTCCGAAGCGGTTAAGTGCTGCTTTTCTTCTTCTCTTGCCACTCTTTTCACTTTTTGTTCCTCAGACTCGTCGTCTCCTTTAAGGCTCTTCTTCCCCTGACCTCTCGGAGGAGGCGGCGGCGGGCCCACCCTCTGGCTCGGTTGGGCAACACGACACGCTACAACCACAGACCCAAAATAGTCCCAGAAGGAGGAAACACACTGGAGCTGCTCAACAAGTCATCGCATCTGCAGCACGCGTGACAACCCAACGAGCCGTGCTCTCTTCTTTCAAATCGTGAAGGCCGAAGCAGAAGGCCGAGAAAAACTCACAAAGCACATTTATTGCTTTTTGATTTGAACGTGTAGGGGCTGTGTGTTTATGTGAAGGTGACTCAAAGACTGTGTTCAGGAGGAGCGTCAGAGAAAAGAGCTGACCTTTACATTGTTCTGCAGCTTCTATAGAAATAAAATGAGGGAGGAGTGAGAAGAGAAAGCAGCGAGTGGCCCAGGAGGACCAGTTAGCCACGTCTCCTAAAGAGCTCCCAAACATGACACGCAGCTCAGCTCAAATGGACCGGATATAAAAACAGGCACAGAAAAATACTGAGTCTGGTTGTTTTCTGTAACTTTAAATGAGCATGTTTTAGTGATTTAAACACTGCTGATTCCAACACCAAGCTTGATTAGGACAGAACACCACAGGAAATCATTCCTGCCAGCAGCCATTAGGCTCTTCAACAAACAGCCCCAATTTTAGCGTTCTACTCTGGATAAATGATAGAGCCTCTTTTAATCCTGTTTGTAWTATATGTCTTTAAACATGTCTTATAGGTCAAATCTCACTGCTTATGTTTTTCTGCACGTATTTCATTCTGCAATTTTTGTGTTATTTCAATCATTCATTTATCAAAAGATCAGTTCCTCCTCCTCATCATGCCTATGAAGTTTGGGTTTTATGAGTATTTATACTTTTGAGAAATGTAGCTTGTTTTGGTCATTTTTTGTTCTTATTGAAAAATAATGGAGCTGTTTTCAACACTCTTAAAATCCCTCAGTATTTTCAGCACATGCCTTTTGTTCTGCTTTTTATAACTTCTTTGTGCTAATTTTAGCTTCCTTCAGATTCTTTTATGACAATAAACTTTTTTCTGTTTTTTAGCTATCTTTCTGTTCTTTTCAGCTATTCTAATTATTTTTTGTGCTTTTTTTCTTCCAATTTAGGCATTTTATGCTTCTTTTAGCAATTTTCTGCGATTTAAGCTACTTTTTGGCTATTTTCAGCTAACGTTAGCCTTTTCAGGTAAGCTTTCATTTTTGCGATCATTTTAGCTACTTCTTTCAGATGCATAATTCGGCAAACGGGCTCTTTCTGCTTCTGTTTTTACATACTTTTCTGCTAATTTCAGCTTTTTTGACTGTTTTACAACAAATTGCAAAATCTTTGTTCATCTTTTTTTTTTTTACAAAAATATTTCAACATTAGGCAATTCAACCTGCATTGTCTCATAAAAGGTAAAATATCTAGAAGMATTCTGTCCTCTTGTAATATAAATAAGAAAAACATTTGTATGTTTATCCACTCCTCCAGGTCTTCTGTGCTGCGCTCAGCTGAAAAAAACTTATTGCATCTTTAAACTGGGAGATGGTGGTCTTTATGATCCAAGAGGGGTGTAAAAAGCATCACAGAAAATAAAATAAGAACAACAATTTCACAAATTATCTCTTAGCGCTTAGATTAATATAAAACCTGGAAACGACAAAACAAAAGCCAGAAAAAACACTTTTATCTTCAAAAACAAAACTTTTAAAGCTCACTAAATGCAACTAGCATTCCTTGAATGAAGGCATATCCCTTGCAGATATGATGAAAACTGAAAACAAACTTTTGCGTGATTACTCAAAGTATGTGACAGAGATGACTCAACTACCACACCAGATTTTACCTCACTAGCCACCATCAGGYTGACTCTTAAAGGGGCAATATCATGTCAAATCAACTTTTTTGAGTTTAATATCATGTTATAATGTTATACTCTCATAAAAAAACATGTCTAAAGCCTTGCTTTGACTCATTCATGTATGTTTGAGAAATCCTGCAGTGTTTTTAGGAAGCCATGCTGAGGAGCAAAACGACAGGTGGGGACCAGAAAGGCCCCTGGGACGTGTCTTTAAGCCGGGCTTCCTCATGGCAGAGCGCCCCCCCCCACACACACACACCTCCCCACACACCCCGCCCATGACTCCTGCAGGCTCTCGGGTGAAAGTGAAACTTAAACTGTCTGTTGAGCTCTCAACACTACTAGTTTTATATTTGATCAATTTGTTAGCATTACAGTGTGTACATGCCTTAAAGAGGCTTCTGGTTGATTTTTTAAATCCATTGGCAATGTAGATGTCTCAAAAACTTTCAGTTGGCATGAGTTGTCTACAACATTATAGTGTGACAGAGCCGTTAGCAAAAGGCAGGCGTTCTGTGAAAGAGTTCAAACTGATCTAAAACAGAGGGCCTACTTAAAGAAAAAGTTGTGATTGTGACTTTTATCATTGTTACATTTTATATTAACATTCCCATTTTGAAGGTAGCGTTTTTATTTATTTTTTTTCTTTTATTATTTGAATGTATTTCATAATTTTTGGATCAACTAATTAAGGATCGTACTGTTGGAATTATTTATTTTATTTTATTTTTATACTATTTAGGTGGAGGCTTTATATGAGCCCACTCTTCCTGCACTGTTATTCTTTGTTCTATTTGAATTTTGATTTATATTTTTATTGTGCAAATACCACCAAGCTAAACATTTGCTTCAGAGCCACACAAACATTATTTTATGTTTGTGTGGTGGTTGTGTGCTTCGTTACTCATCAAGCTGTTCTAACATCTAACTTCCTTTAAAGCCGTACCGTATTTCTTCTTTATTCTGACTGTTTTCTGTGATTGAACAAAAGTTTTGCTCAGTCGTCTCAACAGCAACCAGATTAAAATGCAAAGAAATGTTACCTCAGTTCATAATATTAACGTTTGCTTTTTAAGCACTGAATTATTCAAACAAATGGGTTTTACATCATCTGTGGTGGGATTTCTGAGGGAAACACTGTATATATTTGCACAACACAACATATCGGACAGGTTTAAGGTAGTTCTAACATGCAGAACGAGAGCCGGGGGGGGCTGCAGATACGTTCTGATGAGCGGTGAAGATGTAGAGCAGCTGAGCGACAAGACGACACGATGAAAGGGGGACACGAGGCGAGCGGCAGCCGGAGTCACACTGACAACATCGGCACATCGTGACGAGCACGGAGCCTCCGCTGAGCGAAGCAGACACACTCGGATGCAGTTCGCACACACACTCAGGGTGGGATTAAACATCACAGGCGTGAAATGATGSTGGATTCTGTTCAGAGGCTAATGAATATTTCATAAAGCGGGGATGGGCGGATTATTCCCAATATATCAATACCTGATGGTGTACTTCTGAGCATCAAACAAAATGATGCTCAGAAGTTATTTTCGCCCGTTTCTTTTTTTTTTTTTTACTCTGCAAGGTTGACATTTCCAATTATAGCTGCCTCATTAAATCTTTACAGTGATCTCTAAATTCCTACAGTAACGGGAAGCTGCTTTTACGCTTCCCTTTTTTCATTTTTAATAAAATTCAAATTATCTCTAATGAGTTATGAATAAACAACTTCTCTTTCAGCATTTAATGGATTTATTTTCCTGCTGAGTGCAGATTTGAAGGAAAGCTGCTCTGATTGGAAGCTGGTGGTTTCAGCCATCCCTGTCACGCAGAGCCACAACACAGAGACGCCGGTGTGTTTGTACCTCTGACGGTGTAGCGGATACATTTTACAGCTCGCAGACAACTCCTCTGCAGCAGAACCAGAAAGAAGAAGGTCAAGGTTAGAAAGCAAACAGCAAACACACTCAAGTTTGTCCTCTTTTAAATACAAATCCAAAAGTTTTTTTTTCCCACAGAAACTAGTTGAGCGAAACCTATTTGAGTTGTATTTAGGTCAGATGTGCTTAAAATTGTTAAAATCCTAAAGCAAGAAAGCAATCATAACTTTGCTTTGATGTCTTTAGGATAAAAAAAAATTGGAACAGTAAGAACAGAAATTCAATAAACACAAAGATGAATGCTTTTATTCTGTTCAAAGAAAGTGAGTTTCATAAATTAAAGTCCTTAAAGGAAACAAATCATGCTTTTAAATTATTTTTCACATTAAATCATTCAGTTGGGGTCTAAATAAAGTGGAACTGCAATACTTTAGTCTGAATTCCTCCTTATCGTAACTCCACAAGCCCCTCTTTCACCCCTTTTCTGTGGTGTGTCTCGGATCAACTCGTTTTAAGGCTGTTTCTTTAAATCCAAACAAGGAGCTTCACACCCCGCCTCCCTCCAGCTTCCAGAGCYGCCCATTCTAGTTTGCTAAAGGGGGTTTATAATGATATAGCAGCGCAGAAACTTTTTATTTACATATTAATTAAGATGTCAACAAGGGAAGACTCCATCCAGTCTCACATGTTGGATCCAGAGTCTGGCTCAGATCCAGAGGAGAATGAAGACCACKTAGTTGTAGTTGGTAAGTCCAGACCAGCGTCAGAAACTTGGGTGTCACTTTTAAAACAAAACATGAAAAAACTGACTGGAAACTGCCACTTCCATCTTAGGAACATCTCAACATTGAAAAGTTTCTTGTCAAAAATTGAGCTTTAAAATAATCGTTCACGTTTTTATTTCCTCTCGTTTGGACCATCATTCACACGTTCAAACAGGAAGGAGCTGGGCCGGCCTCAGGTTGTCCAGAACTCGTCTGAACAAACGAGCTCACGTCACATCTGTCTTATCGTCTCTTCACTGCCTCCCACTTCCTTTTAGAAGGAAGTTTAGAATTCTGATTTGAACTTTCCCAGCCTTAATTGAACATGCTCCTTCTGACATCACTGGTTTAGTACGTTAGATTGGTAAATCTAATGTACTAAACCTGATGGTAAAATAAAAATTTTACCAACAGGCTTTTATTTGTTAGAAATGTTAATATGTGTATTCTACCCTGTTTAACTTGTATTTTCTGTTTTTATATGTATCCTATGTGGTGTTAAAAGGCATTTTGGTGTCTGTTCTTACATTTCTCTTGTTTTTATTGTGACACATTTTGTGATTTTAGATCTATGAAAGGTGCCTTTATAAATAAGCTTTACTTTCAAATGGAGCAATATTTTCCATATAACCTACTGAACAGCATGAGTGACGAACACTTGATTTGTTTAAGAATGGAAAGTACAGTAGCTCTAAATGAAGCTCATTTTCCTCCTCTGGTTAAGTGAGAAAATGAAGAGCAGGCTGTTGAGTCGGTTCCTGTCTTGAATCCCGGCTCGGAGATTAAATGAAGCTTTTCTATAGATTTTCTCTTTTGCAGAGATCCAGGCGACTGATCCTGATGAAAGTGTAAAATTAACACCTGGTTAAAGCTCTCAGAGTAAATACATCAAAGTCAGTCCATCAGATTTGATGTTTCACGCTGAGCTTCCTACATGTTCAGTCGACCGATACCCACTGAATTAATAAAGTCTGGTTTTAGATTTTTTTTTTTTTTTTTTTTTTTGGGTGGGGGGGTTGCCTCTGCTCCACACAGACTGTGGTCAGGACTAAAATTATTCAAACTCAAAGTTATCAGCAAACAGGGTAATGGCCAATCTTTGAAGATGCTTTTTTTAAATTTGAAACATCCATCCATCCATCCATTTTCTTCCGCCTATCCGGGGTCG
>NW_013952475.1:1786874-1790482 GCF_001266775.1 Austrofundulus limnaeus
TGGGTGACCCTACCAGGGGCATAAAGCCCCAGACAGCATAGCTCCTAGGATCATTGGGACACTCAAACCCCTCCACCACGATAAGGRAGCAGCCCAATTTGAAACATAATTCTCAAAATGCAGTCCTTTTATGCAAATAAAAAACTCCTTCAATTTATCATATTGTTGCTGAAAATTAGAAAGGACATACCATACAAAATCCACTATTTTAGCTGTTAAATTCATTTTGTTGTGAACTTGGAGCCTCTAAAGCAGAAAATTAGAATTTAGTCTCTCCTGGTGCTGCAGATATACCTTTATATTCTGTTTGGGTCACATTCAACCTGTTCAGTTTTCTCTATTTTCTGTGATGTTTTCTGAAATATTACATCTAATTATTTGTGACAGAACTGCCAAATAAGTTCTGGACTTACCAACTACACTTAGGTGGTCTTCATTCTCCTCTGGCTCTGGGTCAGATTCTGGCTCCAACATGTAAGACTGGATGGACAAGTCTTCCCTTGTTGACATCTTAATTKATTTGTAATTATAAAAAGTTRCTGTGCCTCTATATAGTCATAAACCCCTRRATCAAACTAGAATGGACCACTCTGGAAGCTGGAGGGGGCGGGGCTTGTCTCATTTGGATTTAAAGAGACAGCCTCAAAACGAGGTGACCTGAGACACACCACAGAAAAGTAGTGAAAGAGGGGCTTGTGGAGTCACAATAAGGAGGAATTCAGACCAAAGCAGTTCCACTTTATACAGACACCAACTGGATGATTTAGATATTTTAAAAAATTATTTAAAAGCATGATATGTTTACTTTAAAGCCAGCGGGAACTGGTTTATGGAAGCAGCCCTGTTGTATTTTCCTGGACCAGTCCCACTTAGACTGATCATGGTGCTACACCACCTTCCTTTTAAGCATTAAATGACTAATTACAGCTAAATGTATTGAACACTTGAAAAAAATACTTATTTTGTTTTCATTAATGAGGAAAAAGGTCATTTTTGTTAATATGGAGGGGACAGGATTTGTGCTGGGACTCTCCTGTCTGGGAGGATCTCCCTCTTCTAGTTTAACCTCTTCAGCATCCGGTTAACTGTTGATAGGCTGTGAAGGCTAAATTAAAAAGTTTGACACCCCACTCTACCCCTCCACCCCACCCACACACACACACACACACATCAGTAACTGCACAGAATAAAGAGGCTGCTGTGTTGCCTTCGAATGACCTCTGACCCCTGCYGTTTTCAGTCATCATCCAAATATAATGACTTGATGAGACTCAAACATGTTACACTCGTTATAAATGTTCATTCCTATAAAAAAAACATGCATGTCTGATCACTGTTCAGTCGTTTTAGAGTCAAACTGGCCTTAGAGATGGCACACACACAGAGTTAATGAGACTGAACACAGTATGTCAGCAGGAAGCCAATACCTAAGGAGGATCCCTGCACAACAATCAGTGGTCCAGACAAATGAAGCAAAGAAAAACCACAGCAGTCCATTTATCTGGCCTCTGCTTGGGATTTTCAACAGGACAAACATCACAGATTTAGAAGCCTGTGCCAAAATCAAACGAAATGACAGTAAATTCAATCAGTTTAATTCAGTTCTCATTAAATCTGACTTCGACCTTCTTGCAGGTCACAGCTGTCATCCAGGACAGGAGATATTCTGAGGAAACTGGGTCAGGCTGAGCATAAAGGAGCCCTCTATGATCTGGATTGTCTATTAGGACAAAAACAAAGAAAACAGCYGGATCACGTGCGCTCCAGAAGCCGCTATTAATAAAACCCAGAAGAAACGTAATTAAGTTCACTTTAACGGCCTTTCTTTCCTGATCTGAGTAAAAACTCTTCCAGTCAGCCAGAGGGATATGAAGGAGTCATCTCAGATCTCGAACTTACCCCATGCTCCGAGGATCTGATGCTGATTTTTAAGGACTATTTCCACTCACGAACTCTTCCTGCTCCGTTACCCTCACAGTCCAAAAATGCTGATTTTCTTCCCGAAATCCGCGACTCGCGTTCTGAAGAAAAAAAAGGGGCAAATCACTTCCGAGTCCGGACCCCCCCTCGTTTCCCCTCCACCAGGACTTCTTCTCCACACACTGAACTCAGTTGTTGTACTCCAGCCTGCCTGGCGTCCTTTGTGTCCACGGGGGTTCCAAGGAGAGAGAACCAGAACCGCGGCGGATCCGCCGTCTCTCCTGTGCGTAATTACGCACCGCGAAACGTTTGGCACGGCTGCGCGAGCCGGACAGACGGCGGAATGTCGATGAAAGTCGGGCAGCAGGCTGCTCCTGCCTCAGAGCTCCTCCACAACTTGTGTGCTCCCCTCCCGCCTGGCGCCTGTGAGCCAGATCACACTGGGATCCCATTCAAGCACCTCAGAGAGGGAGGGAGGGGGGGTGGAGAGCTCTGCAGCGCCCTCTGATGGACACAATGCGCACTGCCGATTCCAACTGGGGAAACCTGAAACAAGATCTTTTGACAGCCTCCAGTGGGAATCTATGGTTCAGAGTCACACCAGCTTCAAGCATTTCAGATGAAAAAGTGAATTATTTTTCATTTTAAAACCAACAACTTACCTCTAACTTTCTGTTTGTGTTTAATTGATAAAATAACACATTCCACTTTTTTAATTTTTCTCATTGCTTTCCCACAATTATAAAATAAAAACAGATCAGGTCCTGGCCCTACTACTTCAGACTTTAGTTTGGAGCTAACACTGATTTAAAGTAACATTTAGTGGCATGAACACAGGCGACTGGAGCCTCAAATGTAGTGGAAGAAGGGCCGTGGGAGCGCTAATCGTGCTGCTCAGTGGCCTGTTACAGCTGTGCCACGCAGCCCACTGCTCCTGTGTCTCACACTCAACCCAACCCGTGACATAGACAGCATAGGCAAACGCTAAGGATGCCGTCCATCTAAGGGGCATCACAAATGGGACACATACAGTATATTAAAACCTTTTAACAAAGTTCGTTTAGTCTGTAAATTATGGTTGCTCAAGTTTATGAAGGTAACTTGTTCTGCTTTGTTACTACATGTTATATGGTGCAGAGAATCTTTTGTCATGAAAGTATCATGATGTAGTCTGGACTGGTGCTCTTTTTGTAAATACAATTCAAAAACAATTCATTGATCCCAAAGGGAAAACAATACAAGGACAATAGAAGTTTCAGTTCTAATCTCAGATAAAGTTCAGGTTAAAGTCTGGTTTTCAGCGTTTGACCTTCATAAAATACTGATTTTATGTTGTTTTATTAATTCCTAACATTTAGTAAAATGCTCTTCAGCTGGCTGGAAGAATGCATGGGTTTGAGTAGATATTTTACTAACTTTACCTTGGTGCCCCCTAGAGCAGTGTTTCCCAAAGTTGGGGTCAGGACCCAAAGTGGGGCCCCGAAAAATCAAGGTGGGGTCCTGAAAAGATTTTTGGAATTTATTACATTTTTGCCTTGGCTGTTACAAAAGGAGTGAGGTTAGTGTATTTAAAATGGATAAATGTAGTATAAAAAATATTGTTACTTTTAATATTAACTATTGTTTAGTTGACCTGATACAAATGTTTATCATCCAAAAATAGTTGGGGGCTCAGGTCTCTGCTACTG
>NW_013952475.1:1791814-1793539 GCF_001266775.1 Austrofundulus limnaeus
CTGTTTAGATTGTCAAAAAGCCTGTGTTTTTGGGGTTATTAACAAAGTTTGTGTACTCAGACCAGTAATATTTGGGGTCACAAGTTTTTGCCATGGATATTTTGTGGGTCAGAAGATAAAAAGTTTGGGAACCACTGGCCTAGAGCTGCTTCACTCCACAGCTTCTCGTTAACATGAGCAGGTGTTCCTCTTTGCTGTCAGCAGATGTTGGCAGGTATGAGGGAGACTTCTGGTATTCTGTTTCAAATGGATTATATTGTTAGATATTTCTTCTAAAGATAAAACTAACATCAAAGATAAAGCTATTTAGTTCGGTATGTGAATTAGGGCTGCGTGATATTGGAAAAAACTGACATTGGGATGTTTTCTAACCATGTGTCCGTTGCAATATGAAAAAAATGAATTTTCAACAATTGACTTAAAGAACACTTTAAGTTATGTTGCCATCCTGTTGAAGATCATACAGATCTTACCTCGTTTTTAGCATGTTACAAGTATATTGCTTTTATTGTGCTGGGACGTGAGGTTCTGTTTCCTTCTATCATGTGCAAATGTGAAATGCATTTTCCCAACAAACAGACCTAACATGTTACCTCTGTGTCGTTAGTTTCTCCTTTTGTCCCGCTTTAATACAAGCATTCATGCTAAACAGTATTTTACCTCTTTTCCTCCTCGTTTTCGTRCTCGTTCGTCCTCTTCTTCACTGACAGTGAGATTTAGAAAACTGAAGTCTGGCCTGTAAGGGCCCCAGATTTTCTAGGGGCAGCCCTGGTCCTCCTGGATAAACTCCAGGTTTGTTTTTTGGCTTCAAAACACAGGAAACAATCAGCTCCAGCAGCTGAGTCGGTTTAATGTGTTTGATGTGACAAACAGGGCATTAACAATGAATAAGTTTGAAGCTTTTTATGAAACTACTGAAGCAGAGGATAAATGAGCTGAGATCAGGTGTGTGACGGTGGCCCTGCTGTGTTTGGATGAACCTCAGCAGACTCTTTAGGAGTCATTCAGCTGTTTTTTATGTATAAATATCATTTATACATAAACATGTGAGCACACGGCTTCATGTTCCTCACTGATGATGCTGTGGATGGATGGAGCCGCTSTGTTTGCTGTTGGCTCAGGCTGCTTTCTGCCTCATACTGCAAATAATACATTCATCTTGTCTCATCACAATTCACTCTGGCCTTTCTGTTTCACTTTGTGCTTTCTAATAAACTTGATGAATAAATCTTTTTTACACCAGATGTAGTTAATGATATACTCACTTAATGAAAAGTCTTTTTCACCTCGCCGGGCATCGTGAAGGTTTTCTTCTTTAATATTCACTGACTCTCGTATTGATTTCTTTCATCAGCGTCCTTTTATGTTCCTGAACTCAGTCCCAGCTTTTCTTTCTCAGAACAAACCCGGCTAATAATATTTTTTTATTCACTCCAGATGTTCCCAGCTGTCCCTCTGGCTTGTTTTGTTCACTTTTACTTATTTTTGTTCACATCTTCAGCTTCAAAATACAAATATTAGTAATTAACTCCAAGACTTCTAAAAGCTTTTCAGGCAATGAATGAATATGTCCATGAAACAGCTGCTGAGTCAAATGAAAAAAATACTTTTTTTTTGATCAAGGTCTTTTTATAAAAAATTTTTAACAAACCACAAAAAAGAACAGACTTACAAAAACACAAAACACACACCCCCAAAATCCCTCCCATCCCTCCCCTCCTATAC
>NW_013952475.1:1794871-1796069 GCF_001266775.1 Austrofundulus limnaeus
GGGTTGATTAAACGGTAACCGGGTGAAAAAAAAAATACATTTAAACTCCTGGGAACAATTCCACTTTGAATCTGTAAATTTTCTAAACTTTCCCTGCAGTTAAGATGAAAATACCCTCAAATAAATGTTAAGAATCTTCATTTTCTAAATGACATTTAACACTTATGGTATAATGTAAGTTTATAGACAATACTGAAAGTTTAATTTTACAATTCTGACTAAAAACAGTGACTTTAATGAGGATTAAACTAAATTACCTCACAGTAATGTGCCTGGGTTTGTATGTTGTTTTTTTACATCCAAATGATGGGTTCTAATAAATTGTTTGGTTTTGTGTTTTAACAAGTGTTTAAATAAAAAATGTTTATCCCTTTTTTGCCCTTTTTTTATTTGAACAGCTGAACAAAAACACAACAGCCACAGCCTATTGGATTTAACATGAAAAATTACTTTTTTCTGTTTGATGTAAACATTTTGAAATCGATAAAATGACATCTTGAGATGTTTTTGAGKGGCTGATGGTCATTTATCACACAGACAGACTATAAAATAAACCACTTCACACAATCTGATTTCTCTGTCTCACACAGATGTCATTGATTTGAAGCTCTGTCACTTCATCACTGAGAGGTAAAACATCAGAAAAGATTGTTTCTGTCATAAACCTGACAATTCGTGCCCTGCTTCAGTAAGACCCAACGCTAAAACTGACTCTTATTTTTGAGTAAACAAAATAAACGGCATTTTAAGGCAAGATATTACAAATAAAGCCATTTATGAGCTGAATTATTAATGAATCTKATAAATAAATAGCAGCCAGATGATGGAAGCAGCAGATTTAAATAGCTAGTTTTATCAGCTCATGAATTTAAGAGGTTTAAGAGCTTTCAGCCATTAAAATGATTAAAATCGTCTGATTTCACAGCTGCGGTCATTCTGAAATGATAAGAGGACAAAGTGATAATAAAAAGCTCCTGGAAGTTACTGAATATTTTGTAAAGGAATACTGATTTGTATTGCATTATTTTGTATTGATAATTAGTCATGTTACAAAATGCGAAAATTTGGGGTTTTTCGTACAGCTGTAATAAAATAAAATGCGATGGGGAAAGACATAATATCCTGTGGTAAATACAGTATAACTGACACATAAGTAGAGCAACATCGCTCCCTGCTGGTCTCATAGCAACATAATAAT
>NW_013952475.1:1796329-1797336 GCF_001266775.1 Austrofundulus limnaeus
CTCTCAGACTGAAGAAGTCTCTTGGAGAAGAGACGAAACGTTTCATTAGAGAAGAACCCGTCCAGAAGACCTACACAATTTTTTTCTTTTTGATGTTTTAAGTAAATAAATGG
The DNA here is from genome assembly GCF_001266775.1 of Austrofundulus limnaeus. Lineage (NCBI taxonomy): Eukaryota > Metazoa > Chordata > Actinopteri > Cyprinodontiformes > Rivulidae > Austrofundulus > Austrofundulus limnaeus. The sequence continues at coordinate 1,796,443 of NW_013952475.1, forward strand.
TGTCGTACCAAAATYCAGAGGTTAAATAATATCTAATGTCGCGCTATTTCATTCCTGTGAGAGGTTTTAAGAAAGAGGTGCATTACAAGCCTTAAAAACAATATAAAACGGGCCCTCGTTTGTCTAACAAATAACGTCCGGTGGTCTGTTCAGCATGTAACCAGCAGGGGGCAGTAAAGAAACATTGGTCGGCTTTTGMTTGACGTCACGCCGATGCGAAAAAACATGGCGGCCGTGGATTCAACACGAGGATTTCTCCGTTTTTGAACCTTTTAATCACAACAACCGCACAAGGTAATTTTCCKAGCTTGAGTTTACGAACGGATAAAAGGGAAATGGAGGACGTGTCGTCGCTGGGTTTGTCAGACTGGTTGGTTCAACAGTGTAAACACCTGGGGATCAACAAACCCACTCCTGTCCAGGAAAACTGTGTCCCTGCCATACTCGAAGGTAAAACAGACGGAATAAAAACTCTACTTTGGACTTCTTTTTCTTATAAAATCGGGGATGGATAAAGAATATGATACCTTGTTTTAAGTAAATATTGTTTTGCGTAAATGTCTATTTTAGTGACCAACAGTACATTTAATGATGGAGGTGTATTTTGTCACAGGTCGGGACTGCATGGGTTGTGCCAAGACCGGAAGTGGGAAAACGGCAGCGTTTGTCTTACCTGTGCTGCAGAAACTGTCCGAGGAGCCGTACGGCATCTTCTGCCTGGTCCTGACCCCTACCAGGTCAGTGGACACAAATGTCTCATGACGTCATAGAAAATACAGCTGAGCAGTAAGGTTTTGATGCTAGAAATATTTATTCAACATTAGTTAAAACTGCTGGATTTGATAGCCTTTAGAATTAGAAATGCAACAAAATGACCAAAACAAACCCTAACAT
>NW_013952475.1:1798445-1800647 GCF_001266775.1 Austrofundulus limnaeus
ATATCGTATCGTGACCCCTCTGTTATGATATGTATCGTATCGCCAAATTCTTGCCAATACACAGCCCTACTAGTCACATGACCAATTTATAGGGAGAAAATTGGCTCTTCGTAAAAATCTGTTCCAAATTGTGTCAAAATTACAGACTTCAGGCTGTACATCAAATTTGAATTGTGTTGATAGATAAATAAATTACAGAACCTTTTTTTTAATGTTCATCGTGTTTGAAGGGGAGAGGAGCACCAAGCGGTCAGTCTGCCAGGTGGCATTAATCGTATTAATCGTCAAGTGCCAAAAATTAATCGATTAATGTTTTTCTGACGATTAATTGCACACGATACCATTATGCCCAACCGTAGTTTAAATGGATGTAAAAAAATTGTTTGGTTTTAGTTCTGTAAAAGCAGAGTTWTTCTACGTGTAAGCATTTTTTATTTAGGGGAATGTCAGATATTTAACTAATTTTGGTTTCGTTGCACAGACATGATCAGCCAGGCCCAGGAGCTCTCCAACCAGCCTCACGTCGTCGTAGCAACTCCAGGCCGTCTGGCCGATCACATCCGCAGCTCCAACACCTTCAGCATGGCCATGATCAAATTCTTGGTGAGATTTGATTTAGATTTTTAGATTTGGAATACAAAAGCTGATTTATTAAAGCAGCAATCGCTCCAATGCTTTTGTTTTACTGTTTCCTGTTGTGTCAGATTTTAGACGAAGCGGACAGGCTGTTGGAGCAGGGCTGCACCGACTTCACCAAAGACCTGGAGGTGATCATGAGCGTCTTACCGGCCAAACGGCAGACGCTGCTGTTCAGCGCCACGCTAACGGACACCCTGCAGGAACTGAAGAGCATCGCCCTGAACAAGCCTTTCTTCTGGGAGAGCACGTCAGAGTGAGTCACCTGCTGCTGTTTTAAACTGGAGTAAAGATGATAAAACACATTTTTAACCGGCTGTGTTACATGTGTGCTTTCACCTCATGTGTATTCTGGCAGAACGCGGACCGTGGAGGATCTGGACCAGAGATACATCCTGACACCGGAGAAGGTGAAGGATGCCTACCTGGTGCACCTGATCCAGACGTTTGTCGATGAACATGACGACTGGTCCGTCATCATCTTTACCAACACGTGCAAGTAAGACACCTGCGACGGATTCACATACTAAACACATTTTAGGAGCTTGAGTAATTCAGAAAAAAAAACGATCTTTGAATTGAAATTTTACGACTTCTTTAGGAGTTTGAAATGTTCATTTTCAGGTTTTACATCAGGTGTCAAACTCGTTTTCACCGAGGGCCACATGAGCTTTGTGCTGACGAAACATCAAGCTCCTCGACTCTTTGCTAAGACTGAACATCACTTACAAACAATAACTGAGCTCTACTTGGTATTTCCTGCATGGAAATGGTGTTTTTATTTATTTAAATTTTTTTATTCATTTCATTAAAACATACAACAAATAATATATACTCAACAAAAAAAATACAAATCACAATATATTGCGATACATTAAAAAAATTTTCACCAAGAATTTTATTTAAAATAAAACTAACAAAAAAGTATCTTTTATATATGTTTACTCACAATGCTAATGTTTGAGCTAGCGTTAAACTCTATCTCTTTGGGAGTGGAGGAGCCAAACGGCTGACTGAGTGCTGCCAACTAGTGGTCAAAGGCTAAATTACAACATACGAATGAACCGCTGGCATTACAATTTAAATCCATTAAAAACTGATACAGTGCTTTAGAGAACTGATACAGTATTGAGAAATGAAATATCACAATATTCCATTGCACTGATAATTTCTTACATCCATAGCTGCCAAAGCTAATAAACATAACAGACACAAACATTGCTATAACTTTGTCTATTTTACAGATGATGAGCTAAACATGGTATTAGTGGTAGCAGCTGGAAGTTATCACAAACACATCTTGCAACATCTTTTACAACTTTGACATTTCTTTTTGAAGTCAAACTAAGTCAAGATGAACTGGCTGAATTCAGAAAAGTCACTTTCTAACAGATCAACATTTAGTACTAACAGACAACAAAATGTCCATTTAAAACTAGCATCATAATTTAATTATTGTGTTTATTTACTTTCATTTTAGCTCAGTAGCTGTGTTTCCATTGCAAATGTGCGCAAAACTTTGTCGATATTCTGTTAATTTCGAAAAACAGTTTTGCAACTGCAGTG
>NW_013952475.1:1800657-1803770 GCF_001266775.1 Austrofundulus limnaeus
TATTATTTATTTATTTAATTAATTTATTCATTTCATATAAAAATAAAAAAATTATACACAAAGAAAAAAATCACACTTGAAATGAAAGGAGGCAGAAAGAAGAAAAAATCTTATATCTGCCCCTTTTTTCCAAAATTAATTTCAAACAATAATAATCAAAAAACAAAACAAAATAAAAACTTGWATTCCTTTTCAAACAACAACTTTTGATATACATTATACAATTTGATATTTCTTTTAACAAACTTATTTTTATCATTCTCTTAAAAAATACATTGAACCAACATTTTTATAATCACTTTCCAGATTATTTCACAATCTTATACCTTGAACTGAAGCACGTCGGTCCTTCAAGTTTGTTCAAATTTTAGGTTTTATAAACATCTCAAGTCCCTTAACAAAATATAACTGGATATTTCCTTATACATAATCTGCAAGATATTATAATCAACCAACTCATAAAATTTTAATAATTTCAATTTACAAAATAATATATTCGACGAGTGACAGGAATGTTTTCTGGTGATAACTCTAATGGCTCTTTTCTGTAAAACAAAAATAGGATTTGTGATTGTTTTTGCACGCTTTACCCCAGACTTCAACACAGTAAATCAAGTGTGGATATTATTCATAAAGCAAAGCAGCATAATAAAGAAGGCAATCATAAATATCATAAAGAAGACAAATCTGTGTCAAAGTCACACCCAGTGAACCATCACCTCCCCCAGTCCCCCTCAGGACAGCTAGCCTCGGACACCCACCCCCCCCCCCCCCCCGAAGCGCCGCCCCCCGGCCCCCCCCCCCCCCCCCCCCCACCTCTGGTATTGTAAAAAGGCTAGTCTGACCACGGCTGAGACCCTGCCTCAATGCAGCCTTTTGTTTGCCTCTAATATCCTTATCAAATCCGTCTAGACACCCTGACAACCACCATCATCCCCCACACGAAGCCTTGGACAAACACTGCTGTGCAGCGTGGAGCTGACCAGCAGCTGATCGAGCGTCTGCTACACAAGTTCAAACACGGACAACAACGTGACACAAACATTAGATGTAAAAAAACATACATTACCATTCAGAGAGAGTTGGAAGGTTTTACATTGTAATAATTTCTAAGTATATAGTTAATGTATTTTTTATATACAGTATAAACATAAACAAATCCTAAAATAGTAATTGTTTATTGAATTTTTTTTAAAAAATACCTGGACTGCTACCCAGCTGGCGTTGACAGTGTGTTCTCCAAACGGCTCGAAACCTGCAAGAGATTCAATGTTTATTTGTCTGCTAATAGATGCAATTATTTCAAGGTCACTGCGCACTAGTGCCAACATTTGACTGAAAATCGCCTTTGCAAGAAGAAACTGAAGATGCCATTTTGTTTTATTTTTAATTACGTACTTTTTATCTGTTCTACTTTTTACTATTTTGGAGTTCACCTGCATTTGCAAAGCATTTATAATGGCAAAAAGCAAGATGTTTCTTAGTATTTGTTTTAAAGAATAAAAATGTGTTATATGTATTTTCTTTAATCCCCACGTGCATAACTTCATAAAACCTGAAAAAAAAATGTCTCAGGAGCTGATGGGTATTGGGCCAGGCTTGTTTATACAGGGATCTATTGCTGATCCCCCACCACCACCCGTCCTGGGGTCAGCGGGTCCCTGGGGGTTGGGTGGAGAAAGGATCAGTCTGTCTGACAGGCTGCTGAAAAGGAGCAGAGCGAGGGGTCAGCAGCTGCCAGCCGGCCTGCTTTTGTGAAGGTGCTGTTCCCAGGCGATCCACACATTTACTATCAGACGTGGCTGCGAGTCTCTGCACTCTTTTGTGTCTGAGACCGCAAAGTCTCAGTCGGCTGGCCCTGTCAAAACTAACTGTCCAAGACAGTATTAAGTGCATTTAAACAGACAGCTGCACTTAGTGGGCTTTTTTTGAGATACAGTCATGAATACTTAGTAATTATAATTTATGCTGCTGAAACAAAGTCAAATTTAAGATGTTAAAACCAGCTGTTGTGTTTTGAAGATGTCAGCTATTCAAAATGTAAAAGTAAATGAAAATACAGATCCAATAKAAATCAATACAAAACAAGGGGAAAATCAAAAAGTTATAGATGAAAGTTTCTCATCTAAACTGGTTTATAATGACAAKAACATTTAACTAACAGACACTTGCTTCCTCCTTCATTTACTGTTCTCCTGTTAGTCTTTTATGGCCATTACATGTAGTTTAATCATAAATAACTCACAACARACTTTATAAACAGTTACTAATGACAGCTATGCTAATTCTGATAAGCAAAGCAACATCAGGTTAACTTTGACATAATGCTTGACATAACCTAACTTAATGCGTATGTTTCGTATTATAATTTAAACTTTATAATATAGTATGTTATAAACAGGATACTGACATTACTTCGCGTACAAAAAAATATAAAGATACTTCTTAAAACAGTTCATGTAGTCACTGAGTAGCAGTCAAACCGGCCGGCAAAAGCTCATTGACTTCCTTGAAAACACAAAGCATTAAAACCTAATAAAAAATGACAAACAAAGCGCTCCTTTCCGTACACAACTGCAGCCCAGAACAACCTGACGCCATTAAGGACAGAGCAGCTGTCATCCTCGCAACTTTTCCCCCCACTTTTCTCGCTTTCTAAAGCTGCCTTTAAACTCGACAACATTTGTTTTCGGATGAGACACGAACCTGTCACGATCACAGTTCGGTTGCTGTTATCCATCTCCCGCTTTGTTAAGTAGAATCCGTTGCTGTTTCTCGGGGTTTTAAGCTGAACCAGAATAAGACAGAGAGTCAAAGCCCCCCTTACAGCTGACGACTCCTTCTGCCACAATCAAAAGAAACCTGCCGTACTCTTCTTTCCGCTACGTGCTACGTTGGACGTCACGTGACAACGTTCACGCTCTAGAGACGCTCTAAAACTACGGAAGCTCAAACGTGACATAAAAGGCTAAACACAAAAACAAACAAACAAATAACATCATACTTACGACTGCGTGTTGTAGGCCATTTGCAGAGGGGGAAAATGGAGAAGTTTCCACTAGAAAACTAGGAGCTTTTAAGATTAATTTCAGAATCTCTGAAAAGTGTATATA
>NW_013952475.1:1804082-1807945 GCF_001266775.1 Austrofundulus limnaeus
GTGTGTGTGTGTGTGTGTGTGTGTGTGTGTGTGTGTGTGTGTGTAGAAAAGTCATCAATTTGCCAGGAGAAAGATCTTTGGCGGAATTTTACCTCTCCTTTTGCAAAACGGTTTTTTTTTTTTTTTTTAAGAAAAGGTGAAAGAGGGCGGGCAGAACGATGCGTGGTTTTGACAGCAGGGGGCAGCAGAAATAAAACAGAGCCATAATATTCGAAGAAGAAGAAAATTTAACGAGGGGAAGTCGCGTTATTCGGCGAAAGATAGGAAAAATATTCAATCATAATGGTGAGTTTATAGCCTGTAGATTCGTGTAGTTGATTGTTTTAGTCGTGTTGAGTAGTATATGTATAATTCATCTGACAAAAACTGCGAGAACAGCTTTTTAAAACGGTGTAATTCAGAGGACAGCTAACTCACGTTAGCCACCGAAGCTAAATCCGTGCTTCTTTATAAAGTCAGTACACGTAATAAACAGTTTGGATAGATTCTTCATCGTTTGTTAAAGTTATATATGACACACTTTAATCACAGACCTTAATTATTTGTCGTAAGAATAGTTTATATGAGTAAATTCATAATAAAATAATGCAAATAAACGTCAGACACACGGACTGGTGTCCATCAGGTAACATGCTGTAGTCGACAAACATGATGAAGACTAATTACTCTAAGAAAGTTAAATGTGAACTGGTTTGTCTGGTATTTTTCAGCTTCCCCTGTCACTGTTGAAGACTGCCCAGAATCATCCTATGGTGAGGAAGGAAGGCAATCAGCCTGTCTGGGAATCTCTTTAACATTCTGCACAATAGCCTTGTCTGTAAAGTGTAAATTATTATTAGTGATCAACCTTTCAAACTGAGTCTGGAAATTTCAATTGGTGCGAAGAATGGTGTAAGTTGAAAGGTTTATTTGTGTCATCTGTTTACTTTTCAGCTGGTGGAGCTGAAGAATGGAGAGACCTACAACGGCCACCTGGTCAGCTGTGARAACTGGATGAACATCAACCTAAGAGAGGTCATCTGCACATCCAGGGTAAKGTCTCAGATGCCGTCTACTGCTATCAGTAACATGTGACAGCTCTAATGGAAATATTTGAACTCACTCTGGATTCAGATTTGATAAAACATTTGCAAATGCRCTGTTCTGCAGATCTGTAGTTCAGCGTTTTCATACAGGTGTAGGGCTGCCATGATTAATCGATTAATTGACGACTAATCGATTATTAAAATAATCAATGACTAATTTAATAATTGATTAATCGTTTTCTTTTTTGTTGTTGTTGTTCTTTACTTTGTTTTTCTCTCCAAACTGCTTTGACACCTTCCACTGCCACATCTGCCTTTCTGTCCTTGACACACATGCCCAGTAGTGGTAACTGGGGTAGGCCGTGGACGTCACAAGACATTATACAGACAAGCTCTGGTATCATGGCTACCTGACAACAGAGCTCAAAGTGTGGGATCATTTTAAGAAAATGAAAGAGAAACCTGTACAATATCTGCAGAGCAGAACTTGCCTTCCACAGCAATTATTTTTAGTTAGCATATAGCTAAAATCCAATGATGGTTATATAATAGCAGCTGTATTCTGACGTGATAAGCTGTATGTTTTACATTCAATTAACGTATGATCCGATTAGTCGACTAATTGAATAAATAATCGGTGATTAATCGATTATTAAAATAATCGTTTGTGGCAGCCCTGTACAGGTGCATGAAATATTTGATTTTTAACTGTTTTCAGGGTRGGAAAGTACTTGATTTCTGTATAAAGTCCGTGAATGTGATTAATATTCTCATTGCATCGTTTTGTAATAAAAAGCACTCTTAACAGTTTGATTAAAAAACTTCAATTTGATATTTTTAGGTTAAAGGTACAAAATAGAGAGCAATCGTTTTTGACTTTAAAGTAGTCTCAGAGTCAGAAAGCCCCCACTCGCTGCAGCTCAGAGTAAGTTTGCTCCTGTTCATAATACTGGCTTGTGAGCAGTAGAGTGTTTTTGGTCAAGACCACCTAAACTGAGACCAAGTCAAGACCAGAATGTCTCAATACCAAGACTTTTAGGGGCTGGGCCAAGTCGAGAGCGAGATTGAGTCAAGACCAAAACCAGAACAAAAAATGGAAACRAGTGCTCTAAAACAGGGATTCTTAAGCATTTTGGGTCTGGGAACCCCTTAGAATGGCGAAAAAAATTCCAGGGACCACCCCGCCTCATAAATCCCATGCTGTTTTAAAATATAATTTATTGTCATTTCAACCCCTAAATGCCATGGGAATATATATATTTTACTTAGTTTATTATGTTTGTTGTATTAGTTCATTGTGCTTCATGCATTTTTAAAAATAAAATCAAAAATAAACAATTTAATGAAATTTTTTGAGAACCCCAAGATACCCCTCACCCCTGGGGTCCTGGGGCCCCAGTTTGAGGACTAGATTAATATGTATATCTAATAATGACTAAATCGTGTGAGGCCAGAGTAAAGAGCTTTGGTACAGAGGCAGGTTGCTAGCATTAGCTAGCTAGCATCTCTGAAAGTGAAACTCTGCAGAATTTACAAATCACTATCCTTCTGTTAATTTTTTTTATCCTTTTCGTAATTATGCTTCAAAGCGCTTTCCGTACAATTTATTTTTGTTTTCAAATCAAATGCCTAAAAACTGTATTGGACTCATGGATGATCTTTTTTTGGAGACGCGTCACGGAACTAAAACTTCTCGGCCGGCAGCGGCTTTTTTGTTGGATCGAAGTCGCTACAAGCGCCATTCACTGAATACCTGTCTATACTGTCCATTACATGTCATCACTAAATGTGGACTAGTCTCCTACAAATCAAACTAAATTTGAAAATGCAAGAGAAAATATGTTATCCAACAAAAAACTGTTCATGAAATTTTGAGAAACAGAATCTTGCTCATAGTCTCGTTCTCATTTCATTCTCACAGGACGGAGATAAATTCTGGAGGATGCCTGAGTGCTACATCCGAGGGAGCACCATCAAGTATTTGCGGATCCCCGATGAGATCATCGACATGGTGAAGGAGGAGGTGGCGTCAAAGGGCCGCGGCCGCGGTGGTTCCCAGCAGAACAAACAGCAGGGCAAAGGAAGAGGAGGACCTGGAAGAGGTAAACGGGATKATTTTTATTAATCCAGAAATAATTGGTTGTCAGAGCGAACACAGGCGAGCATCATCTCCTCCTGCGTTCTTTCTGCAGGTCTGTTTGGCGGCCGTGGCAGAGGGATGTCTGGTCCTGGTCGGGGACAGCAGCAGCAGCAGCAGCAGCAGTCGGATAAGAAAGCAGGCAAACCACAGGGAATGAAGAACCAGCACTGACAAACAGCGCTGCACTTTTGAAAACATCCAGTTAAGTGATTCATGCTTGAGTACGTACAGATATAAGTTACTCTGGTGTTTCTTTTTGATTATAATGGATAATGTATGAGAGTTTTTTTTAGTGTCTGAGAGTTCAGGTTTCTTTTTACTGTTATAAACCAGTCAAAACGCTACAAGTGTAGGTTTTCATGGTGTAGAAAGGGTTAAGTCCAAACTTTGTGGAATGGATAGATTTTTTTAGCTTTTTAATTCGTGTTTTTGTTTTTTCATTTGTTGGCAACTCTCATTGTCTGATTGTTACTCTTTATAACCATGGGAGGTAAAACGTTCACTTCTTGAAACATTTTAGTTGAAACATTTGTAAAATGACAAACGACGATAATTTAGTTTTTCCAGAAAAGATTCTCATATTCAAAATTCAGAAACGGATGAGTCCACGTCTCTTTGGGTTGATTATGTTTCATGTTATTTTTGTAACAAATGACAATATTGTAATTTATTTACATGACAACATGAGAATAAAACAC
>NW_013952475.1:1812040-1819189 GCF_001266775.1 Austrofundulus limnaeus
TTCAGATGTGGCCACTAGATGGCGAAATTGATACACATAAAACTTCAAAGCCCTCATAGCTCATAGCTGCAGTATCCTTAAGATCAGATCTTTTTTTTGATCAAAGTATTTTTTATCTTAAGATCAGATCTTTGACAAATCGTTTCAGCAGTAGACATTTAGACGCATCACAACACAAGAAAACACTCAACAACTGTACACACTGCACATAGAGCCAAATCCAAGGACTACAGGGGAACGACGTGAAGTACGGCCATTCGTCATATGCTCCTTTTATCCTATGACTTTTTTGACAATGCAGGAGTTTTGTAGAGGGAAGAACTGTGTGTTAAAAAAAAACAACTGATCCTTTAAAAATCAAACACTATAAGTAAGAAAAACAATGTGTAAAGAAATATGTTGCGTTAACCTTTGGATTAAGAACCTCAGATCTCTTCAACTCATGCAATATGTTTTTATATTTTTAAACTTATATAACTTACTCTGTGTCCTCATGTTTTATTGTGCAGCACTTTGGTTGGCCTTGTGCTGTTTGGTATGAGTGGTATGGTATGAGCCAAGGTAAAAAGTGTGTGTGCATGTCTTGCTCTTGTGCATTTTGCCAGGTCATCACAAGGGAAAACACTTTTTTTGGCTATGGTTAGATATGTACTGGTTGTTGGTTAGGCTGTAGAAATTAATGCAAGTTCATACACTACACACAACCCTACATGTGTGTGTAGTGTGAGCCCACATACACACGTCACAATACACAATCCCAAGAACAACTGAAGAAAARCCAGGTATTACTCCTTCAAATGAATAATTCTATTTTATGACTCAAGCTTTTAACAAACAACTGAGGGCTGATCGTGCCTTTTTAATTACTGACAGGACGTCAAATCTAACATGAAATTATTAGACACGAGTTTTTTTTCGTGTCTGAAAGTGTCAGCCACGCTGTGAAGGAGTAACGTTTTTCACGATGCCAGAAAAGAATGAAAATGGCCATAAAAGTCCATTTCTGTTCCACCTAAATTTAATAAGTGGTCACTGAGTTTATGTGATGAATATTTTCCTCTGGCAGTTCCTCCGATGCGAGCAGAACCAGGAGAGGGGAAAATAAGCCCGTTCTCTGCTGCCTCTGAAGTCAGCGTTTGGGAGGCATGGCAAATCGTAAATCATCTTATTTCTTGGCTGGATTTATTTGTGTGTGTGTGTGTGTGTGTGTATGTGTGTGTGCGTGTGTGTGCGCGTGTGTGTGTGTGTGTGCTTGTTTTGCCTACAGAGTGAGGACCATGTTAGGTTTTTAATCAACAAAATGAGGACATTTTTGGGAAGTGAGGACCTTTTCCCGGTCCTCACTTTGTTTGCAGCTCTGCTGTGCTTTACTAGTTTGGTTTAGAGGTATGGTGTGAATTAAGTTCTGGTTCAGGTTAGGGTTAACTATACACCAGTAATGGTTAATTTTAGGCAAAATGTCTGGGTTAGGCATAAATACGGTTACAAAAATGAATGGAAGTCAATGCAATGTCCTCAGTTTGATGCAAATACAAGGATGTGTGTTGCTGTGTGAGAGCTAATCTTAGTGCTGGGTTGTTGAGTTTTCCTCCTCCTCTGTACCACCCACACATCTCTTCCACATACAAACGCCGCTGCACTTGACAGCCAATCGCTACCTCTCCTCCTTTGTGTTGCCTCTACCTGCGTCACTCTGCACATGTTGCCATGGTGAGCACTGATGCTCCCCTCCTCCTTCTCCTCCTCCTCCTCCTCCTCCCTCCACACACACTCTGTGTCTCTGCTCCTCTAGTAGCTAACTTGTGGCTGGTGATGCAGGCAGGCTGCAGACGTCATCGCTCTCTTGGGAGAAAGGGAAAAAAAAGATCTATTTTTACTGGTGAACACAAAGTCTACCAAAGCTGCCAAACATATTTATGGAAGCTCATTTAATGCCTGCCTGCTCCGGAAATGTCGGGCACATCTCCCTCCGTTTATTTCTCTGAATGTTCAGTCCCTCCCGAGCGAGGATGTTGTAGTTTGAGAACCTGTAAGTGATACGGTACCTGCTGTTTTATTTGAGATGCTTTACCTGCGATGCTGCATCACCACAGGGAGACGTCACGCATCACTCGCCCTTCAGAGGGAAGCCAGTGGGAGGCGGCAGCAGACGATGAAGTAGTGACCTCTGATTAAGATTCAGGGGTTTCTCTATAAACTGCCAAGAAAGAAAACCAAACAGTTTCAGTCTGAGAGCACCCACGGGTCACACAGGTCACTTTTCAACCAGGAAACTGTGAATATTAGTTTTTGAAAACAGATTCAATACGTCATAAGTTAGTACATAAATGCAGGAGCTTTTATGAGGGACTGAGGGAAGCTTTCCCTCATCATTTAACACACGTGTCAAACTTAAGGCCCGCGGGCCGGGGTTCTCAAGCCATTTCGGTCTGGGGACCCCTTACAAGAGCAAAAAATATCCCAGGGACCCCCTCATAAACGCCATACTGTTTTAAAAGATAATTTATTGTCATTTCAACCCCTAAATGCCATGGAAATATATATATTTTTATTTAGTTTACTATGTTTGTTTTATTAGTTCATTGTTCTCCGTGCATTTTTAAAAACAGAAACCAAATTAACAATTTAGTGAAATTTTCTGAGGACCCCCAAGATACCTCTCGCGGACCCCAGTTTGAGAAACTCTGCCCTAAGGTAACATTAAAATATTTTTGATGGTTTCTATTTGTGTCACCAGATTTCATGCGCTCTTTTATGACAGCTGGCCAAATTTCAGCCAAAAAACTTAAATTTAAAATTTTCTGTAAACTTTGATTTTGCTGTGGAAGGAGCAAAAGAGAATCAATTTAACCATCTTTTTTTTTGTACTTCTTATTTTAACGATAAATGAGGATTCATTTAGTGATCATTTTTATTTTTATTTGATTTGCTGGATTGTGATCAAATGAATCTGTAAGATTTAATAAATGAAACAAGTTGTAAATAAACAGTAAGGCATATGAAATTAATGCTAATGATGTTTTTTTCTTTGTTAGCTTATGTATGTTTTAAATGCTACATAAAACAGAATTTGGAAAAGTTAATTTGCATTTCTATCAGAATAATTTTTATATAACATTTTTAATAAACATTAACAGAGATTTGCTCTTTGCTTGGACCAAATTTTGAATTTTGTCTTTTTTGTGCAACTTTTTTAAAACCATTTTTAGCTTCAACGGCTTAGCAACAATAACTGATAACAACAAAACTAACATTGACGCTATATAATTATACTTAACAGACAAGTAGGTTTTACTAAAGGACACAGTCGGATTATTCTGTTTTTGACTTTTGTTATTTTTATCACCAAGAAAACTATTCTGAAGGATTACATATTTAAAATCTTTTTTTTTTCCTTTTCAATTTGGTTTTTGTCCTCATTACTCAACAGAAACAGCTATTTGCTATTTTATTCAACAGGTCAAATCATTGCTTGATCAGGGTAAAGTCGTTAGAGCTGTAGTTTTAGACCTAAAAAAGTCACTTGACAGACTGATTCACAATATTTTAATTAAAAAACTATCAAACTTTAATTTGTCCAACTTACGTTTGCAGTGGTTTAAATCATACTGTATCTTGAGAGTCATGAGCAGTGTGTCGTCATTGAAGGTAACAATTCATCCTTTTTGAAAACAAAGACAGGTGTTCCACAGGGCTCAGTTCTGGGTCCTCTTCTGTTTAGTATATATATATATATATATATATATATAAAAGATTTACCTGATTCATGTCCAGGCGCAGGTTTTCAGATGTACGCTGATGATGTAGTTGTGTATGTGGCTGATAAAATCATCTCATCAGTATCTGCGCAGCTGTCAAATTATTTAGAGTGTACAGTATTGCTGCTTGGTTTGACAGGTCATGTCTTACCTTGAATGTAAAAAAAACAAACTCTGTTAGCGTTTCTATGAAAGCTCGACTCTGTAAAGATAGCACTGATTTGGCTTTAAACTTGAGTATTAATGATCAAAAAGTTGAGCAGTTTTCAGAAGTGAAATGTTTGGGTTTTATTTTAGATTCTCATTAAAAATTTGAAAACCATGTTAAGATGGTGAGTAAAAGCAAATTTACAAACATTTAGACTAATTAGAGACTGTTTGCCATTTCATGCTGCCAACAGTTTTATGCACACAATGATCTTTTCCCATTTGAGTTATTGTGTAACTTCTTGGTCTCAAGCAGCAGCCACAACCATCAAGCCTTTGAGAATGATCACATCATTGTCATATTCTTTAAAAAATTTAACGTGATGAATTTTTAAAACTTTGTTACATTTTTTTTAACTTAAAACTTGTTTTTAAATGTTTGAATGGACAGGCTCCTCAAGTGCTTCGTGAGCTTTTGGTTCCTCTTAGATCTACAGGCTCAGTAACTCGTGGAGCAAACAGCGGGAACTGTAAAGTTCCTTTTTTTAAACGGCTATGAGTCAAACCTACTGGTTTAAAACTGATGTCTGACTGGAACCATTTTAGATTAGAACTGAAGCTTTTCTTGAAGGAAAACCAGCTTTGTAGTCATGAATAACTGAACTGTCACTTTTTAATGATTTGTGTTTAAGTTGGTTTTATGAGTTTATTAGTGAGTTTTAATATTGTGATGTTTTTATTTGTTAACTGTATTTTACACTTATATTTCATAAACAAAAGCCCATAGGGACGGGCATTGCAAATCAGCTCTGGCTATAAATGTTGTAGTGTGTAGCAGTGTTGATACTTGACACTTATTCAACTAAACAATAAATGAAAAGAAATAGTAAGTATTTAGAAAGAAATGCATATATTTAGACTGTTTTGTATGAATTGGTCTGAATTTGAATATATTTGGACCAAAACGGACCGTATTTTTTTGGGAAAAAAAATGAACTTGTCCTGTGTTAAGCTGAATTTACWTTACAATAAACCAAAACTAAACAAATAATGTAATGTAAATATCTGGTTTTGAATTTGTAACAATGTTCTTGCCTTAATTATGTTTTAAAATGCACATTTTAGACCAGCAACATTTTGTAAACATTCATTTTAAGCATATACTACTGTAATTTAATGCAAAATGCATTAAAATAATATAATGGCAGTTTAACTACCTCAGGGGCAGGATTAGAACAAATTATTTGAGTTAAACTGACAGTAATCTTGTCAGGATTCTTTTTTTTTTTAAGTTTTGTGTGGTTCATTGTGTTTTTCATGGTTGGGTTTATAGTCCATAGAAAGAAGTGTTGTCCTGTGATCTTCTCTTCAGTCCTGATTCTTTGCAGAGTTGATTCTGTCAGCGTCCATCTTCACATCAGAGGTACGTTAATGGCTCTCATTTTGCAGTTRGGGCTCCTTGTGGCTCTTCAGCTTTTTGTAAGTAGGTTTTTGGCTGCCATATCAGTATTTTCTTTTTCTCGTTTTGAATAAAAGAGTTTATTTCTCTGAGTTCCTCAAAGCAAATCTCGGAGATTAACGACGACTCAGTTTTCAATCTTGTCCTAAAAACAGACCTACCGTACTTGTTGAACTAATCTCTAAAACCACTGAAATCACTGATAAAAATCACAAAAAATACAATTAATTTCTTTGTTAACCAATATCACGTGTTTTATAGTCTGATACATTTATACTGCCTGCCAATACGAGCATGTCTGTAATTTAAGTGCATATCTGTGGATTGTGGGGACTAGACAGAATCAGGATTGACAGGAACAATAAAAACTATCGTATATTCATGTCGTAAACCACAGAGACACCACAGCTCTGCAGCAACAGCAAAGTTTCTGTTCGGATGTGGGAGAAAAAAACCATTTAGTCACCCATATTTTTTCTCAAAGAACTTAATCTACCTTCCAACATCATCAGAAATATCTTTAAGCTCAAAAATACATTATATCTGCACATGTAGCTGTCAAGATTAAAATAATTCTTTCTAGTCTTTGTGGTAAAAAAAATTAATTTAAATCCAAGACATTAGTGCTGATGAGGCTGTCGCTAAACGTTCCAATAAATATCATTTACATTTCTCAGTTTCAAATCTGAGCTGGAAAACATTTGGAAATCTCCCTTTTGAGGTTSATCAGCTATTTAAAGACAAGAAAATCACAGATCGGCTGGTTAAAATGTTTTAGATAATTTGATACAAATCAACTGAGGACCAAAACAATCAAAACTAAAATAAAGCACAAAAAAGTGCTCTAGTGTGAATCATTTTGCTTTTTACCACCAAATATCGTCATAAGAACTTCACTCAAAAAAAATAAACATGATGTAATGTTATGGTTGTCATTTTCCTTTGAAAAGAAAAAAAAACAACAGATATTACCGTCATCTTGGAAATTAATCAAAGTTTGCACGTTTTAGTTTATGTTTAACAATGAATGACGTGGGCTTGCTGAGGTTTTGTGGTTGTGACTTTGACATGTTCTGTGTGTATTTGAACGTGCACAGGTGTGTGTTTTTTGAGAAACATTACAAACACTCACAGGCCTTTCTGTCACGCATGGGTTCCTACATCCTCCGGCTGTGGAACMTCACCCACACTTTGAAACTACGTCATCTGGTTTAGTGGAGCAGCTTGGTGGGAAACACAGACCTGTTTTATCTAGGATTACTACGTCCCTTTTCACCCTTTTTTTTATTAAACCCTCAATTGGCCAATAATTTACTGTAACGGAACTCCAGAAAGGAGGTGTTTGTGATAAATCTGGAAAAATTACTGCTTTATTTGCTGCTCAAACATCCTCTCTTCAACCAAGAAAGACTTGTGGCAACCTGCGGACAGAACCATATTTTTCTATAAATCCTGAATGACTGAGCGATGAAGGAAATACWATCTAAAATAAAGAATCAGTTTTATTTTGAGCATACCCACAAAAGTCACCAATTGTTTATGCAACATGGTTGAACAAGATCAAATCTCATTTAGCAGATTAGATTTTATAAGCTAACTTTAAAACTGTTAGCGTAACGATTAGCTTCCACTAAATAATTTCCAATAATTTTAGGACCACTAAAAAATTCACAAGTGTTAAACTTCCATTTTTTAAATAAAAAAAATCCCTTTTACAATCAGTGCTGGACATGTCAGGCATCGTGTGTGTGTGTGTGTGTGTGTGTGTGTGTGTGTGTGTGTGTG
>NW_013952475.1:1821561-1832300 GCF_001266775.1 Austrofundulus limnaeus
GTGTGTGTGTGTGTGTAACATGTAGGATCTTTAGTAGCAAAGCTTAAACTAAGAGTGTCAAAAAGAAATAAAATATTTAAACAATATTGAAATATTGAATCCAAAAATTGACTGTGACTATGTATAAAATATGGTCTCAATTCAGGGAATTACAGCCAACATAGGGCGCATTTGTAGGCCGCTTACGTTGCTGCCCTGGGCTGTAGGCTGCCTGTCTAATCTGCGGGCGCCTACTCGTGTGGCCGATAAAACTCAAAAAACGTAGGCAGAGTTTGAAAATTGATCACAGAAAAAATAATTTGTTTTTAAATATAAGTTTAGCAGCTATATAATGAAATTATTGCAACAATGAGATGTTAAATTAAATGAAATTACAAGCACTGATACTGTTAAACCCAAGTTTTTTGGGGTTTTTTTTAGTTACGTGTCGTCTGTGAACTAATTGTAAAAAGACAATTGAAGTCATGCGATATAAACCGTAACACCAATCGTAACGGGGCAGCGCATGTTCACGCAAACATACATCATCCGTAGACTAGGCCGTCTCATTTCACAGCCGTTTATTCAGCCTATACGCTGGCGACCTACAGCCCACGTAGGGTGTGGCCTCAGTGGGCCACGGTCAGCCATTTTTTTGCTATTTGTTGTTTGACTAACGTCAAATGGTGTTTTTCAAAATAACTTAACAAGTTTGTGTCAGTCCCACCAGTCTTCATCTGGAAAGAGATAAAGATGTGTCACTGAGTGAAAGCTGTCTTAGCAGTTAGCATTAGCTTCCACTAATTTTGTATAAGTTTAGCAGTTTAGAGCTAGTGGTGCTAAGATTTTTGTTTAGTGGATTAGTGCTTAGTTAACTTTTGGTTTAGCTATGCCCACCACTAACAAATGTCTATAAATATCTAATTAAAAATAAAATACTGTTTTGTTTTTATCTCTGCAGAGCTTCCAAAGCTTCCAAAAGAAAAAACATAAAAGGCAGGCATTTTTTGGAATGAAGTTGCTCAATAACAGTAGTAAACAATAAATTATTTTAGGCATGGTGGAAGCTGAATCATTTCCACTTCATGCCAAGCATTCCTGACTGCTCATCATATTATGTCTTAACATGCGGCCCAGGATGACTAATATTTCAGGACTTCTTTCAAAAACAAAAAAACCAAAAAAAAAAAAAAGAAAATTAAATCTAGATGTTTAAAAAAAACCTCTGTAACAATCTGACTCACTGTTGTTTTTGTTGGATTATAATTAATATTAATTAGTTTCATTTTTGGGATAATGAAAGTTTTCTGTTATTTTCAGCCCAGTTTTTGACTTTTGTTTTTTCTTAATTACTGTACTGAATGAATTAAATGAAGCTTTAAAMATACATTTAACTTGATGCTTGTCCTCCAGATCACAATGAGTCAGATGAGATTTTTCAGGCATCCTTTTTTTCTGGGCCACTGGGAGGAACTTGATTGCTGGGAGGTCTGGGTTTCCCTCTGACGTGTTTCTATAATGACTTGACTATATCTAAATAAGGAAAAACACATGAATGGAGTAACGATGTACCAGTCACACTCTAGACGTATGTTGCTTATATTCTGTATTATTGGTAAATTAAATAGACATATTGAGCTTCTGTGGTGGAGATTTTCATACATCTTTTCTAACTACTGCCTAAAAGCTCAGCAGCATCTCCACTCCTACACTGAAAAACAGCTTTTAGACAAGAATATCTCTCCTCTGCTGGTTTTACTCCCCCCTCCCCTCCCATACACACATTYCCACCTCCATTTCCGCCTGTGTTAAGAGATATGACATCACAGGGTGTACCATGTGATCCACCCGCYCAGAGCTCTGCAGCGATGAATGGGGCCTACCTGTGATGCACAAACCTCCTCTGCACACACTGGAGAAATAATGAAGGCAACAACATTGTGACGATCACCCGAAAGGAAGAAGCTTGTTTTAAACCCCATAGTAAAATAGGCAAACAAATGAAGGCTTGATAAATTAAAGGAATTTAAAGAATGTGGTGTATGGGGTGCCAAGTGTAAAATAAAATATAAAAAAATGTCACTAACACAATTTTATTGTTTAGCTTACTTGTAAATGTAAATGTAAAATCCTAATTAAAAAAAATTCCACTGTTTTACTGTTATTTAGCTCACAGTTTTTACATTTTGCCATTTTTTTTACTAAATGTCAAATTTTAATGTTGAAAAATGTGTGTAGATATTAAATCCTAAATCTAAATGTCTAAATGTAAAAATTAGATCTTAAACGTTGCAGCTAAATGATAAAGCTTACATTTAAGAATTTCAGAATAGAACGCAGCGTTTGCTGTTGGTGCTCAGCTTTTGGTGTGACATCTTACTGTGACGAAAGTAACCGCTAACACTGCTAATGATGCAGCCGAAAATGACATTTAAATTTAAATTTTTAAAAATGTGTTCATTGGAAACAATTTGGATGGTACCAGTGGTCCGGCAGTTTGAAGTGAAGCCGGACAAAACTGCAAGTTTGATGTCATCTAGGGAAGTGTCAGCAGTGTTAGTAGCATTAGCAGAATTAGCGGTTGCTAATGTCTCGGGATAAGGAAAGCAGAGCATGTACGGCAAAGGTTGCTTTATTCCAAAATTCCTAAATGTAAACTTCAACATTTAACTACAACATTTAAGATTTAACGTTTAGACATAACATTTAAACCTAACATTTAGTAACAATTAGCAAAATGTTAGAACAGTGAACAAAATAACCATAAAATGTTAGTGGAAATTTTTAGAAAGTGAACTAAATAATGAAAATATGTTTATGGCTTTTTTTTACATTTTATTTTAAACTTGCCCCCCATATCAATGAGCACATTCTCTGTAATTTAGATTATATGTGTACACAGTCAAGGACATATTCTTTATTCAAATAAAAAAAGTCAGTGTTAAACACACCTATCGGATAGTTTGGAATCACTCAAGTGGGCAAAAAATATTTTAAATTTTATGTTATTTTACAGAGTCAAAACTGGGCAGCAAATTTGTAAAACTTTAAAACAGAAACTTACAATTAACAAGGTTTGGTCTAAGACCAGCTCAAACCCCTAAAAACCAAAGAAACCTGTTGACTTACCAAAGGAAATGTTGAAACCAAACCTGTCTCAGATTTAACTTCCCCAAACCTTTTGGATGTCAAGAAATGCAGAGCCTTTCTGGAGCCTTAAAGGAGAAGTGAAAAGTCTTTTCTGGGCCAGCATCAACTCTGACCACAGACATGTTACTTTTTTATAGCAGCAGTTTAGCTCCAGGACAACATTCTGTTGTGGAAAAAAAATTAATGAAAACTGTGATTTGTTAAATCCTGTAATCTATCAATTTAAAACTAAAATTAAAAATGAAGACCATACTTGAACACTGGAGTTCCACAGGATTGTGTGTTAGTTCCACTTTTATTCTTTTTTATTATTCTTTTATTCTTTATTCTTTTAGTCTAAAATAGTGTTTATATCTATCTTTGTTACGGCTGTACTCCGCAGACATTCTTACATGTGGCAACATTGCATGATGAAGACATTTCTCTGTCACAACTTAAAAACCCAATAAAACAAATTTAGAAAAATATTTGTAAATAAAAGTAAACATAAATTCAGGTGTAAAGTAAAAGACTGGAGTTGAACGCCAACCTTGATTAACAGAAGTAGTTATGAATGTGTTTGACCACATGGTGCATATTATCTGTAAAAAGGTCAATATGTCCTGACTGATGGTCTGATCGGCCCCTCTACTCCCAGCTCATCTCTCTGACAAGTTTGATGACAATTTTCCGTATCGTAATGTCAATAAAATCAGGAAACCTTACCTGGGAGGTATATATGGAGCACTTACCCTGTGCAAAAAGTAGCACATGCAAGTATCCTTTAAGTATACTAATTTCAAACAAAAATAAATAAAATAAGAGTATACTTCCAGTTTACTTTTTTATGTACTTACTGTATCTGATACTTAACCAAGTTTATCTTACACTATACTTGACTTGTACTAAAAGTATACTAAAAGTTTAAGAATACTTAGTCTATACTAATGTTTCACATTTTGGCTAAGATAAACTTTGGTAGTACACTGGAAGTACATTTTCACACAGCCTGGTTTATTTGTAGTAGATTTCAAGATTTAACTAAAAGTATACTTGGAAGATTACTTTCAGTGTACTTCTGAGTATATTTACATAAACTTATTGTGGGCCCATTCAGTACTAGAAGTATTTGTTAGTTAACTGCCACTTATATCAATGTACATGGTAAATAAAAGTCCACTTATGGAAATACACTTTTACATACTTTAGTATACTTAATGACATGTACTTAAAYTATACTAAGACATTATAACAGTACACTTAAAGTATACTTTTTATAAATGAAAAAAGTCCCAATTTAGTACAAACAAGTATAAAATCTGTATACTTTCTAGTACACTAGGGTACATGGTGCCTAGTATACTTGATATACTTAAACCAAGTCTACTTATTGAAATTAACTTACAAAGTACTTTTTGCTAAGGGTAGCACAAGACCAGCATTCTGATGTTCTATCCTAAAAGGGCAGGAAGTGGAGCAGGTTGACTTAATTCAAATTTCTTGGAACAATTGTTGACAATAATTTGGCCTTTAAGCCCCCCAATGTTGACTGTTTTACAAAAAAAAAAGCATCTACATCTCCTACGTAAGCTAAGGAGCTTTAATGCCAGCAAACACAGCCTGGGATTGGTGCACAGGTCACTTGTTGAAGGTGTTTCCTTCCATGTGGTCTCATTATAGTATGGGAACCTCCAAGCCAGGGATAGGAACACGTTGTCCCAGGTGGTCAAACAGGCTGGTAAAATAATCGCTCATAAGCAAATGCAACTCACACATGTATAATAAGACTCTGGAACAAAAGGCAATCCAGGTTTACAATGACTCAGTCCACAAAAATTCATTGTTCTCTCTGCCATGACCACCAGACAAGATCGTTAAACATAGCCCTAAAAAAGACAYTCAGTGTGCTGTGATGTTTTTATTTCTACCAATGTTTTTTT
Organism: Austrofundulus limnaeus; assembly: GCF_001266775.1. NCBI lineage: Eukaryota > Metazoa > Chordata > Actinopteri > Cyprinodontiformes > Rivulidae > Austrofundulus > Austrofundulus limnaeus. Next base: position 1,826,610 of record NW_013952475.1, read on the forward strand.
CTGCTCTTATGTCTGTTTTTACAATGTTTCCAAGTTCAATTACTGCATTTTTTAACCTGTTAAAATTATGAGCCAGATGTCCAAGACAAGTTTTCATTTCATGATATGTTATGGACAATAAAGCTCATTATTTAATTGTTTTTTCATAGTTGGGCTGAACTGTATTTTACTGGATTTCTGTATTACTTTGTTGTGAATTAACACAACCTGAGCTGTTTAGTTGACAGACTGTTCCTTTAAATGTAAATCTGTTTTTGAAGATGGTGAAAACATGTTTTAGAACTTCTCAGACTTTATTACAGCCAAAGCTCACCATCATGGCATTTCTAAGCAGCTCCTCGGTGTTTGTCCTTTTTTCCTCCTTGCCATGGCAACAAAACTGTGGCCGAAGATCGTCTATTGACAAACAGCATAACTGTGCAAAAAAAGTACAAGTTCATTCTTGATCTTGGGTGTACAGCACTGATAGTTTATAGTAAACTGAGTAGCTTCCGTTCAAATCACGTGAATGGGCTAAGTGTATGTGTTAGAAGTGATGCTGCATTTGTTATACTGTAGGTGTGTTTCTTGTGTTTTGGGTAAACCCCTAAAGACCACCTGCTAGCCTGTGGTTTAGGTGTCAAGAAAGCTTCCTTTCAAAAGGCCGAAGCAACATTTCCAATAAAGAAGTATGCCATTTTATCTGGCTGACATGAAATTTAGTGACCATAATTTATTTTTTTCTGTTGTATGTTTACTTGTATTTTGTTTAATTTGCCTGACAATTACTGGATCACAACTATAAACAGTTCTGGATAGTTTATGTCTTCCTTCCTCAAAACACATTAGTTAAGATTCATATAAATACTTTGGTTTGTGTTTTATTTTTGAGAATATAATATAAAAAGTTGTAGGGTCTAGTTAGGTTTCTGTGTGTGRTGACAAACAAAATGTGCGGTAAAAGTGACATAAATATTACTTGCAAAATAATAAGATTATAACAAGAAACACTGACTACCCTAGGAGATCAGTTAGAAACGATACCTGAAATGTTGCTTCAGATAGGTTTGAAGAGGTTACTCTAAAAACTGTCATAATTTATTTTCCCAAAATAAAACTAAAATATCTTTTGCAGTGGTAATATCAGTGTTTATCGCTACATGAAATAATAACTACTCCAAATGCAGACAACGCCAACATTTTCTTATCGTAAACCCACAAAAAAAATGCAAAATAGCACTAGAAAAAGAATAGTCAGTAAAAATGTATTTATTGTGTTGGTTCCGGAAAAAAGTACACAGTGATACCTCTTTTATTCTCCCCTCTCTTTGAATGAAAACGTAATTTTAATGTGCGTGCTCTGACGTGACACAATGGAACGTACCAGTAAAAAAGCTCGAGGCTGTACGCACGAGCGAACACTCGGTTTCGGTAGAACAGAGGGAGACCGTCCGTCACCTGTGCTCGGGGACAGCAGGCTTCTCACCGCAGGCTGTTTTTCTGAGGTTATGGACAGGACGTCGCTGTGAGCTAGCGTCGAGCAGGCTGCCGTATCGTTTCTCCGCGCGGAAATAATGATGAAGAAGGATATTAACTTGACCCTGGCGGACGACGCGGAGCTCAAACCGCACCTCCGCGACGCCGAGAGCATCCTCAACTCCCCGGACTTGGGGCTTCTCAAACTGGCCTCTCCGGAGCTGGAGAGGCTAATCATCCAGTCCAATGGGATGGTCACCACTACACCGACCAGCTCCCAGTTCCTCTACCCGAAGACGGTGACGGATGAGCAGGAATTCGCCGAGGGCTTCGTCAAGGCGTTGGAGGACCTGCACAAGCAGAACCAGCTGAACGGGACCGGCCAGACCAGCAGCAGRCTGGACCTGGGCGCCAACGTCGCTCCGGTCGCCGTACAGCCGGACTTGCCGGTCTACACAAACCTGAACAGTTACGGCAGTGGCCCGCTGGTGACCACGGTCAACTACTCCACGGACACGGTTCCTTTCCCGCCTCCTCCGTCACACCACCTGGGGGCAGCCCCGCTGCAGCAGCCGGAGCCGCTAAAGGAGGAGCCTCAGACCGTCCCCGACGTGCAGAGTTTCGGGGAAAGCCCGCCGCTTTCACCCGTCGACATGGACACGCAGGAGCGCATCAAAGCCGAGAGGAAGAGGCTGAGGAACCGGATCGCAGCCTCCAAGTGTCGGAGGCGCAAACTGGAGCGGATCTCCAGGCTGGAGGACAAGGTCAAAACGCTGAAGAGCCAGAACACCGACCTGGCGTCGACGGCCAGCCTGCTGAGGGAGCAAGTGGCCCAGCTGAAGCAGAAAGTCCTCACCCATGTCAACAGCGGCTGCCAGCTGCTGCCACACGAGGTCCAAGTGCACTAGACCTCCAGCCGGGCTACAGACCAGCATATAAGCTCCACAGACTGTCTCCATGTTGGTTTATCTAAACGTAGTGTAGCCCAGATGTGTGCTATTCTGCAGGATGAATGCCAAGCCACGTCGGCCAGACTCCGTGTTACTAATCAGCATTTTAAAAAATGTCAGTAGGATTGTTATTATATATGCATACGTGGTAGAATATTATGTTACAGTCTGAATATTGGGACTCTGACTGAGCTATCGGCTAGTGAATATTATTATTATTATTATTATTATTATTATTATTATTATTATTATTATTATTATTATTATTTATCCCTAAAGTGGAAAACACCAAATAGAAAATCACTGTTATCTAGAGACAGAAACACAATCAGCAACTGATACATTCGATAAATGAAGAACAGTTGCCTTCAGCGTGTTTGATATTTGTAATCCTGCTCTACCTCGTATGTGTGTTTGCTGGTGGGAGAGAGAAAAAAAGAAAATCTACATGATAATGACCTTACATGACATATTTCCAGATATTCTCCTATAAACATGTTTACTGACTGTGTGCAGTCTTAAAGCTGGACCAAACAGACAAAATTCCTAAAAGATTATGCACATTTCTAACACCTGTAACATACAAGGAGGTAAAATACATATACACACATATTTGTTGTGTATGAGATAATATCCACATGTAATCTATTTACTCTGTGTTTCTGTAGGCAAAGATTTGCATGTTTTTTTTTGACAAACTCGAATGTTGCCCACAGTTCGGTGGTCAAAGGGCACCAGATATTCAGTGTTTATTATCTTCAAAACTTTGTATATTTGTCTTTTTTTGTTCTGTTTTTCTCTCAACCATGTCACTATTTCWGCGTGCTCTTGTTTTAAACGTGGAGTCGTAACCTTTTTTTTGTTGCACAGACTGTTGCTATCACCTGTAGCCCAACAGTTCTTTGGCTTTATGCCGTTGTGTTCTGAATTAAATGCTGCTTGGCAATTATTAAAAAAAAGGGGAAAGTTCTCTCTAATTTTTGCCATCTTTGCATTTGTGTGCTTATTGATGAGGTTGTAAAGCAGATGTTGGGCGTAAAACAAATGCTTGAAATGTCATTTACACATTCATTTTCAGGTGTTCAGTTTTATGAAACATATTGAGGCTTTTATGCGTAACTGATACCATATTTTCACCACAACACGTGATTAGAAAAGTTCATGTTTGTGTGATTCTTCTGAACAGATCACGACTCTGGACTGGGCGCAGCAAATCATATCCAACCTTGTGTCTGGCTCCCTCTGCTGGTCGAACTGGAAACGGCGGCTGGATAATAGCTTGAAAACTACYATTAAAACAGCAGGGGTGAAATAAATAAACAACCTTATAAAGGTTCCTCTTCTTACTATGAAGAAAGTCATTTTTAAAATACCACAAGAGAAGAACCAAACCGCAAAAATCCTGCTGCTTTTAGTTGTAAAGTGTTCAGAGTGGCAAAATTCTGTAAACATTTGTGTTACTTTAAAATTTCTTAAGACAAATATGATTTTATGGCTTTAGTTTTACAAAARACAATAGTCAAAGTGTCAGTAGTATTGCATTTTGTGCTAAAAATCCTATTTAACAGCACAATAAAAAAACCACCAGCTTTGAATGTCCAAATTATCTAAGACACATTTTAAACTCAAGGCCTGCCGGCCAAATGTGGCACCGCCACAGCTTTTTATGTGGCCTGTGAGAACTTCAAACATGTCTGTGACGTTTAAAAGCCAGCACTGARCATAAACTGCATCTCACAAAATGCCTGTTGATTATGTTACCAGCAAAATGACAGATTCCTACCACTAGGTGGAGGTGCACAAGGTCGAAKGAAAATCTTCATTGCCTATATGCCACGGACATCCGGCCCAGCACTGGATGCCACTCCCAGCACTTCCGGTTCACGGTCAACACTGCGTTAGCGAAAGATTTTTTCACCCGACAACGACTCTTAATGATCTCCACAGTACAGAATTAGCATATTACATGTACCAACATAAACACAGGAGACGTACAGGTCCAGCCAAGTGGGACAAAATCACTCCAAAGTGGATTAAAGCCATAAAAACAAAGGAAAGACGTTTGTGTTCATGGTTCCAGAATTTAGCCTTTTTTGRTATCCCGTGGCTGCTTGTTCCGTGAATTWTTCACGTAGAGCTGTGACACTTATATTGTTGGAAAGAGCAGAGTCTGCGCTTTAAATTGATGGGCTACTTGTTTGGCTTGGATCGTTTTCCCCGACGTTAGTGAACTGAAAATGTAATGATTATCAGGTGGAGGTTCTGCTGGGCGCTCGTCACTCGGCTTTAGTCTACGCTGTAATATACTCTCTAACAAGGTTTTACTTTTGCATAAAACTCATGACAAAGTCGCATAAAACATTTCATATAACACAAACGCGCGGGCACACACACCTACCTTTGTACCGGCTGCTGTGTTAGCTTCCTGCTAGCTGTCGTGTAGAGGTGGTCTTTCCTCTCCAGTCTTGGCAGTAAAAGGGGATAAATGTACATTTCCCTTTTGTAACCTCCGTCTTCTCATTTCTGATGCTYACTCTTGAATATCCTCAGGTTAGAAATGCCGATTACAAATGCAAGCGTGAGCTTTTAAAGATAAGTTTTCCTTGTATTGCTATGATCCTCTGCTGTCACCTCCTCATCTAAAGGAGAAAAACTAACGACTTGATCGTACCTGCTGGTTAGTGGACACATTTTATACCAGTAGATCACAGATGCTTTAACTTTTGTGACCTCTTCACGGACTAGTACTAGGAGTTAACGGTAAAAACATAGGCAGTAAGCAGGGAGTGGAAGGGAGGAGCGTGGCAAAAATTTTACCGGAAATACGTCAAACCGTGACCGTGGCATATAGGCTATTCTGCTGCATTTTTGTGAACCACTTTTCCTGCAGCCCAGTTGTAACGGGAAGTAGGAAATTCCTACTTACAAGTCGTTAATTTAAACTAGAATGCCCCCTCCAGTGGGAATTCCCTGTCAGAAAGTGCAGAGTTCAGAATTCAGGATGGCAAATACCACAACTGAACAGTCAGTAAAACTGTCTTACTTTTACTTTTAGTAGTATTTCTGTATTATTTATTTCACATTTAGTCAGTTGTACATGCACTGTTCACTGTTTATTGATCCTTTTGGTGTGACATCATGCTCTTCAGAAGGCGTCCCACTCTGGACATCAATGTGCCACAAACTCCTAAACAGATAATCAATAAACAGACAGTGGGTCCTTACAATAAACCTAAACACACACACACACACACACACACACACACACACACACACACACACACAC
>NW_013952475.1:1832814-1837679 GCF_001266775.1 Austrofundulus limnaeus
ACACACACACACACACACACACACACACACACACACACACACACACACACACACACACACACACACACATCCTTGTATTTGCATCAAAACTGAGGAAATTGTTTTGACATCCATTAATTTTTGTAACCGTATTTATGCCTAACCCAGACATTTTCCCTAAAATTAACCATAACTGGTCTATAGTTAACTCTAACCTGAACCAGAACTTAATTCACACCATAACACTAAACCGAACTAGTAAAGCACAGCAGAGCTGCAAACAAAGTGAGGACACTGAAGAGGTCCTCACTTTACATCAAAGACCTCACCTTGATAGTAACTGTTGTGCAAATGGTCCTCACTCTGTAGTCAAAACAAATACACACACTCTCTTACACACACAAGAAGTCCTCAACTAACCTATGAGCTCTGAATAAAAAAAACTTAACCATTTGCTTCCTTTCCAGGTGCTTAAAAACAACAATAGTTTTTCAGTTTTTTTAGCATGTTTTTTTATTGTTTTACCACAAAGTACAGATAAAAACATCCACATCATATTCTCTCACATTAATGGCCCAAACTGAAAGGATCTGAGGAGGCAGTGATACAAGACCAAATAAATAATAATAATAAAAAAGAAGTTACATGTTTTCTGCGTGCTCGTAGATCTAGTCGGCTGGACGGCATCTGTTTTTATGGATTATACTGTGTTTTGTGAATTGCTTCATAACTGAGTGACGCAGTCGTTCACAAGCAGGCCTAGAAATCAATGCAGATACAGCACAACATGGCTCTTTTTTTAGCGTTTTCAGGTCTTTTTTCTCCTCTTTTATTTCTTGGTTTTCGATGCAAGCCTGAGTCGACACAACACAATCCACACGAAGGGTATTTACAGATGGAGAGGAAGACGGATTAGAAAGGAGAACAGTTTATAAGTTTTGTACAACTAGTATAAAGTAAAATACACACATCGTTAAAATCACTAAAACGATTCATTTTCGTCCGTAACGTGTTCAAATATAAGAAAACTGGTCAGATTTTTCCTTCCAGACATTTTCAGGACTGAAACAGGAATTTACGCTTTGGTCAAAATAAGAAAAATCAGTTGAAGAAATCAGTTTTAGCCATAAAACAGGTGTGTGCGGTAAGTCTGTCGGAGGGCCCACGAGTGCTGCATTGTTGATTTTTCAAAGACAGAAGATATCAAACTCCGTCATTGGCTCTCGGTGTTTATCTGAGCAAACATTTCAACACAAAGCGAGGACACACAGAGGCTGCATGAGTGTTTAAAGCTGCTCTGTAATGCTGGGGACGAAGGAGTGCTGCTCGTCTTTAAGCAAAGAGATGTAAAGAGTGAATGAAAACCCAGCAACAACTCAAGTTTTAACGATCTAACTATCCAGATTTTAGATTGTTCTTTTAAACTCAACTCATATTTAACCAAAGTGGAAACCAAACCCAGAACTCTGGATCAAACTGATGATCCAACCTTGAAAACTAAAGAGTTGAACTGGTTCTAATCGGACCCAATCGAGGTTACAAATAGGGTTGTTTTTAATCAGGGGCGGAGCTAGAGGGGTGGTGCACTTGGTTGGCCACCCTCCAATGTTTGACAAATGGATGGGGATCTTGGATTTTGTATTTGCATTTAGATTTTAATAGATTGTTCTCTGATACTACTATACTAATTACATTTTCAGCTGTGTAAGTTTAAAAATGATTGACATATAGCCCTTTWTAAAATTAGCATTAGCATTAGTGGTTAGCTTAATTTGGGATTACCATTGACAATCGGCATGTGATCATTCTTAGCTACGCCAAAACAAATTTCATCTCAGTAAGTCTTAAAATGGCTGAACTATAGCCATTTAACGTTAGAGGTGGCGGCCATTTTGAATTTCTGATCCGCATTTAGAATTTGSTAAAAAATGTTTTCGGKTACTTRTGCACCAAGCTTCAGCTTTGSTGTCTAAAAATGTCCYGATAATAAGCTGTGACTAGCATTCAGCATGTTTGTTTTAGATCATTCTTTGTTACGATCACAAATTTTCAGCTCAGTATTTCTTTAAAAATTTGAAATTAGTGGTGGCGGCCATCTTGAATTTTTAAATCCAAAGTATTTTCTATTAATTGTACATGCCACCTTATGGCCACCCCTGTGCCACTCCATGCAAAAAAAGTCTAGCTCTGCCCCTGGTTTAAACCCAGTGGTTTTAACTGTGGAAGATAAAAGGTAAAATACTATAAAACCTGTGCAACAAAACTTTCCATTCTGCAAAACTGCATCCACATGCTTTAGAGACACTGATACATCTGACTTTTTAAAATTATTCCATTTTTCCACTTTAAATTAAGAAAAGTAAGGACAACAACAATGATGTTCTGTTAATCAGAGACTAAAAGTATGAATTTTCAACAATCCCTTCAAAAAAAATTAATTCCATTTTCACTTTAAGAACATTTCTTATGGTCCAGCACAATTATAATTTAAAGATCTTTGTTGATCCCACAGCACTGATTCAGATCATAAAACCAAAAACACAGTTCAGACTCTTTCATGGGACTTTTTTTTTTTCAAAATCCAAAGTCAAATTTTACAATTTAAACATTAAAAGGAGTAGGAGACAGGGAAATATAGGTACTCTCTGAAGAGGAGCTGCTTGCACACATCCAAACAAAATCTACAACACAGAACTTTTTTTTAATTTAATACTTTCCTTACAGAATATCATAGTTTTTAAAATGTATTTCTAGATGTGCATACCTGTAGATATTACATATATGTATATATTGCACAACATCTATATGTACATTTGAAATAAATATAATTAAATAAAATGTCTCTATTTTATTTTTAGGTTTTTTTTTATTTTTGCTCTTTGTCTCCTTGCTATAGCTTGTTTATTTTCTTTACTCCCTCACTGCTTTAGAAAAGAAGAAAAGTGAAGAATACAAAATAAAAATTTGCTGAAGAAATGTTTAAAAATATAGAAAGGCAGACTAAAAATGCTCTGATGAGCTATTAAAAGGAAATGCTTGTTAATTAATGGAGGTTTCGAGTTTAAATCGAGGAAATATTTGAAGGAAATGACAGCTGATTTCGGAGCATATTTCAGCCTTCTTGGTCACCAAAATTTTTATATATAGATATATCTTTTCAGGACATTAACTGACATGAAACAAAGAATTGTAAACTTTGGAAGGATTTAAATGGCACTCTGAGGATGCACGCCGTCAAATCCTTCTTCTAAAACTACACTGAGGATCAGGGAAACCACGGTCAACTGATGAAAGAGCAAAAAGGAGCAAGTGGGGAAAAGGTGATGAATAAGAATCCGAGGACCTGGGAGTCCAGCTGAAGAAAAGGGGGAAAAAAAGGACAGCAGGGAAAAGGGTTAAAGAAGAGAGTCAGCTTTAACATGCACAGTCCTGGTGAGGAGGGGCGGGCTGCTCTGTCAGCTGGGGCCCCTGTTTGGCCCCCGTGACTGCAGGGTCGCCAGCATCCAGGCTCTCGGACATCTTTTCACAGATGATGTCAACGAGGCGCTCGAAGGTCTGCTTCACGTTGATGTTGTCCTTGGCGCTGGCCTCGAAGAACTCAAAACCTGGCGGAGAAACAGGAACAAAGGTCAGACAAAAATCATTTCTAATGGAAAGATTGGCATAATTTCTGCTGCAGCTATTATCGGTTCCCAGAGGACATTTTCCCAGAATCTTCTTTGTTTTTGGCCCRGTCTTGAATGGAGGTTTTATCATGAATTGCACATTAGTAACAATTAAAACAAGGTGAACTTAAATTTGAGTCATCTGCAGGTTCCTCTTTGCTGCGCTTCAGCTCTGCCACCAAAGCTAAAGCTAACAGACGCAGAAGTTAAGTTGAACTCACCAAGATGTTCGGACAGCTGCCGGCCCCTGTCTGCGCCCACCACCCGCTCGTCCTCCATGTCACACTTGTTTCCTACGAGCAGCACCTGGGCATTGTCCCACGAATATGTTTTAATTTGAGTCGACCTGAGAACAAACACGGTCAGAACGGGAACTTAAAGTCTAATCACTGTAGTAAGCAGCGTGAAGTTTAACCAGCCACAACGTGGGAATAATTAAAATACAACCCCAAGTGCAATGAAGTTTGGACGTTGTGTAAAACATAAATAAAAAATAGCCTATTTTCACTTTAATACACACAAAGGCAAGATATTTAAAATTCAAATGGATACACTTTATTGGCTTTTACAAATATTGGCTCATTTTGAATTTGATGCCTGCAGCATGTTCTAAAAAAGCAACAAAAGAGTTGAAAGTTGAGGAATGCTCAAAAAACACCTGTTTGGAGCAACAGGTTCATTGGAAACAGGTGAGTGTCATGACTGGGTTTAAGGGGCGCATCCTCGAAAGGCTCAGATGTTCACAAGCAAGGATGGTGCGAGTTTCACCACTTTGTGAACAACTGTGAGAGCAAATAGTCCCACAGTTTAATGTTTCTCAATGTACGATTGCAAGGAATTTAGGGATTTCATCTTCTACAGTCCGTAATATCATCCCTGCATTAAAAACACACATCTTTCTGTAACAGATACTGGCACGTAGGCTCAGGAACACTTCAGAAAACCACTGTCAGTGAACACAGTTCGTCTCTACATCTACAAGAGCAAGTTAAAACTCTACCATGCAAACTCAAAGCCAGATATCAACAACAACCAGAAACCCTGCCGGCTTCTCTGGACCTGAACTTATCTGAGATGGACTGACACCAAGTGGAAAAGTGTCCTGTGGTCTGAAGAATCCACATTTCAAATTGTTTTTGGAAATCATGGACATCAGATAAGTCTGTTTGGGCTCCTTTGATTAGTTTCATCACATGGTGAGGGTGGGGGGTTTGGGATCGG
>NW_013952475.1:1839311-1843117 GCF_001266775.1 Austrofundulus limnaeus
CAATAAAGTTTATCCATTTGAACATTAACATTTCTCTGTGGTGTATTCAATTGAATATAGGTTGTTTATATATTTTATTTTTATTTATGTTTTACACAACATCCCAACTTCATTGGAATTGGAGTTGTATCAGTACCTAGTATAATTTTTAGATCTTGATGAAGGGATGAAYCAAACATTTAGAGTGAAAGAAATCACACAGGTGTTTCAGCCTATAAAGTACATAAATTACTACTAGACAGACTAAGAGACTCAGGACCATCTGAAAGCAGTTTAGACTGGATTAAGAATTGTTGTTGTGACCGTCTACAGTCAGTGAGGGTGGGGGTCTTTAGTCTGATCCCCTGCCTCTCTCTAATGGTGTCCCATATGGAAGCTTTCTGGGATCGACTCTGTTTAATATTTAAAACACTAACATTCCTCTTTCAGCAGTTGATTCTCAGGTTCATATATACCGTATATGCTGGTGAGACCATCATCTATACCTCCAGTCCCTCCTTGAATGCTGCTCTGTCTTCACTGCAGGCTAGTTTCACTTGGTTTTAAACACAGACAAGTAAATGTTTTTAACAGAAACCTACCACAAATCAAGACCCCTTCAAAATCTCTTCGTGAATGGTCATCGTTGTAAATGAGAATTGGTTCTCAACTGACTTACTGGTTAAAATAAAGGTTTAAAATAAAAGATCCTGAATCTTAAAACGGAAGCAGATATTTTAGACTCTTAGAAACCTGTACCACATCATCTGCCTTGTTCATCGATTCTGTTTCCCTGTGTTTATTTCCAGACTGAACTGACTTTCCTGAGCCTGCTTTAGCCTTCATCCACACAGCATCCCTCCCTCTCACAGGTGGGTGTCAGTTTACACTTCTATCACTGTAAAAAAAAAAAAAAAAAACATGTCCGTTAAGACAAAAAACCTACCAGTCCTGGACGGCGTTGAAGGACTCCTCATTTGTGATGTCATACATGAGGATGAAGCCCATGGCTCCTCGGTAGTACGCTGTGGTGATGGTGCGGTAACGCTCCTGACCTGCTGTGTCCTGGAAAAAATTAATAAATAAAGCCCAATTCTATTAGACGTTTATACAACATATGCTTATATGTTATAAAATATCTTATATCTAGACTCACAGAATGTATATAAATGATAAAATCCCTACATTCAGTCACACGATCAGATCAAGATTAAAGAAATTGGCATCTATTTTTAGAGCTCTACATCTGACCTTTACAATCTAAATACACTGTTGGGTTTATTGTTCAGTAACTGCATTTTACATCCTTCTGTACTCATCCCCCCCACCCCCCACCCCCTGCAGGCTGAGCGGGATAAGAGCATTAGTGGTACGCCTAAATTGTCAGTGTAGGTAGACAGAGTGGTTTTATATAATGAACTCTCAGCTTTGTGTTCACTGTGAGGCCTAACAGCAGACCTAAAACATATTTTCAGCACTTTTTTAAAAACATAAATATCAATTAAACTGGAAATTTATTTAAGTTATCTTCTATTTAGCATATTTTACTGCATAAAATTGAGAAAAACAAGAAATTATGCGTGTCTGCAGAGTAATTGCTGGAATAAAAATATCTCATTATGAACTATGTAACCCACAAACAAAATTTAAAAAAGGGAATATATCTGAAACAAAGCAACAAAACAATATTCTGCTGTAATAGTTTTAAAAATAATTTTGCTGTAATTGCACATCTGTGTTTCTTGTCTGCACTGTGATACTTTAGTCTGTTGAGAATATTTTGCACTGAAAATAGGAAAATTCTGATTACTAATGTCTGATAGTCTACTGTCTCTAAAACAAAACATCTTTTTTTATTCTTGCACATTTCTTTATATTATATTTTTGTATTAGTAATAGTAGTATCATTGCTAGTCAGTGTTAATTTTGTTTTTTTCTGCTGTCTATAGTTTGTAAAGTAACTAGCGTGTGAACCTCTGTACTGATGCTGCTGTGACACCTGAATTTCCCCTCAGCGGGGCAATAAAGGCTATTCCATTCTATTCTATTCTATTCTATTCTATTCTATTCTATTCTATTCTATTCTATTCTATTCTATTCAAAACTTAGCATTTGTCACAGACATAAACTGATTAGAATCTTGTGGTGTTTAGTTTTTGACACAAATGTCGATCCTTCAGTCTTGTAAATATAACCAACCACACTTCAGCCAAATGTCCTCTGCAAACAATGTCACAAATGTGAGACAAGTCACCATGGCAACCCGCACGATGGATGAAATGCTGGTTGGAGATCTGAGATTTGTGTCATCTGACTCGTTAGCTTTGCTGAGTAGCGTTGAAGCCTCAACTATTCAGAAAGTGACTGAAAATGTTTAATGCAGAACAAATAAAAATGTAACAGCTGTGCATCATTGTGGACATACACTCACTGACCACTTTATTAGGTACACCTGTCCAACTGCTCATTAACACAAATGTCAAACCAGCCAATCACATGGCAGCAACTCAGTGCACTTAGGCATGCAGACATGGCCAAGACGATCTGCTGCAGTTCAAACTGAGCATCAGAATGGGTTAGAAAGGTGATTGAAGTGACTTTGAACGTGGCATGGTTGTTGGTGCCAGACAGGCTGGTCTGAGTATTTCACAAACTGCTGATCTACTGGGATTTTCACCCACAACCATCTCTAGGGTTTACAGAGAATGATCTGAAAAAAAGAAAATATCCAGTGAGCAGCAGTTCTGTGAACGCAAATGCCTTGTTGATGCCAGAGGTCAGAGGAGAATGACCAGACTGGTTCGAGTTGATAGAAAGGCAACAGTAACTCAAATAACCACTCTTTACAACCGAGGTAGGCAGAAGAGCATCTCTGAGCACACAGTACGTCGAACCTTGAGGAGGATGGGCTACAGCAGCAGAAGACCACACCAGGTGCCACTCCAGTCAGCTAAGAACAAGAAGCTGAGGCTAKAYTTCACACAGGCTCGCAGAAATATGACAATAAAAGARTGGAAAAACGTTGCCTGGTCTGATGAGTCTCGATTTCTGCTGCGACATTCGGATGGTAGGGTCAGAATTTGGTGTCGACAACATGAAAGCATGGATCCATCCTGCCTTGTATCAACGGTTCAGGTTGATGGTGGTGGTGCAATGGTGTGTGGGATATTTTCCTGACACACTTTGGGTCCATTAGTACCAACTGAGCATCATGTCAACACCACAGCCTACCTGAGTACTGTTACTGACCATGTCCATCCCTTTATGACCACAGTGTATCATCTTCTGATGGCTACTACCAGCAGAATAACACACCATGTCATATAGCGTGAATCATCTCAGACTGGTTTCTTGAYCACAACAATGAGTTCACTGTACTTGAATGGCCTCCACAGTCACCAGATCTCAATCTAATAGAGCAGCTTTGGGATGTGGTGGAAAAGGAGATTCTCATCATGGATGTGCAGCRGACAAATCTGTAGCAACGACGTYATGCTATCATGTCACTATGGACCAGARTCTCTGAGGAATGWTTCCAGTACCTTGTTGAGTCTATGACACAAAGCATTAAGGCAGTTCTGAAAGGAAAATGGGGGTCCAACCTGGTACTAGCAAGGTGTACCTAATAAAGAGGCCGGTGTTTGTCTTCATGAGCTTCATGGGCGTTTCAATAAGGCCCCACCCCTCAAACAAAAAACTTGTGGGGAGGAAGAGGTAGCTAACCAGAGGTCTTTCTGCATGAAATAGTCTTAACTTCTTTAAGAATTGTTTTTTTTTTTTTACTTTTTATGAACTTCACTAAGAATTCCTCAGAGGTATTATAAACC
>NW_013952475.1:1843367-1851122 GCF_001266775.1 Austrofundulus limnaeus
ACACACACACACACACACACACACACACACACACACACACACACACACACACACACTTGTGCTCACAGTCACAGCTCCGGCTGCTGCAGACTGTGTTGTACATGTAGAAGTGATGTCTTGTTTCACAATGTGGTGCTGAAACACCAGTTTTCTGCCTCTCACTCCGGGGAGTCCGTTTTCGTTGCAAGCTGCATTTTATTGCTTTCAGTGTTTTTCTCCTGAGCCTCTCCGAGCGACGCACGATGCAACAAAGCATCGGAGGAAACGTCATTCTGCTTATTCCCGAGTACATGTCACCAAGGCTTGCTACGTCCTCTCATCACTTCTCATTCTTCTTCTTTTTTTATCCATCTAAGGTTGGTGTGAATGAAAAGGCTGCAGAGGAGGCGACGTTGAGTGCTCTCAGAGAAATCTGAGGACAGCTTGCATAACAGAGCTGCAGCATAGGACGATGTATCACAGAGAAGCAGATGACTCTGACAGACATGATGGGAAATATGGGCTGCATTAAAACTAATCACCAGATTTATCATGATACGATTGTATCAATTTGTTTGGATGGCGATATATTTCTCAGTATCACAAAGCCTTTCACGACGCAATTTCAATTCAATTCAATTTACAAGACAGCGATCAATATGATGCAATATTACATGRCCATTTAACAAAACGACTGTGTTAGATGGGCATATGATGACGAAATGGATCGATTTTTTTTCATTTCATCCTGATTTAATTAAATCATTAATCATTTAATCGATATATCGATGTAGATCGATGTATTGTTACACCTAATTAAAACCCATTAAAARACATGACGGGCATATACACCTAACCAAACCACCACACCGGAAGCAAGGGTTGGGCCATATTGGCAAAAAAATCAATCACGATTAATTGTGGTATTTAGCCGATTATGATTAATTTGACGAGTCCCTGGACACCCTCATATCCTAGTCACATCACCAATTTAAATCACTCTATTGGGAAAGGTTTTCTCTTCATAACAAATCTGTTCCAAATTGTGTCAAAAGTACAGACTTCAGGCCGTACATCATTTTTTTTTATTGTGTTGATAGACCAAGTAAAAACAGAGTTTTGATAAATAAATTAAAGAACTGTTTTTTTAAATGTTTGTCGTATTTGAAGCGGAGAGGAGCATCGAGCGGAATGACCGGGGAAATTTCCAGTCACTCTGCCTGGTGGCATTAATTGTATTAATCGTCAAGTGCCAANTCTGCCTGGTGGCATTAATTGTATTAATCGTCAAGTGCCAAAAAATAATCGATTAATGTTTTTCTGACGAATAATTGCACATGATACGATTATGCCCAGCCCTACTAGAAGCGTCTGACATTACAGAGATAACCCATGACGATGATGATGATCCTGTTTGTTGATGCTCGTCTCACCCAGATCTGAAGTTTGATCCTCTTGTCATTCCTGTAGATGGTCTTCACCTTGAAGTCGATCCCCACCGTGCTGACGAAAGCCGGCGTGAAAGAGTCGTCGGCGTAGCGGAACAAGAAGGAGGTTTTCCCCACGCTGCTGTTCCCGATGATTAGGATCTTGAACATATAGTCGAAATTCTGGTCGGAGGCCTCCTTCTGCCCGTAGGTCGCTGTTGCCGAGGCCATCTGGTGGAAAAAAAATGAAGAAAAAAACTTTTTAATAAACAGTTTTAGTGATCACAGCTTGTGAAAGACAAGTCGTGAGAAATCATCAGCAATGGTAGTACAAATACACTGTAAATATGCTTCTTATATTCCATTTAAAAATGCAGACTAGAGTAACTAATCATGTTTTGAGCAAAAACAACAAAAAAGTACTTCTCACATAGACTATTGACCATGGAGCTGTTTCAAAAAAAGCTCACCCTCCTAATGAGGGTTCAAAACTATGAGATTCCTGCAGCTTCTGTTAGACTCAGCATAACAGTCGACAGTGATGAACTAGATGGTCTTAAAAGTTGTGCATTTGCCTCCTTGATATTAATCAAAGCAGCATATTGCAGCGTCAGGAGAAAATCCAAAAACAAATGTTGAGTTTTTCCCTCACGGGTAAAATTTCTAGACGCAATCAGTCATGACGTCTGAAGAAAAATGTCTGAGGAGTAATTCAGCATCACTCAGCCTTCCGAAACTCATTTCAGCAAAGTGTGGACAAAGACTGCAACTTTTACATTTTATTTCCAGTATTTGAATGAGAAGCAACACGATGGTGCTACCATTTACTACACAAACGTCTCTTAAAAACTCAAGGTGCATCCTTCATGATGGGAGTGACAGCTTGAGTTGCAGTTCATTAAAAATGTAACCTGATAGCTACGCCCACAGTYACAACTACCCACGATGGCTGTAACTTTAGATTTGGCCCACACACGCTCCCAAACAACAGTTTCCTCGAATAGAAACTCAATCTAGTGTATCTGTTTTAAATACAGTGTATGATCTCTGGGTTTTGCTGGGTATTCTTGTTCTGATTTCAACAAGTTGTTTGGATAGTTACTGAGTGAAGGTCTTGGGCAGCAGAAACCCAACGTGGATGAGTAGGCCTGTCACAGTAAACAATAAATCAATTAATCGTATGATAAATTAAATTGAGGGAGATAAATTAAAATTAAGACAATAAATTTCATTTGCCTGCTTGTTTGTTTTCTTCGTGGCTCCCTCTTTTTTACTTCTCAGCGTACAGCAGAGTGAACTCTGGTGTCAGGTATTTGCCAGGTGCATGGTCTCTAATCTCTGTAGCATGAAAGTCCATGAACAGGCATTTAGCCAGAGGAGGGTCTTCAGTTTTCTGACCCCTTCATACAGCTGGAGGATCCTTAGGATTGCAGAGTTTTTTCTTTTTACACTATGTAAATTTCAATGTAAATTTCCGTAAACAGGAGGGTTATGTCTCCAACAATATTATCGTTTATCGCAATAATTTCTCAGACAATTTATCGTCCAATAAAGTTTGTTACTGTGACAGGCCCAAAGATGCAATGCATGGAGCATTGGCAGATTAGGGAAGTGGCTGATGTCAACAAATCCTACGAGGCAGGACTGAAGGACAGCAGCACTGAGGTACTAATCATGGCAGCACAAGAGCAATTGAAGCCTGGTACCATAACCAGGCAGAACGCAAGATCCAGGCTGTGCAAAATGCAGGTATGCATGTGTGAAACACCAAAACCAAGTCATTGGAATAGCATACAGGAACATGTGCCGAATATAGACTGGAGATTCCAGTCAAAGTGGGTCACCAAGGTTCGTAGAAATTGGCATGCCTTCTGTGGAACTTCGAGATCTAGACTGACAAACAGGTTATGTTTATACCTAAAGAAAACAACATGCTTAGTTTTTCAATCCCTGAAACCAAGAAAATGCAACTGTTTTTATTTTTACCAGAACAAGTTGGTCAAAAATCTTTTACTGTCCCGAACACATAAAACCTGAGTATCACCCGCATCTGATGATGCCCCAATTAGAAACAGAGGACATCCAATAGGATTGCACGATATTAGAACGTCTTGCAATGGGGATAATTTTTGTAAATATTGCAATGATGATATCAGATGTGATATATGTCTTTATTCTCTTTCCTCATTTTTAATCTGCACTTCATAATCTCTGTACTTCAAATGGCAATGCTATTTATTTCTGGTGTGAGCTTTTGCTTCCATGAGAATCTGTCTTACTGGCTCAACCTATTCTCACTCCCGACTCGTCAACATATTGATGCTTGGTCAGGTAGCCGTCTGCATCCAGTTTTGGATGCGTCGGGTACCCACCTCGTGCCACTTCTTAACAAGATGAGACAGGGGAGGAGCGCATTATCATATTTTTAAGAGTAGGAAATATGCGATAACTAACCATCCCAGACCCTCAATTGAACTTCTATTAGCCATACAGCTTATCCCCGACCTCAGTACCTACAATTAACCATTAATCCTGATCTTTAGATTAGTCCTGATATTAACCACAGGCCCCCCAACCCAAAGACCCTTATGTGGCGAAAAGCCGTGGGCGGCAATGACAGAACTGGACACAGACGYTACCTGACCAAGCGTCAATATATTGACGAGTCGGGAGTGAGAACATGTTGACTGGCTATATATTGCATTAGTAATAAAAATAAAATTTCAAAACTCTTCAAATACATTAGTGCACACTGCTACTAACATTGCGCACAATGATATTGCGATGACAATATATTTGTGATATATTGTGCAGCCCTAACACCCAAGACTTCAAAATGATGCGAGGAAGAAAACGACAAAAGCTAAACAACTAGCAYAGCATTAATGTATGTTTTACTTGGTGAAACTTACTAAGCACAACACTACAAGCACAAAAACTCCAGACGGGTAATCTGGTCATGAAACGTAACCAAATATAAAAACAAAAATCAGCTGTCTGTGTATAAACTTTTAGCATGTATGTGAACTAAAGGGCCATGTGCTAAAAGACCTTGCTGATTCTTGAGAGCACAACCTGAGCCACCAGGACTCTGTGAGGCCCTCCACCCATCTCTATATTTAGACCGTTATCTCGAATCGACTGCAGAGGAACACGAGAACTCTCAAAGAATAAAGCAACAAACAAAACAACAGCAGCCTCTTCACAGCTTCAGACTATCAATTTACACAGAAGGAACAGAGAAATGCTTGTTAAGAATTGTAGCCGACCCCTTCCCAACAAACTGATAAAGAGGGGGGATTGAGAAAGTGGTGAAACGTGTGAAACAATGAGCTACAGGGGGGCATTTCACTGCAGTGAGCTCTGCAGAAAGATGCTCGGACTATGATTGAGTGTATTTTTATGTGCTCGAACTTCCAAGGTGTGGAAATATAGCAACTGCTGATGCCTCTGATGTCCAACATGCTGAGGATCAGATTTAATTTAACAAAAATAAAGCAACGCAGAAATTCGCTATAAGTTGTTCTTGTGCTTTCAGAGGTCACATATAAGAAAGATTTGGCCAACGTTTTACACCAGACACCCTTCATGACGCAACCTGGACTCAAACCTGCAGCAACAATATTATTCCTCTCAGAGATAGGGATGCACGATATATCGGCATTAACATCAGTATCGGCCGATATTGGTTATTTTTTAGCATATCGGCCCGATATGTAAAACGGGACAGYTATTAACGTCTGATTATTTTCCATTTTTAGATTTGTGTTTCTGTTTTGGGAGGCGAAATGTTCGGTCGACAAGAGTGGTATCTGTTTGATCATGATAGTGATAGTGACGCTACACAGCCAGGAATAACTGAAGTAGAGCCATGTAGTTTATTTATGGTATTGAAAAAACACTCAGGTGTGTTTGTGCATATATGAATATAAATAATTTGTGTGTTTGTGTAATATTGGTAAATATCGTTATCWGCCATAACAGCAATAATTTTTTCGGATATCAATATCGGATTAAATTTTCATATCGGCGCATCCCTACTCAGAGATATCAGCTTCGCCCCATCAAAAACATCCCTGCATTGTTTCTAAAATCMCTGTGACTTTTTTTTTTAACATCGTTGCTCTGGTTTTTCCTTAAGGTGAGGCTGGTTATACTGTGAATACAAACTGGGGTCTCAGCCAGAGCATGAGAACTGCAGTGTGAGTCATAAAAAGACCAGGAAGAAATCAGGCACGGCGGCTGTGTGTCAGATCAACTGATCCAAAAATATGACACAGAGGAAGAGAGGAGAAAAGAAAGGAGACAACTCCAAGATGCTCAGGTCGTATATCATTGAACCAAGCCTGACTTCACCGTCTGGATTTATAACAGATCATTTGGGTTAGTTAGGTTTAAGACTCAGTGCTGCCCAAGGTTTAGCTGAGCCACTGCCCAATCCTGGTCCTCAAGGGCCACTATCCTGCATGTTTTGGCTGTTTCCCTGCTCCTCTGCATGTCTTCAAGTTCTGCAGAAGCCTATTAATCACTTGTTCATTCAAATCAGGTGTTGAAGCAGAGAAACATCTAAAACTTGCAAGACAGCGGCCCTCAAGGACCAGGACTTGGCACTGAGAGAAGTGAACTGTGCAGCTGCTTAATGATGATTACATGAACGAGTTTCACCTGCAGTTTAAGAAAGCTCACTGAAAACTCTTGCCTCGTCTTTTTCACCGTGGCATTTCAAGTCCGGCAAACCTACAGGAAGTGACATCACATTTGATCACAGTCAGGATTTGGGGTTCAGTTTTCTGTCTGACCAGCTTCATAAGAAACCCTTGTGCTCAGCCCTGCAGATTCCCACTCAAATATTCATTAATGACCCACATTTTCCGCCGAGTTAGTGGCTTCGCAGTCTTGACACGTCAGGCAATTAGATTAATAGAAGAGATTAAAAGGGGTTAAAGATGATCAGTCAGCGCTTCAAGCCCAGATGTCGTCAAACCCCACTATCTCAAACTCTTTTTTTAGCTTTCAGAAGAGGCTGCCGAGCATCTGCTGTGTGTGACGGTGAGCAGAGATTACTGCAGCCTTTCCTCTGCGTCTCTGAGATTAGCTGTGAAGAACAGGGCTGCTTTAACCTTCGCTACACTCTAATTTGATACAGAAGCTTACAAACCGAGGTCTTTCCGTTTAATCTGAAACTAATTAACATATTCCCGTCGCGCAAAAAAAAGTGCTTCAGCCTGCGGGATGCTGCTGCTGCTTTGGTTTCACTAATACACTACATTTTAAAAGTTCTCCTGAACATTAGATGTTGGTACTTTATGATGACACACAACTTAAAAATCCAGTTTTAAATGCAAGTTCAGCTCCTTTAAGCATTTGAGTCAAACACTTACAATTCAGCTTACACACTGAAGCAATATTGTTTTTCTGAACATTTTAACTTTTCATCTATAGGGCYCCAAAAAATAAAATGTTAAAAAAATCACTAACACATTTTCATTATTTAGCTCACTTTCTGAGTGTAAAATCCTAGCTTAAATTTCCTCTAACCTTTTATTATTTATCTCACTGTTTTTACTAAATGTTAATTTAGTTATTTAAATGTTAAATAACATACGAAAATATTAAATCCTAAATATAAGTGTAACGTTGGTGTTTACATTTATTTCAGAATGGATTGGGTGGGGGTCAGCTCCTGTTATGATGTCATCATCCTGAGACAATAGCAACCGCTAATGCTGCTAACAGTGCTAGCACTTCCTTACAAGACAACAAACGTCCACAGGTACCATTCATGTTGTACCTTAAGCAGCGTTACCAGCATTAGCAGCAGCTAGCATTGACGCAGGACAGTGACATCATCCTGGTTAGCTAACGCTTACCCCGTAACGCTAACCACTGCTAACACTTCTAAAGCTGCTGCAGATAGTTTTTAAACCCAAAATTCAAAATGTGTTCATTGAAAACAGCGTGGACAACATTACTCTTTAATTAGTTTGTATATAAATCCTGTTTGTAATTTTAAATGTTGTTGATTTGATATAATTAGTGAAACTGATATAAACTTGAAATTTTCCCGCCACATCGAAGCAGAATCATGAGTCAGAACTTTTAGCAGACGAACACGAGGTGACTGACAAGTGTAAAATAAAACGTTAAAACATGTCARTAACACATTTTCATCATTTAGCTCACTTTCTGATTGTAAAATCCTAGTTAAAATCTTCCACTAACATTTTATTATTTATCTCTGTTRTTACATTTAACTAATATTTTACTATATGTTGAATTTAAATGCTAAACAATATATGTAAACATTAAAGGGATCCATGATTAGTTGTAATATTAGACTTTATTTGAT
>NW_013952475.1:1855402-1860593 GCF_001266775.1 Austrofundulus limnaeus
CAGTTGCAGCTGAGTCATTTTTGCATTACCCTCTCTGTGATGTGGATGGAGGACCTCAGTGACGAGAGGAGAATGTGTAGCGCTGAGCTATATGGTGGTAGCATCGTGGCTAACGCTAAAGCTAACAGGCTAAGCTGAGATTCTTCTTCCATGAAGCAGCTCTGTTGTCCTCCATCCATATTTTCAGTTCCAGGCTGAGTCATTTCTACCTTCTCCTCTCTGTCAATGTCAATTTTGATTATTGCACTGCCTTTGTGTGGCTTTAATTTTGATTTTAGTTTGTCTAAGGTTTGTATTTTTGTGATTAAACACTATAAGGCGAGGATGCTCAAACATTTTCCGAGAGGTCCAAAATTAAAATCAATCTGAGGGCCGCGGGCCAAATGCAGTAATATAATGCATAAAATGCAAATACTTAAAGTTGTTTTTATTTTTTTATGATTAAGCTAGCAGCCAGTGCGGTGGCCCACATTCGTTTTGGTTTATTTATTTATTTATTTTTTCAGTCCATAGACATGGAGAAATTTCAACGTATGTTCGGGTAAGCTCATGAGACTTTTGAAAATTTGACTAAATGTGGTCTTATAAGGTATGCAAATCTAGATATGGGCTTAAACCTAATCTAAATGTCTCTTGTAGTTCGCCAGGTCAACTGCTGGTGGGCCAAATCAAATGGCTTACCGGGCCAATTTTGGCCTGCGGACCCCATTTTGGCCACCTCTGCTATAACGGCATATTGAAAACAGAAGAAAGAATAATATTAGGAAATAATTCACATTAAATGTCCCATCAGACTAGGATGATATGGGGATCTTCTCTCGTGGGTTGAAAGGGAAAAAACAAAGACACAGAGACTAGACTGATGGCCAGGGGGGACGTGATGTGAGAGTTTAAACTCGGCTACCTGAACTGCCAAATGGACACTGACATTAGCCTCTGGATGTGRTGTCAGTGGGAGGACGGATTATGAGAGACGGAGAAAACGAGCAGAAAAGGTTGAATTAAAGCTTCAGAGGCGAAAAATCTCAAAATCTTTGCCCCTTTTGACTTTTTCTTTTCTTTTTGCAGTTTGTTGCCCAGTAATCAAAGTCAGTTATAACTTCTTCAGAAATCAGTTTTGCCAAGAAACAACACACACCCATTTCTTTTTCTCCCTAATCAGAGAAAATGCATCTTTTATATTTTTCCTTCACTCTAATTCAATCCTGGTGTTTTCAGAGCAGGACGATGACCTCACCAAGCCCTCCTCCTAAACCTGTCCCCTAAAGCAGACCGGCATCCTGCAGGAGCCCAACTGATCCTGATCTAAGTGCTGCCTCATCGAACTCGTTTCATCAGAATCAGCCGGTTTCCTGCAGACTCACAGCTAATCCACAACTGATCCCAGATCAGTTCGACACTTTCTTCTTTCAAAAACACTCACAGAGACGTCTCCATCATCCGAACCAGCACTCTAAAAATGAAATGTTGGATTTACTCAACCATGTTATGTTACCTGGTTCCACTTAACTTAGTTGAGTAAATTCAAAGCAACATGCTCATGTTCTTTGGCTAAAAAACTGGTATATTGTTTTGAATTTACTCAACTCAGTTAAGTGGAACCAGGTAACATAACATGGTTAAGTAAATCCAACATTTCATTTTTTGCAGTGAGGAGGACATAGCCATTTTCTACCACTTTAAAATGAATGAAAGGGCCAACATTCCTTGAAGGAATATGTCGCCTGCTGCCTTTTCATACCAGAGAGGTTTAGACAGAGACCCTCTCGTGATGAAAAATGACAGAGTAGTCTCAGAGTTGTCAGGTGACCTCTGACCCCACAACAAGCTGCTGGCGTTTAGCATCTCTCTGCACCGCCTGCATCAATTCTGGAAAACTAAAATCGAGGGGTCATATTCGTCTCGTTTGAATCCGATGTTCCTCCGCGGCGTATCCAGCTGTTGACCTGACACATCGCTCACCGGTCTGTCACAAACCTGCTGCAAACGTGAAGCAACAATTAATAATTAACGAAAACAGACAGCGGGAGTATTACTCAGCTGCTCCACAGTTGTCAGACGTTARCTTTTTCTTTTCCTCCTTTGCCTCCAATCACGTGCCTCCTTCTTCTAGGAAGCGTTTGGGAGATGCAGATGAGAGGAAGGAGAACCTAAAAATAGCATCTCTTCCATTTTTCCCCCCTCCCTCTTCCCTCCCCCTCTACACTGAAAACAGAGAGCGGGCAGGATGTGGAGGATGRTGCTTGATGCTGCAGTCTGCAGGTGAATTTGGGACAACATGGGAGTAAAAAATAAAACCTCGCCTCTATTTCTGAGTCAGCTTGTGCAACAAATATTTGGCTTCATCCTGCATTTTACGGTCCAGGAGTTGTGTCAGTGTTAAAGCGTCTGACGGGTCGGGGAGTGTTTGTCCCAGGCAACATGGAGGATGGATGGACTGTTTTTTTTTTTCTTGTCATGTGACACAGCAGATACGTCAGTTTTGCCTGCAGGTCAGGCAGCGAGTTCACTGTCAGCACAGGATGTGCAGATGAGATGTGAACACTTAGACATRAAAATTATCCCTTTTTAAAACACAATGTGTCTTTGCAGGTAAGAAGACACTAAAAGAATATTTTTATCCTGTTAGTGTTTGCTTTGATTTCCTTATAATAGACAAAGTGCTGACTGTACGATTCAGCTTTAAATACAGTTAATTAAAATGTATTAAAGTAGCTTCATCCTCTGTTGTATAAATAAGGTTAAAAGATAAATATTTTCTGCTTTTTGATACTACTTTTAGATGAGCAGTGCTGTTCGTTTGACTGTAATTTGAATAAAAAGATAAWTCATATATGTGAGATCTGTTTAAATGTTTTACTTCTCCACAGGAGCTCCATAATGGCTCAGTGTAATGGTTTAGATCCTAACAATGTTCCCATTATCATGCATATTAAATGAAAAAATAGGCATTGGGAATTTAATGATGAATCTAATTGTTATAATATTATTATTTGTTAATCCTAATGTGCATGTCGCCTGGTTTGTAATTTCGGTCTCGGACCATTTTGGATCGTTTTTCTCGATTAAAAAGCCTTTTTTACCGCAGGATAAAGACCATGAGAACCACAAAAGCAGCAGCGGCCTCCATTCATTCACAGATAACAGATTTTATGGACAACATCGTTATTCACAATAGAAACAGCTGTTAGAGGAATCGTTTCATCTCAAAGGCTCGGATATAATTTATTTAACTTATCATTTGTATTGAACGACAAACAGGTAGTAAATATTAAATACATTTAAATGTAAATAATGGTGTTATTTCAGTGTAGTACCGAAAATATAAAACCTACCTTTGCAGGTTTCTATCCGGCTCCTAACCACCGCGTTAAGCACCCGCAGAAACACCGACGCTGTGAAAGCTGGAAGTCTCAGGACAACAACATCCGGTTTTTCACTTCAAAGTAAAAGCTCTTTGCAATTTAGGTAAGTGTTCATTTGTCCTCTTCAAACTCCTTTAACAGTTCTTTGTTTGCCAGTTTCAGAATAAATCGTCATCGTTGTTGTTGTTGTTGTTTTTGTTGTTGTTGTAAATTCAATTTTTTTCTCTACTCGGAAATTTAAGGACTTGTTCTCATCTTTAACACAATAAAAAGCTTTTACTACACGCTATATAAATTATTACGTTTCCTATACCTACTTTTTTGATTAGGTATTCCAGCTCTATTTGTCTACAACAAAAATGTTTCTATTTAAAAAATAGAAACATAATTTATTTGTGATGTACTTTAATTGGTATTGATTATGAAAGGTGTTAGCAAAAATCCTCATGTCATTCCTTCACTTTTTGTCAGAAGAAACTTTTTATATTGCCATAATCTTGTGCTGTGAAGGGATACTTTAAAGTTTTCAAAATAATAGAATAAAATATGTAATATTTCCACTGGGATTTTAGGATGAATTAAAGTGACCAGCTGATTGAAAGAACTCAAAGTATCTTCTTATTTCATTTTATTTATTTTGATTTATTAGTTACATTCTTTGTACAGCTTTATTCACACATAAATCAGTAAACTGAGACCAATGAACAGGTTTCTTTAATACATTTTTGCGAAGTTTCCACTTTTTACGCAGAGTTTTATCATTACGTTGAAAGCCAATATCACTTCCGGCTTCTTTCTCCTGCAACACCGCCATTTTTACAAGGCCTCGAGTGAAACAAGCAGATGGGCGGGACTTTTAGCTGCCCGTACGGAAGACTGACAGCTCGTCTGACGAATCCGGAGCCGCATTAACCTTCCTAATACGTTCCGGCGTCAAATAATGAAGCAGTCATTTATTATTGATGAGCGCTGCCGGAGAGACTGAATTATTGATCAGGAGGTCAGCAGTAACCACTGCTGCCATTTCTACAAAAGTAGACACCGGGTTTATGAAACAAACATCTCTGCAGAGAGAATAATCAATACAGATGTAGAAAAGAACAAGATTTAATATACAGTGAAGCACAACCACAGTCATTAGCCTACAAACTTTATTTAATGATAGGCTATAACATGACAGGGACTTTGTGTTCCACACAATGTGATCAGAGGAAACGGAAAAGTCACAATTTTTGCTGATTAATTCATTAGTTAACTATCAGTTCCACACAATATGTTTGTCAGAATCAACAAAAACAACAAGACTAAAAAATATACATTTATATAGATTTGCCTGAGGTCATAATAGTATCCACAAATTCACTAATATGCAAAACTACACTTTTTTCACTAATTTATTTTAATCTTTCATCCCACAATATTGATACGGTGACAGAAGCTCTTTACTCTGTTTTTAATTTATAGACTTTGCCTATAAATGTTTTAAATAGGTACAATGACAAAACAGTCTTAACAATCAAAATATTTTTAAATAAATTATCACACTCGGTTGTATCCCCTGTAACAGTCATGGTGAAAAGATGTGATGCGCAGGCATTTTTAATGTAAAGTGACTAATTGTTTTTCCAAGGACACCATCTTGATGAGCCATGACCTAAATCTTGGTCTCGACCCTTACTTTGGGAACCACTGGGCCATTCTGGACTAATCTGAAGTGAGTTGCAGTTTTGTGTTAAAGCCAGCAGATGGCAATGTAGGTTCATATTTCACTCATGATGAATACATATGTGTATGTGTGTGTGTGTGTGTGTGTGTGTGTGTGTGTG
>NW_013952475.1:1861015-1867097 GCF_001266775.1 Austrofundulus limnaeus
CTTGATGTTTCGGGACCCCACTTTGGGTCCCGACCCCAACTTTGGGAAACACTGCTTTATAAAACACTGCTGAGGGTCTTGATGTGGTTACCCGACGCCTCAAAATAAAATGGGCTTCATTTTTCCATAAAAACTAAAACATAATTGAATTAGCTTTTTATGCTGTTGATGGATACATAAAGGGAATGACAGGGATAGATTGATCTGGATAAACCTTCTGGTTTGGACAATAACACCCTACCAAATATTGTAAAACCTCTGGTGAACCGTTGCTCCTCCTGACCAGAAGGTGGCGCTCTAACATTTATTACAATCAAACTACTTCTGCATTTCCTGTCATTCCGTGAACGTTTTCCTCCGGTCTGAGCTAAAGTCACAGGCTTTGATTTTTGTTTTCAAGTAGACACATCAAAGAAGAATAAACTTATTTCTAGCCTTTCGTGATTTATTGAGGAAGAAGACGTTTTTTTCGCGAGGAAACCAACTCCGACAGAGCACCGGCTCAGGTTTGCTTCATTTTGTCACATGTGCGCTGTGGGTCAGCACGGTCATTCTGAAACTAAAAAGGCTGTTTATTGAGGTCGGTGTCAGCCGAGAAAAGATGTGAGATAAAATGTTTTTATAGGCTTGTTTTGGTTGTTTATTTAGGACAGATCAGGGGTCAGTTCTGCCTCTAAATCCCCAGACAAGCCAACCTCTAGCTTATCACGTTTTCCTTTAAAGCTAACCGAAGCTGACAGCATGAACTTTGACCCACGACTCATATAACTTAAGAGATATTAAAACGTTTTAAAAACCCGTGTGGTAGTACTTTCACTGGAACTGAATGTGTCTGTCCACAGGTTCTTCCTTCCCTCGCCTCCCACAGATGATCGTGTGTCCCCTGCGGTCTGGTTATTATGCTTCCCCGGGCGGGTAAAGAGTTTCTGGTCCGCATACGGTTCTCCTGGAGGCCGTTCTTCCAGGGCCGGTACCTGCTGCTGACCAACACCCTGAGCGGCGGAGTGATGCTGTCGCTGGGAGACATCCTGCAGCAGACCCGCGAGAACCGCAGGCAGCCCGGCAGAGTCCGAGACTGGGGGAGGACAGGTTAGCAGAGGGCAGGCTAATTTCTTAGTTCATTAGTGGATTAGCACGTGCTAAATTTATGGGCTGAATTTATAAACACTAATTGAGTTCTTTAAATGTTATTGATCAACATTATTGTCAACAGCTGAGGGTGAAAGCTGTCAGASGTGTTGGTCATATGTCACTTATCAGCTAGATCAGAGGTTTTCAAACTTTTTTTTTTTGCTTCCGACACACAAAATAACAGTTTCAGAGGTTTCAGATATTACTTGTTTATGTATGCAAACTTTGCAAATAACTCTGTTAAACACAAGGATAATTACTATAAACAAACCTAGAAACTATGATACAGATTTTTATTCATTTGTGATTATTTCAACAAAAAATTGCAATAATCATGATGAAAATATTCCATTAGCAGTGGCGGGCAGCACTAATCTAACAATTAGTTCCACTAGCCCTAAAACATTAACTCAAATATTTAGGTCCCCTAATTCTAAAGCGCTAACTCAAATATTTAGGTCCCCTAATTCTAAAGCGTTAACTCAAATATTTAGGTCCCCTAATTCTAAAGCACTAACGCACTGAAAAGTTTTAGCAAAAGCTAATTCTGAAGCACTAAAAGAACCCAGTCAACCCATGAACATTCTTCAACAAACATGAGTCACATATCGTCATGTTGCTCTCTTAAGACTTATCATTAACATTCCACAGCTGGATTTGGGTTCATATATTGTCACCTGGTGGAGAAGTTACACACATGAACAAAATGTGTGACAGTTTTCACTGTCTGCTGTTAACATTAACGTTGATCAATAACATTTATAAACCTTTGTAAGTGCTTCTAAATTTAGCAAGTGCTAATCCACTAATACATTTTAAAATTAGCAAAATCCCTAAAGCACTAATCAGGACATTAGTTCCCCTATTAGTGCTTTAGTGGAACTGTGCCACTGCCCACCACTGTTCATTAGCATTTTTTTACATTTAAATTGATGTCTGGAAATCATCCGGAGACCCTCACTTGATGTTTTGTGACCCACAAAGAAGTCTCGACCCCAACTTTGTGTACCACTGCACAAGATGAAATATTAACAATATTCTGCACACTAGTGTTGTAGTACTTGAAACCGGTCTTGGTCTTAAGACCGGTCTCAAGACCACATTTTGATGGTCTTGGTCTCGTCTCGGACTCGACAGCGTTTATACTCGGTCTTGTCTCGGTCTCAGACATTGAGGACTCYGAATTTTATTTCAAGACCAGTCAAGACCACAACTGCAGAAATATCACTAAATAGCCATAATGTGTCCTATTTATTAGTTAACAATCTTGCTTTTGTTGGATTTAAAACATACTGATTCAAATCCAAACCTGACTCGTTGCTATTTATGTGTTTTTGTTAGCAGCTGTCACCCATCCGCACCCCCCATCACTCGCACACAGCACTCCCAGAAAGTGAACCGTGGTTCTCTGGGAGCGGTAAAAGATGTGTTCAAAATCTTAAGTAAAAAATTTGGCTACATTATTCATAAATAATATATTGTAAAACAACAACAACCAGGAGAAAGCGTACAGCAGCTTGTACATTCTGCAGTGCTTCACTTTCAGAGACAGTGGGGACAACATCAAACTTACCATCACTAACGTTAACAATCTACTTCTGTAGCAAAATTCTTTCCTCTGCCCTCACACACAGATTTTGTCCATATTAGCTCTATATATTAAGTTACCTAAAGTGGAGAAAAAAGTATTTAGTCAGCACCAATTGTTCAAGTTCTCCCACTTAAAAAGATGAGCAAGGCCTGTGATTGACATCATAGTTAGACCTCAACTATGAGAGACAAAATACTATTTCCCCCACTGTACATGTGTACAGAATACTCCATCTTTTAGGGCACTTTTTTTTCTGGTCTTGGTCTTTTCTCGGTCTCGCCCTCCCTCGGTCTTGGTCTCGACTTGGTCCAAACCCTAAAAGTCTTGGTCTTGTCTTGGTCTCGCCCTCCCTTGTTCTTGGTCTCGACTTGGTCCAAACCCTAAAAGTCTTGGTCTTGTCTTGGTCTCGAGACGCTGTGGTCTTGGTCTTGACTTGGTCTCGGGTTAGGTGGTCTTGACTACAACACTACTGCACACAGAAAATATCTCATGTCGACTCTGAGGAATGTTCCATGAGTCAGCTGGGTTTTTAGTGCTTTAGAATTAGCTTTTGCAAAAAATTTCAAATGGGTTAGTGCTTTAGAATTAGGGGACCTAAGTATTAAAGTTAGAGCTTTAGGGTTAGTGCAACTAATTTTTAGATTAGTGCTGCCCACCGCTGGCGCTTAATCAGTGTGCATTGCCAATGCAATGCACACTATTGTGATCCGTTTCCCATCCAAGTCATCACTTTGGCACGCTTCTCCTCCTGCATACTTTGTCCTAGAGCTGCCATTGTAATTTATATCTGTAAAGCTCCTGTGCCAAATGATTGCAATGCCTTTTGGTACCTGTACAACTTATAGTTTTTGAAATATTAATGTTTAAAATCAAATAATGGGAGTCAATGGAGCCTTGCATGGGTCCAATACTGCCCCATGCTGCATCTACTCAGTACTGCACCATAGTTTAATAATATTTAAACTCAGTAGTTCAGTGTTTACAATACAAACATGATTGTATTTTGATATTTCAATATAATATTGTCCTAATATTCCTTTATTGTTGTAATATATTGCAGTTTAGCATCAACAATTGCATTGGCAATTTAGCCTCTTTCAGCACACATACAAACTTAACACTGGGAGAGCTTACTGCAACAGCTCCTATAGTCTCATGGTGAACACTATGGGCTTTCATGCAGGAGATCAGGGTTCAATCCCATCCATAAACATAATGTTTCATTACAACTACATATTTTCTAATTGTCATATTCTCACACAATTACCCTCATTACAAAAAAACTGCTGACTTGGCAGGCACAAGCTGGTACTTGATTAGCAAACACATTTCAACTTGGTCACTGTTCAAGCTGCAGGCAATGGCATGCTACAAGGCAATGCACACTTGTTTTTACATCGTAAAAACCCATGTCTAGTTATTCTTTGAAATATATTAAGATTACACATGAAATACAAGTAACAACAAGAGACAGTTGAATTAGATTTTAGCACATATGCAGATTTGCACATTTCATAGAACCACAAATACTCATCTTTTATTACTTCATGAAATGTCCCAAGAGTCTTTGCTGCCCGGGAGGACCTCAAGTGCACAGGCTTAAAAACAACAAACAAAAAATTGTGTTTCACTGCTCTGGCTTCTTTAATCATTAAAAATAAAAGGACTTTACTTAAAAAGTATTTGTATTTCATGTATTATGTTTCTGCATTGGATAGATTTTCATTTTGAACCTCATGGTGAAAAAGTCCTTAAACTTCAATCAAACTATTTTCAGCTTCTTCTGATTCTACAATGCCTTAAAGTTGGTTTTCTTGTCCACGTTCCTGTTGTTGTTTTAGCATCGTCCTCTCTGGTGCAGCCCTGTACGTTTTATGGTTTTAGTTTCAGTCTTGTTTCTCAGCTGAAGGTGGCAGTGACGCACCAAAACCAGGGGGGACTTATCGGGGAGTGGAATTTCCAGGGACTCCCTCAAAAACCTCACGCTGATTAAAAATAATTTACTGCCATTTTTAACCCCTTAACGCCACGACAGTAATGTTTTTGTTTTTATTTTGGATTAAGTGTTTGTTTTACTGGCCTGTTGGTACCTACCAGTAAATGTATAGACGCACTTTTTAAAATGAAAGGACCGTTACTAGTGATGGGTCTTCCTGTGCCGAAGCTTCGGAGCGTGTCGAGAAAACCCAGAAGTCTTCAATGAAGCGCGTGCCGAAGCTTGTGTTGTTAGGGGTGAGTGACGTCACCGGTGACGTCTGAAGCCTCGCTGGTTCAGGAAAGAGTTCGGGTTTTGGCTCGTTTCGTGAACTAAATGGATCACCACAGAACCTGTGTGCAAGTGTTTGTGTTGGAGTTTCACTGCTTTCTGACAGAGACGGTTATTTTTATGATGCCTGTTAAAAGCAGCCTTTCACCTGAGTGTTCACACTGATTTCTCCCTATGGTGGAACTAATAAATACTACAATAATACTTAAATAAATAATAAATAAATAATAATAAATAACAAAATAATACTTAAATAAATATTTCCGTAACACTCCCCATAAGGGTTTTCACAGAATTATGTTCAGTTTTAACAATTAGGTAATGAAATGTGTTACTAGTATTTTGCAGAGTACCATTTTAAAGGTCTAACTTTTTTGTTATCGCTCAATTTATTTATTGGAATTTTTGGGGTTAGAACCACAATAAAGAGCTCTGCAGATATAAGTTGTATATTACTGTTGTTGTTTTAGTGTTTTTTCTATTTCAAAGTGAAGTATATGTTCCAATGAATAATAAAAAACAGCACCTGTTGTGAGTTTGACAGCAGACATGTGGACAAGAGTTTTAAAGAGAGAAACTGAGTCCAAACACAGAAGAAACAAAATACTTGTCTTCAGTATTACTGTAAATAGTCACCATGAGCCTAGCGTTRGTAAGCGCTGCAYCACGATAGCTCAGTGGTTAGCATTGATACCTCACAGCAAGAAGGTCCTGGGTTCGATCTCCGCTTCTGACCCAGGACTTTCTGTGRGATGTTTGCYTGTTTGGTTTTTCTCCCACAGACCAAAACCATGTTGCCTTCAGGTCCAAGCCTCTCTTGCAATCTTAGTGGGATTTGCCTGATTAAGTCAAATAAAATGCATCCCCCATGGTGTTTTTTAACACGTCATTGATTTAAAAAAAAAAACGAGGTGTTTATTTAAAAAATACAAAAGGAAAAATAAACTTATTACTATTTTAAAAACACCAATTTATCCAAAATAACAAGAATAAACTACAAAATAGACCAAAGTACTTTCATTTTATTGAAGACAGCCAAGTAGATGAAATGACAAAGGTTTTGACCAGCAGAGGGATTTAAGAGTACATGAAGC
>NW_013952475.1:1869838-1885957 GCF_001266775.1 Austrofundulus limnaeus
ATTTTAAAAACACCAATTTATCCAAAATAACAAGAATAAACCACAAAATAGACCAAAGTACTTTCATTTTATTGAAGACGGCCAAGTGGATAAAAGGACAAACGTTTTGACCAGCAGAGGGAGTTATGAGCACATGAAGCTTCAAGAAATTAACCTTTTTTTTAATCAGTTGGAATGAAAGCTTCAAGGTTTCACGGGGCTTCATGTGGCCATCACTAACCGTTACTGATTTCTGGTAATTAAAGGTTAAAATGTGCTTCAATCAATGCATTTATGCTTTTTTTTGTCTCGTATTTAACTCCTATTTATTAACGCCCTCCACCCCCTGAAGGTCGCATGTTTGTGGTCGGCAGCTCCATGGGTCCCCTGCTGCACTACTGGTACCTTTGGCTGGACAGAGTTTATGTGGGAAGAGCTTTGAAGACACTGAGCAAAAAAGTCCTGGTGGACCAGATAGTCGCCTCACCGACGCTGGGAATATGGTATTTCTTAGGTATGTAGAGGTTTATTGTTCTTACTGTTATACACACACACACACACACACACACACACCTTAAGGTTTGTCTGGGTGTGAACAAAGAAACCGTGTCTTGATGACGCGGATAAGAAAACATGTCCAGAGTCAAAGGTTGTGTGTAAAATGATGGCGGTGATAAAGCACACTGTACATCAGAAGTATATAGAGTTCAAAGGGCGTTTTGTGATAAATACTTTAGGTTTTTACAGACGTGCTGAGAATGGTGTGTAAAAGTTCAGCGCTCTCATTGTTTCGGGCTTTTATCTGCCGTTGGTTTTTAATGACACTTGGCGCTGACGCACGTTTTCACAGACGACTCTMCTTATCGCAGGCATGGATCTCATGGAGGGACGCACTTTATCTGAAGGATGGGCAGAGTTTCGAGAGAAGTTCTGGGAGTTCTACAAGGCGAGTGTTTTCCCGTCAGGGTCCGACCCGCGGGTCAAATCAAACTCACTCACAAGTTACTGTTCACATATTGTGACTGGAGCGACATTCCCTTATCTCTCATTTATATTTTACTCCCCCGTGTCTTTATGAACACGGGGGAGTAAAAAAGTGAGTGTGCACTACTGCTTTTTCTTTTGTTTTTTTCTTTAAAGAACTTGAGAGAAATAATTWGTTCACATTCCAAAAATGTTTGTGTAGATATTCCTTGACCCAGGAGCAGGGATGACGCAGTTTTCACGTAAAGAAATTTAAAAATATAGAAAACACAACAGAGTTGGAGCTTTTCATTATGACTGTTTTTAGCATTTAATGCTTTAGTTTAAAGCTCCTTTCTCCTAAAAATMACAAAACCTGTAAAAACACTTCATTGTATCTGTAAAGTATGGTGTAAAAGTCCCAAGCAGCTGTCATGTTTCCAACTTTGTCTTAAATGTGAGGTATAATCACGTGGCTTATGGTTGCAGTTCAGTAGAAATAGTGTTTAAAAACAAAACTTAAGGGAAGAAGAAGCAAACTGGTGGACAACCATTAAACAGTTCCTTGTGGGGTTTCTTGACTCTCCAGGGAAATCTGGGAGTTTGTGTCAGATCTGGGAAGACCTCAGTCAGTCACGTAGGTTTACTGAGTGTCGGACGTGATCCGCTCCCCAAAGTCCTATTTAGTCTTCTTTAACACAAACACATAAAAATACCACTATAAACGAAACTGGAGAAACTGCATTTCCAGCACAAATGCAGCGTTAACGCTTATTGCTGAATAATTTAGTTGAAAAGCTGAAATAGTTTTAAACACTGAACTATTGCTTGCTTAATGCTTGCTTAATGCTTGCTTACTTTAACATTGAGTTGGAACCCAAAATTAGCTGAATTGAGTGCGGAAATTTGCTGAAGAATCCAAACAAAAACAAAAGCTCCCAGGGGCAGAGAATAGCTGAAAAATGCAGAAAAGTAAAATGGCTCAAAATGTAGCTGAAAGGGGCAAAAAAAAAAAAAAAGCCGAAAAGGGCAGCAAGAAAATGAAAGGAACACAAGAAAAGTTTGAAGTAGCATAAAAATAAGTTAAAATTAGCAGGAAATTAGCAGAAAATGCCAGAATGATGGCTAGAAAAGCAGACAAAAGCTAAAATCAGCTCAATAAGAAGCCAAAGGAAGCTGAAGCTGGAAAAAGAAGTTAAAAAAACATCAGAACCAGAACAAAATGTATGATTTATAAACATTTTAAGGGGTTTCCAGGATGTWAAAGACAGCTTCATTCATTTTTAATAGGAAAAAATTGTCCAAAAAGTAGCTGAAAAAGTATAAATAACGCTGAAATACCAAAAGTCATAGCGTGAACGAGTTGGACCTTTTCATATATAAATTGTTGAAAAAGCACAGTTAAATTCACCTTTTTGTGATCAGTTCAGCTACTTTACTGCTTAATTCAGCAAATGTACTAGTTCTTTGTACTAGATTCAGCTTTTTCAGCTACTTTTCTGCTAATTTAAGCATATTCTGCTTTTTCCAGCTGTTTTCGGCAAATTAAGACACTTTTTTTGCTTGTTTCAGCTAAATTCACCTTTTTGTGATCAGTTATCTGCTTATATTACTGCTTAATTCAACAAATGTGCTGTTTCTTCTTTGTACTAAATTCAGCCTTTTCAGCTACTTTTTGCTAATTTAAGCTTTTTTCTCAATTTTACAACAAATTCTAAAATATTTTAACATCTTTACTGTAAAATTCTTTCAGCGTTTAGCATTCATGATGCATTTTTAGCAGTGAATACAAACTCCAGTCATTGCTTACTCTTATTCTAAGTGTAAAAACCGTGTAGGAAACAGCTGATGTTTGCAYGTTAGATGAGCTGTAAGGATTTGTTTTCTGATCTAAAAGTCATATCTGCTGCTGCGTCTTTAAATCGGTTGGAGTTCACGTGTTTGTGCTCCTGCCTGCAGATGGACTGGTGCGTTTGGCCCGCTGCCCAGATGATCAACTTCTACTTCCTGTCGCCCAAATTTCGTGTCGTGTACATCAATTTTGTCACCCTAGGCTGGGACACCTACCTCTCCTATCTCAAACACAGAGTAAGTCTGAAATTATGAATTGAAACATTTTTAAATAAAAGCTGATTTTTTTTAATGTGTGTTTATTTAAAGTAAGATAAAAACATGTTGTGATGCTGGAATGTTAAAGAAACATTGATTTTATTTTTTTAAACAATATTTTAGTCTTTTTCAACATTTCTATTTCCTTGTTTAAGGAAAGTGACTTTAAGAAGACTTTCTTTAAATTCGGCTTAAGTTATGAACCTGTTTTTGTTTTGTTTTGTTTTGTTTTGTTGTGGACAGGATGAAGACCAACAAACTGAAACAGCTCCAAACGTCACTGTTTTAGATTCACAGCAGAAAGAGCTGCCAGCATCTGAACCTCTGGAGGAGAAAGTTTAAAGTTCATCATCTATGAAGTTAATCACATCAAATATACTTGTTTTTTTTTTTCTGGACTTTAACTTCTCTTCTTTGAAAAAGGTAGTATTTATGTATCTGAGGCGTTGTGTGTTTCATTTGAAGTACAGGTGCACCTTTTTTCCCCTTCATGCCTGATTCATTTAGTCCCTGTTGAAACTTTCAGGGATGAAAAGCTGTTTCACTGCCGCAGCTGCTCCTTGCTTTAGAGGAAAATTCCCAGTTGTACTTTTAAAAAAATTCCAAATGTTTGTCTCCTAAAACTCACTGTGTGTTGTTTAACAATCAGAACTGATATTAATATTAAACTGTGTTAATCTGTTTGAACTTTGGCTTAATATATGGTCCAGAATCACGTGTTATCYTGCCAAATGATCTGTACCAACTCTGTTTATCATTTAAAGTTTGAGTCTGACGATAAAAAAATAATCAATTGTATAACCATCTGGCTGTTTGACACAGAAACTGTAAAATCATTTTTAACATTTATTTTGTATGATGGACTTTTTTTTGTTGCAGTATTTGTTTTAAGTTATTTTTTTATGATGTGAGAAAATAAGTGGAAATCTGTGAAGCATTAAAAATTATCAAATCATCTATGTTTTAATCAGTTTCTACTACATAAAACCGCTCCCAAGATAAATGCTGGATACTGTATGTATTTTTAAAAAAAAGCTTGAAGGAATTCTGTTATAAAAGTCTGTAATATGATTTATTTTAAACGTTGCTTTTATTTTTGTTAAATTTTATCATTTGTAATTATGAAACAACTCTTTAAAGAGGTTTTATAAATAAAGATATGAAAAAAATTTAATCTTTTATTTCCTAAACCTTAAACATTTTAACTTTTTAAATAGATGGTATTAGATGATTTACACTGTCACAGATGAGGTGGAAACGTTGAATATTAACTGAAAGACGGTTTTAATATTTGTTAGCATTGATTAGCTGTGGCGGCCATCTTGTTGATTTATATCTGTTGATGTCCTGGGAGTAACGTTAAAATCTGTCTAGTGGTTGAATAGATGTTTTGCTGACTAAAAACACTACTTCCTGTGCTGCTGATGGGTGGCGATAAAAATATAAAACTTGAGTTGATGGGAAAATAAAAATTTGATTTTTGTATAAATAAGTGTTTCAACTTTATTTATTTTTTTATTAAATTTCATGTGAAGTGCTGCAGGAAATCACATTAATATGAGTGTTTTTATAACATGTAAAAACATTAGATTTATTATTTTAACAACCCTAAATAMGCTGAAGTAAAAACACTATATATAATTGAAACTTTTCAGCTTCCAGCCCACAAAATAACAGTTGCTGGAGCTTGTGATCCCCAATGGACTGGTTTATGTATGCAAACTGTGAATCACTATTAGTACTTTTATTCCCTTCAGTAATTGTGAAAATATTCAGTGAATTTATTTGCATTTGAATGAATGAATGGAAATCATCTGGGGCCCCTCGCTTGATGTTTCATGACCCACAGAGGGGCCCCGACCCCAGCTTTTGAGAACCACAGACACAGTTCAAATGACGTGGAACAGAGCAAACGAGCAACAGGTGTGTGGCAATTAGCAAACAGAGAGCAGGTGTGACGGCTGAGGAAGGGACAAAGAAACGAGCCTTACAAAATAAAAGCATATTAAAAGTGGGGAAAATAGAAATAAAAACGATAACAGTAAAACTTCAGCTTTCAAATGCAATTAAATCACAAAACCCAACAGGCCCTGACAGGAAGTCCTTCTGATCTGTAGAAACCCTGCTCAGAAGTTAAAACAGATCTGGTGTCGTCAGCAGAGCAAACACTTTGTTCAAATATTTAATCAGCCTGACAGATTTGAAAAGCAGCGGCTCATGTTTCTGAGCCTCCTCCTCTTCCTCCTCCCTGAGCTCTGAACACATCCTGCTGTCAAGGATGTGAGTGGTTTTTTTGATATGACTGTCAGATGTTTCCTCTCTCAACATGCCTGCAGCCATGATGCACCTGACCGTCCTGGTTTCCCTCCTAACAGTGGCAGCSTGCAGCGGTGAGTGAACATTTCACACTTTTCTCCTGCTTAAACTCCTGCAGTTTAAAAGAGCCGAGGGCCGAACTGAACTTTTAAATGGAAGTACTGCAAAAATGCAAATTCATGCAAACCGGTAGAGCTCTGCTGTCAGAGGGCCGTTCACAGGGTTAAGGTGGTTTTTGCTCTTAAAGCAGCATTTTGTAATTTCTGTCCTAAAAACCAGTAAAAATAATTAAAGTTTGAAGCTTAGAGTCATTAAGCAGTGAAAAACTCATCTTCCTGTATTTGTTTATTTTTTTTCTGTCAAGCAACATATTTCAGTTAATTTTAACTGATTGGAAAAAGTCACATCTGGTGGAGACATAAAGCAAAGACCTTTAAACGTTGATAGTGATTGAGAATGTTGCAGTTTCTGTTCCTCAGTAAACATAATGAGACAGCAGGGTGGCAGCTTTCTGTCACCAGAGACAAGTCATTGTTTATTTGAGCTGTGGAGTCAACCGCCTCATCCAAGCCTGAAATGATGAGGAGAGGGGAAAAAAGACCATCACATCTGCATCCACTTAAGTCTGATGAAGAAGCTTTTTATTAGTAGATGAAATTAGAGTTTAATCAGTTATTTACAGCTCCTCTGAGGGTTTGATCACATCCTGTAGCCTAAATGTAGCAAAAGCTATGATTTCGTATTCCGAGACCCAGAACATCATTTTTAATTGACTTTAGCTGAGTTTTAGTGTCTCAGGATGTTGTTTTGAGAGAATTCACTTGAGTTTTTCAGCCTTCTTTGTGGTGCAATGTAGCTTTGTGCTGTGAAACTCCCAACGCTTCCACATAAATTAACATTTTGATTGAGGGMTTTTTTATTTTTATTTACTTTTATTTAGACAAGTAATCACATTGATATGCTTCTGCAGTACTCCCTTTGTGTAAAACAAATGCACTCAGAAATGTGGCTGTGTACCAAGCTAATTGAAATGTGTTAGAAATGTATTTTTCTTGCCATTACTTATTTTATGACTTTGTTGGTGATGGGTTGATAAGATGTGGGGGAAAGTGGTGTGTTTTGTTTTAATTTTTGTTTTACTACGAAGTATTTTTTTAATCCCATGAAGGATGAGGACTAATGGAGGTTCCTTTTTAAAATAAACAAACTGAGCCAGGTCTCATTTATATTTTTATTTACTTACTTACTTTTATTTATGTACATTTTTATATAAAGTATCTGTACAGTGTTAATACTACAAAGACACAAACAGCCGGAAACAAAATTCGTTGTGTGTGTCAACATACTTGGCCAATAAACCTGATTCTGATTTACAAGAGACACATGTAACACACATAACATCAGCTGGACAAAAAAAAAAATGCTGACATTTAAAAAAAGAGCAAAAAATCTAAATCTAAAAACATGAACTGGCTTCAAATTATGATTTTCCCATTCATTCATCCAATCACATCAATTCTGACCATTTATCCCAAGCTAAAAGAAAGACGCTCTTATTTTTCAAGCTCCATGTTCGCTTCCTTCTCTTTAAAGGAGGTTGTGTTTTTTAATTTGTGTACTTTTCAAAGCATAAAAGGCATGACATTTTTCTCAGTTGGCTCTGCGGAACAGTTTTAAGATGAGATCGTCGACTTCCTTCCACAGAATTTGTGATTCACAGCTTCAACAGTTTATTTTTTCCTCAGCGGATCTCATCTAACCCAATGAAAGTGAGTTTCTCTGTTTTCATGCTTTTATTTTTACTTTTTGTTGCAGAAAATACCACATTCTCTGAACCTAATTCAAAACCAGTGACAACCACAACTTCACACTTCAGCTCTAGCTTTGTAACATCGCCCACCGTGAAAACCAGCACAGTCGCTCCCCTGGCTCAAACAACCTCATCATCATCATCAACCTCATCATCATCAACCTCAACAATATCATCAACGACACATCAGAACACCACTCATGTCACTTCAGCTTCACCGACAACACCCAGAACAGAGGGATCCAACCCAAGCACTACTGCTGTTGTGAATACTACAAGCAGCCAGGCGTCCAATGGGAAGACGACTCAGGAAACAACCATCCAGTCAATGACAGAATCACAAAATGCCACGGGGAGTACCACTGTGAAAGAATCTCAAAATGCCACGGGGAGTACCACAGCAAACACAACCAGTCCAGGTCTGACTACTAGAAGGGTCTGAAGGGTCACATTTGGACATCTAAACAAAGAACATATGTGACCCATCACATCAAAACGAGGATTAAATCTAAAAGTTGTATGTGGAGAAATAGGCAGATAGCGTTTTGATTAAAACACTTGCAAAAATTACAGTTTGTCAAAATATTACAAAAAAAATGTTATCAATGAACTTCTGAAATATTATCCTGAAAATTTTTTGAAGCACTTTTTTGAGCATTTTAGCAACAACAACAACAACAAAATGATTTTAAGAAAAACACCTTAAACTTTTGAGATTTTCCCTGTGAGCTACCAATATTTTTGTTTCTTTCCAGCTGGGAAATCTCAATATTCAATTACTATTTAAGGTTTCTTTTTTAAAATGACATAAAATTAGCATTTAAGCCAAATATTTATGTATTATTGTAACCAACAAGACAAATTAAATAACATCTCTGGATCTACTAATGATATCAGGATGATTTAAGTATCAAAATGTAGCTTTTAAAGCCAGGAATCTGAAAATATGATTAGGTCATTTTGACCAAATTTGACTTAATCCTCATTTTGATGTGATTGGTCACATTTACCATTTATTGATGCATTAAGTTATCTCCAAGTCCATGTTTGCACCAGAATCCTCTCATTATTTATTTAAATGCATTTTGTCAAGACAAAACTAGCAAGAAGGTAACTTATTCATTTTTTTTGTGTGGTGACTTTCAGCTCTCTCCACCGACTGGGGGAGAAACAGCTTGGCACAAAACCCCGGGCTGGTGGCCATCATCTGCATCTTCAGCATCGTCCTTGCTCTCATGATTGTGGTCGTAACGGTCAAATGCATCCAGTCGCCGAGGTCCAACTTTGAGAGACTTGAGGAGGTGCCGATGGTGAGCGAGAAAACTGATGATCTGGCAAAAAGGGTTGTAAATATTTTTAACCTGTTTACATTCGGAACAAGCACGAGTGCAGCATTGTGAAGATGCACTTGGTGCCAAGCAGGGGTCTCTGCAGTACATGAGCCAAGCAGGGGTCTCTGCAGTACATGAGCCAAGCAGGGGTCTCTGCAGTACATGAGGGGAGTTTCTGGTTGTGTGGGTGGAGTTTGTCCTAACCGTGATTGGTGGGGTTAAAGATGTGGGCGGAGTTTGTCCTAACCGTGATTGGCAGAGTTTTTGTCTGGGCGAGGTTTGTCCTTGGTAAACATGAATACTTGCTCCTCTCAGATCCATGAGGCCAACTATGGTGACCCTCAAGGGTCTATCTTAGACCCCTTACTTTTTAATCTGGACGGGACCATCAGGAGTCATGGAATAAGCTTCCACATTTATGCGGATGACATGCAGCCAAATATTTCCATGTCTCGTGATGACTCCCAGCCAATTGCTGCACTTCTGTATTTCTGACAAAGATGTGGATGGCTCATAACTTTCTCCAGCTTAATCAAGACAAAACAGAGGTTCTAGTTATTGGATTGGAGGATCAAAATGAAATGATAATTTCTAAATTACAGACTGCGTCTTTTCATCCTTCCAAACAAGTCACAAGTCTGGGGGTTCTTTTTGACTCTGAGCTGACTTTTATTCCACTTATTAAACAGACTGTCAAAACAGGATTTTATCATTTGAAAAATATAGCCAGAGTCCACCCTCTTCTGTCCTTGGTCAATACTGAGATTTTGATACATGCTTTTATTTCTAGTCGTTTAGTCTTCCTAAGAAAAATCTGTCTAGTCTGCAGCTGTTGCAAAACTCTGCTGCTCGTGTGCTAACCAAGACCAGAAGGCAGGCTCATATTACACCTGTTTTAAAATATTGCACTGGCTCCCTGTCTGTCTTAGAATTGATTTTAAGGTTCTTTTTATTGGTTTTTAAACGTCTTAAAGGTCTTGCACCATCTTATCTGGTTGAACTCTTAATCCTATGAACCACCACGGCCCCTTGTACTATGGCCCCCGTCTGTGGAGTGGTCTGTCTGAGAATGTGAGGGCTGCAGAGAATGTTGCTGTTTTTAAGAGTTGGCTTAAGGCGCATCTTTTTAAATGTATTCCTTGAACTGCATCTTTCTGGATCACTACCTTTTTTTTTGGAGGGGGTTGTATAGTTTTTTTATGAGTTTATTGTGCATAATTTTGTACAGCACCTTGAGCTGCTTCTAGTATGAAGGGTGCTTTATAAATAAATAAATAAAACTTAAAAATTAACTTAACTGTGACTGGCAGGGTTCATTAGGGTGGAGTTTATCCCTAAACACCATGGGCAAAAATCTTCATGTTGGCAGAGTTCTTGTGGGTGGAGTTTTGATAATAGGTAGAGGTTAGGTGTGGGCGGAGCTTGGCAAAATCATGATTGGTCAGATTGACTTGTCTCATGGGGCAATTTTAAAAGAAGTAATTGTAATAGTAAAATTACTGTGAACATGTAACTGCTTTATGTACAGTTTAAAAGAACACTGACTCAATTAAAATTTGTGAAAATGTAAACAATTTATTTTTGGTCAAGGTCTTTTTATTAATTTTTTAACAAACCACAAAAAAGAACAGACTTACAAAAACACAAAACAAAACACACACACCCAAAATCCCTCCCATCCCTCCCCACCTATACCGGATCTACTAACAAAACATAAATACATCTTGTACTCATATATTAGACAATACAAGACACAGGTTTGTGTTCAAAGAACCAATATTTGACCTTTACACAAAGTTATCTGKGGAAATTTTTTCCACGTAGGACATAAATGGCTGCCAGATGTCAAAGAATTTCTTTACAGATCCTC
Organism: Austrofundulus limnaeus; assembly: GCF_001266775.1. Lineage (NCBI taxonomy): Eukaryota > Metazoa > Chordata > Actinopteri > Cyprinodontiformes > Rivulidae > Austrofundulus > Austrofundulus limnaeus. The sequence goes on from NW_013952475.1 coordinate 1,880,217, forward strand.
TAACAGTATATCTAATCTTCTCTAAATGAATGTAYGACATAACTTCTCTTAACCAATGACCATATACTGGAGGATGTGGATCCTCCCATCGGAGAAGAATAAGTCTTCTAGCCAGTAGAGAGCAGAAAGCTAACACCGTCCTCTGATGTTCACTGAAGGAAGCCTCTGCTGGAGCCACCCCAAAGAGAGAGATGAGTGGTGATGGATGAACAGTTCGTCCAAATAGTCCTGAAAAGGTYTCAAAGATGCCTTMCCAYTATCCATGTAGCTTTGGACAGGACCAGAATGTGTGRAGAAGTGTGGCAGGAGATTGTTTACAACGATCACACGTCTGATCCAAGTCCTTTTTGAATTTGCACAATCTGTCCTTAGACCAGTGTAGACGATGTACTACCTTGAATTGAACTATAACGTAATGTATACAATGTAAACAGTTTATTGACTTAAAATTTTGTGCAGGAAGCACCTTCCTGTCTTGATTCATGACTAAAGTTAATATTTATATAAAAAAATATGTTCTTTCTGGCTGTTTTGACCAACCTTCTCCCATTTTCTTCAAATAGTCAATCCAACCAGTCACGTCTTTATCAGACTACGACCACTAAACAAGAAACTCCAACTGGTGCAGAGACCCCCTTCTCCTTAATGCTGTTAGTGAAACTGTGATACTGTTATTTTAAACTTCAGCCGACACATGGCATTGTCTTCCTTGTTCTTTCAGCAGCGCAATGAGCTCAGTGGTTTCTTTCTTTTACGCAAACAGGAAGTCTGACTTGTTGTTGTGTCGGTCTCACAGAGCATAATGTGGGGTGAACATGTGATGACTGAGCCTTTTCTTTGTAAAAAGAGACTTTTTTTTATCAGATCATCAACAGACTCTGTCAGCATCCTCGTTTTAGGATTGTATTTCAGGTGAACAAGTGAGATTTTTCTTGTTCATTGTGCAAAAAAAAAAACATGATGGTTTTCCCAGAGATGTTGACATAGCACTTTGTCAGAGGGATGACTTTGTGAACTACAGTGAAAAATTGAATTATAGCAGTTTTATGAATGATGTTTTGTGCTACTGTGAGACGGTGCCTGATCTGTTGAAGAGGACTCTCAGTTACTGCCACGCCACATTTTAGCTCAATATCTGTAACAATTTACAGATTTGTAGATATATTTTTGCTAAAGACAATTGGCCAACTTTGTGTTTCCTAATGCCAGCTGGCTGTGTTGGACACCTTAATGTACAGCCAGTGTTTTACTTTTGGAGTTTCATAAAAAAAAATCTGTCCATTAGATCAATGCTTTCCAAGCTTTTCACATTTTAACCTACAAAATAACATTAACAGAGACAACCATTTTTGGGTGATGAACATTTTCAGGTCAAAAAAACATGGACTAACGATATTCATTATGCTAATTCAACCCATTTTAAAGTACAATAACTCACTTTTTTTGCAACAATTAAGGCAAGTAATTCTTATTAGTAGTCATTTTTAAATGTAAATAATTCTGAAATTATTTTCAAGACCCCTCCCTGATGTTTCAGAACCCACAGTGGGGTCCCGACCCCAACTTTGGGAACCTCTCCCCTTCATTATAATGTTGCAGTCAATTGAACACGCTCACAAACGCAGGCAGGCAAAAACATTGTTCGCCCTTTCCCCTTCAGTGGCAGGTGATAAAAATATAAAGTTACACAAGTTTTCCTAATAAAATTTTTTGTTGGTGCAAATTTTTATGGCCACGTGGCCACAGCTGCTGTAAAACCTTTTCTAGAACAGTTGCAGCTTATTTTTGTTAAGTGTGCATGCAATCAGGTAAAGTAATCATAAGAAAAATAGTTTTGTTCAAAAACGGAACCTGTGGCAAAATGTATGCATGTAGTGCTGCATAACTGTTGTTTGCTCTTATTTACAAAATTTATCTTATTCCAGTTTGCATTCATAAAAACAATGTGAATTTATTTTAAGTTGATTTATTTATGTGGTGCAAGGTAAAACTAAATAATTTGCATGTTACAGAACAAAAAGGAACAAGGCCAATTTTAATGCAAATCCAATCAAATTTGAGCTGGTTCATTTTAACTGTTGAGTTAATTAAAGCTAATTGTGTTACAAAAAATACATTTTATTTCTTTTTATGCCCCACTTGTTCCTGTCTCCTCTGCAGGGCAAAGTGACTGAAGAGTCTCCGTTTGCTCATTTCTCCAAATGACCAGAGGACGCTCCGCAGGACAACAGAGACAACAAACGTTATTTTTTTAGCACTTTGTCCAGACTTGCATCATCTCTGATCTGTGTAGCTGCTGGTGACTCATCTAATCTAGGTTCTGAAACTTGATCAAATCTTTTTTTTTTCATTCTCATGAAACTTTATTAAATGTGATCCTGGGGATGAAACTGTAAAATTAAAATTGTCCTGATGCCTTTAGGAACTTTAACAGCTCGGCTACCATCGGATTGTCCAAGGATGTATGAACTGAGAGTCCTTGTGTTACAGTTTTAAAACCACATTTGGTATTTAACTTATTAAAAACAGAAAAGTTTCAGTTATTTAAGTGCTGTAATCAAACTGCTGGGTCTTTAAATTTAAACTGGGTGAATAAAATCCATTGTTTGCTGTTCTGTAAAATGAAAATATAGTCAGAAACTTATTCAAATCATTCAGGACAAAAAGGGTGTCTACATTTAAAGTCTGATTTTGAGTTGGAATCTCCCAGTTGTGCTGAGACTTKAGCTTTTTAAGAAATGTAAAAGAAAATGTTTTAGTGCAACAGTGGTTTAAACAAATCTGCACACAAGTGGAAAAAGTACATAATTTTGAGAAATTCAATAAAGGCTTACCAAAAAAAATATGTTCTCTGTAAAATATTATTTATCTTTTCCATACAGCTACTTTAGCTGCCTGAAGTTGGCATCAATCCCTGTTCCATAAGTTAATGTTAGCATCTAAAGTTTCTCTACACAGACAACTCGTCTGGATTCAGTGGATTACACAAACAGGTCAGAACACACAAACTGCTCATTGTGGACAAACTGGTTGAGCAAATAAAGATGTCCTGACAGACCTAATAAAAAAATACATGAGCTGTGTAAAAGTATTAAACTTACATGTGAAACAGCTACTTTGTGCCAAGGCCACAGTCCTATTAGAATAGAAAAAAGCCTCTACCTTCAGACCGTATGAACGTTTAAATGTGTCATTTTTAATGTATTTGTTTGTTTTGATGGTTTCTTGGGTTTTTTTTCTCTTTAGATGGATGTTAAATGTAATGCTGAATATTTAAAGTGTTAAAAGCAGAAGAAAAAGTTAAAGTTATCCGCAATAGGCATTCACACTAGCATTTCCGGTGAAAATGCTAGTGTGAATGCCTCTTGCTGATAACTTTAGCTGAACGGAAAATGCTCCGCTGCACCTTCCACGTTCCTTGTGCGCCGCGCAAAATGGACGTGACGCGACACAAGACCCCCTAGAGGTGCGTCCACCATAGACTTTGCATGTAAACTGGCTGATCCTGCAGCTCAAAACGCTTTCGGTGTGAATCCACCATGAGTCCAATCCCACCATAAACAGTGTTGGTGGCAAACACCCCCACGCCTGAACATGGTGCCCGCCACAGACAATCCATGACGAGCACAGAAGCCCAACAACAAAACACAGCTCAGGCTCGGATCAGGTGGGCTGCTCCTCTCTCCTACGCCTCTACAGGTCCCACTGCCATCACCTACGGGAGCGCCGAAGTCCCCCAGCAGAACGAGGGAGTCCCCACCAGGAGCGCTCTCCAGCACCCCCTCTAAGGACTTCAAAAAGGCCCTGAAGTCGCATGAAAGTCCCCCACACGGCCCCTCCGAACTCCCCCCATGCCTGGGTTTTTAGGAAGGAAGGAAGGCAGGCAGGCAGGCAGGCAGGCCTAAAAACCCAGGCATGAGGGGAGTTCGGAGAGGCAGTGGGGGGGACTTTCGTGTGACTTCGGGACCTTTTTGGAGTCCTTGGAGGGGGTACTGGAGAGCCCTCCTGGCGGGTACTCCCTCGTTCTGCTGGGGGACTTCGGCGCTCCCGTAGGTGATGGCAGTGGGACCTGTAGAGGCGTGGGTGGGAGGAGCAGCCCACCCGATCCGAGCCTGAGCTGTGTTTTGTTGTTGGGCTTCTGTGCTCGTCATGGATTGTCTGTGGCGGGCACCATGTTCAGGCGTGGGGGTGTTCGCCACCAACACTGTTTATGGTGGGATTGGACTCATGGTGGATTCACACCGAAAGCGTTTTGAGCTGCAGGATCAGCCAGTTTACATGCAAAGTCTATGGTGGACGCGCCTCTAGGGGTCTTGTGTCGCGTCACGTCCATTTTGCGCGGCGCGCAAGGAACGTGGAAGGTGCAGCGGAGCATTTTCCATTCAGCTAAAGTTATCAGCAAGAGGCATTAGGCCTGTCACAATAACAAATTTTGCTGGGCGATTAATTGTCTCAAAAATTATTGCGATAACCGATAATACAGTATTGCCTGGTGACCATTTTACAACTAATAATTATAAAAGCGTAATATGTAAGTGTAATAAATCAATAAACTTCAGAGAGCAGCATCTCTTTAGAGATGAAGCAAACTGCACAGCCTGGTGAGGACCCACTGTTTCTTATGGGGACATAAGCCCCGTTCACATCCCATGTAAAGTGTAGGCTAGGCTTAGGGTCAAATGGTAATAGAAAATACTGGTAAATAAATGAAAGTCAATGCAAAGTCCCCATGAGGATAGAAGAAAAAATGTGTCTGTGTGTGTGTGTGAGGAGGGGACAGCCAGTGAGGAGCCAAGCAGAGCGCTGCGGGGGAGGAAATCACAGTTCAGAGTTTTCCTCATGAGTTGCTGGGACAGCTACAGTTCCTTTTCAGTCATTTCCACTCAGTACAACACACAGTTGTATTTGGGACACGCGCACCCTCGCGCGCCTGGCTGAAGCCACCTCTAATCACGTCTTTAGACTGGTGACGAAGTGACGTTGAACGTCGGGTGACAGGCTCCGCCTTCACTCTATAAGTTCGGAGTCACCAGCGTCATTACTCAGTTCTATCGCCCTTCACCTCGCGATAGTCACCTCTAAACCTGAGCTCACATAGCTGCTGCTAGTTAGCTCAGCTTCTAGAAGGTTCTTAGGCTAGCTTTACCATCTGATGTCACCATTGGGCCTCTGAGCAGAAACTCTGTCACATGGAGCTGTGAGATGGTCAGGACAGCTCCAGGCCTCTCTGCTCCACGGTGGACCTTTGATCCTCCATGAGTTGTTTTTGTTTCCCTCTTTTTTCCCTCTCGTATCTAGCTGCAGTAATCCCAGCGAAGCTGGATGAAAGTGTTCATTCAGGAATTTTTGTGGGTTAGTTTTGCTCTGTAGTAGACAATTCATTCTCTCCATCAACTCTGTAGCACCGGGAGATTAGACTTTAGGTGGACTCTACATCTGCTTTAATGTAAATAAGATCATGTCTCACCTCTTTTAACAAATGACACTACCGACCTTATTACCGTGCAGGTACTGATACGCTTCAGAGCTTTTCAGGTTGTTCATGACTCCACTGTCAGAAGCAATAACAGCAGCACCTTCTTCATGTCTTCCTCCCATCCTTAGACCACAGTAGGCAGCGATATGATTATATTGTTTTGTTTGAGCTCTGTCAGGTGGTGTTCCAACATTTTTAAAATCTTTATTAAATGTGATCCTGGGGATGAAACTGTAAAATTAAAATTGTCCTGATGCCTTTAGGA
>NW_013952475.1:1888793-1889846 GCF_001266775.1 Austrofundulus limnaeus
GGTCCTGTGACTGCGTGTCAGAGAGACAACTGTAATTACCACAAAGTGAAGCCTGACATCGCCCACTATGAGTCTTTAATGAAAGCCTTAACGGGTCTGAACACTGAGCTGCAACCCTTTCTCTGCATGGGAGGAAATCAGTCTCTCTGTCTGTCTGTCTGTCTGTCTGTCTTTCTCCCCGCAGCGAATTTCAGGCCCTGCGAGTGCTCCGACACTACAGCAGCCATGTTTTGCTTTGAAACCAATTCCATCTCCATTTTTTCAGAAGCCCATCAACATTTCTTTAGGTTGTTATTGCTACCATTGCTACGAGCTCTCATGCTAAAGCGAGAGTTCACTCCTCCCGACACTACGACGACGCATTTTCCGGTCAGCTAAAGTTATCAGAGGCATTCACACTAGCATTTTCGCCGGAAATGCTGGTGCAGAAGGATTGAACTGTTTAAATTTTACACTTTGCTTGTGTAAACTTTCAAGAAACAGACTGATGATGATGTCACAGCTGAACAGTCTGTTGCCATGGAGATCATATATTCTAAGAAACAAACTGATGATGTCACTGATGACACCATCATCATCGTTAGGTTTTAGCTGCTCTGTTTATGCATTTCCATTGGAACAGACCATCACAGCTTTCATTTTAGAGTTCTTTGTATCTGCCTGCTTTTGGGTTCATTCATCCCACGCCCGTGACACTAGAGACTGGTTCCAGAACCAGAGCAGTGCATCGAGGTGAGTCCGACTATATGTAGTCGAAACCTCTCAACCTCACACATCAGCAAAGGCTCCTTCCCCATCACCAACTTCTGTAGCCAAGGATTGGACGGCCAAGGTCCCCGGCCTCAACAAGTGCCCACCATCACGCAATGCAACCAACCCCTGTGGCCCCCCAACAGCATTTGGGGAAACTGTATGCATCAGAACATAACAGTGTTGTACAAGTCAGGTTTAGTTGAGGGTCCAGCTGTATCGTAATCCATAACGACGTTGTACAAGTCAGGTTTAGTTGAGGGTCGAGCTGTATCGTAATCCATAACAACGTTGTACAAGTCA
>NW_013952475.1:1892632-1897011 GCF_001266775.1 Austrofundulus limnaeus
GTATCGTAATCCATATCAACGTTGTACAAGTCAGGTTTAGTTGAGGGTCCAGCTGTATCGTAATCCATAACAACGTTGTACAAGTCAGTTTTAGTTGAGGGTCCAGCTGTATCGTAATCCAAGTCCATGTTCAAGAACTTGTCCTTGTACAAGTGAAGTTTAGTTGAGAGTCCAGATGTATCATTATCCAAGTCCATGTTCAAGAACTTGTCCTTGTACAAGTGAAGTTTAGTTGAGAGTCCAACTGGATCGTAATCAAAGTCCATGTCCAAGAAATTGTCCTCATTCAAGTCATCTTCAGTTAAGAATTCTAATAGAGTTCTCATTTTTTTAAGGTTTTCATGCCTTTTCATTAGACTTCTAATTGCAAATCTTCTCCTTCTAATTTTGAAATCAGAATCAACCCTGACTGTGTTTGAGGGTCCAGGTAGAATGTACATTCGGTCAAATTCTTCAATATTTCTTGACAAATGTAATGTTACCGTGTCGATTATTTTAGATATAATTCCTTCATCTTCATTTAAAATGTAGTTACAGATTTCATTAGCGTCACAAAAATTGTTAAGATCGCTTACAACGTTCCAAAGGAGTGCATGTTTTTTTCTTACGTTCAAAAAAAGATTTGTAGGTATTAGAAGGTTAGCTCTAACTTTGTTCACAATATTACTAATGAGTTTTCTCAGTTCAGCTGAGCAAGTATCGTAATCATAAACAACACCTACACGTAGCATTAAATCACGAACTATTTCATAAATTAAAGGCCTCTTATCATCAATAACGTTTTCAGTACCTTCATGACAAACCCTGGCAGCCTCCGAGGGTCCAGGTTTATCGATTATTTCTGAATCCATTCTGTAAACCTTTCTTTAAGAAATCTTCTGTCTGCAGTTATCTAGTCAGCAATGAATAATCGTATGCAAATAATTTTTTTTATCATGACGTATGCTATGACGTCAGCAAATTGCTAGTGGCAACAGCGCGCATGCGCAGAACGTGTTCAGTTGTTGTGAGGTGTCGCCGTGTTTGTCTCGCAGTCGAACCGAACCAAACAGAGAGAACCAGATCACCAGGCTCCCATCGGATTATCAGCTTGCCACACAGCCGGCCAGCAGCAGAGACGGGTGGATACAAGTGAGTAAACCGTGTCGCTGCTGCTTATCCAGGACGGGGGGAAAAAATACACCTCAGTTTACTCTCTCTGCTGTCACGTGTTGTTAACACTCTGCTCCTTCTACTAATCATGTCTTCATTTGGTTTTAAAGTCGTGCAACAGTTGTGGGGAGAAGGCGCGGGAATGTGTGCGTGCGTGTGTGCAGCTGAAGTTCAAAACCTAGAAAGTGTGGCGTCTAGGCAAAAGAACACAACAGCCCAAAGAGGACTGGTGGTTGAATAAATTATGAAAAAAAAAAAAAAAACATTTACCAAAATAAATAAAGCTTTGCAACACATTTTGACATCTGAAGATGAGAATCTGTGTTAAACAGAACCAGGAACTTTAAAAAACTGCTGCCAGTCAGGTCTTTAAAACTCTTCACCCTGATCGTCACACCCGTGTTTTTACTGTTTTCTGTAGAAATTATGACAAAAACACTTCACTTCCAGTCTGGAGGATAGTGTTTTTGGCTAAAATACGAGTCTATGAGAGACGCGCTAAGTGAAAGAAGGCAGAAATAGCTACATTTTGATGAGTAATGAGCTTGTTTTATTTAAAATGTGTAGCTGGATCATCCCTCCTCCTCTCCCGGCCTCTCCGACTCCTGCAGCAGCCCTCCTCGCTCCTCCTCATCATGGCTGAAACTGCGGGGAAGTTCGACTTCGCCATCGACCGCGGCGGCACCTTCACAGACGTGCTCGCCCGGCTTCCCGATGGCCGCGAGAGGGTCCTGAAACTGCTGTCGCGAGACCCCCAGAACTACAAGGACGCCCCCCCCCCCGCTGAGGGGATCCGCAGAGTCTTGAAGGAGGTAGGTGGTAGATGATCATGTTCCTGTTTTGTTTTTAATATAACCCTGTTTCTCCTCTTACAGGAAACAGGACAGGTGTTCCCTCGTCACCAGCCTGTAGACTCCTCTCTGATTGGCTGGATCAGAACGGGCACCACGGTGGCGACCAATGTGCTGCTGGAGAGGCGGGGAGAAAGGATGGCGCTCCTGGTCACGAGGGGCTTCAAGGACTTGCTGCACATCGGCACAGAAGCCAGACCCGAGCTGTTTGACTTGGTCTGTAGTTTTTGTTCTGGTTCTTTGTTTATCTCCTCTCACTAAGTCTGCATGTGGACCACAGTTGTTCATGTGTCTTTGCAGCGTTGGTTTATTCATTAGCTTGTGTTTCAGAAACTGGAGTTTGCTCCCAGACCAGTTGTCCTGTTAACTATTTAAACCAGGGGTGTCAAACTCCTATCCTCGAGGGCCGCTATCCTGCATGTTTTAGAGGTTTTCTTGCTCCATCACGCCAGATTTTGATCGCTGGGTAATTAACAGGCTTCTGCCCAATTTGAAGAGTTAATTCAATCACTGAATCAGGTGTGTTGGAGCTGGAAAACCTCTAAAACATGCAGGATAGCGGCCCTCGAGGACTGGAGTTTGACACCCCTGCTCTAAAACATGCAGGATAGCGGCCCTCGAGGACTGGAGTTTGACACCCCTGATTTAAACAGACGGTTAAAGAAATATAGACAAAAACAGAAAGTTTATTTAATGTCATTTGATTAACATTAAAACGTAACCCTCCTGCTTTAACTTTCAGCATACACGATGCCTTTATTTAAAATCATGTTTCTCTTGTTATTTCATCGTCTGTGCATGAAACGTGTCACTTGTAAAACAGGAAGTTGCAATGCCTGATGTGCTGTATGAAGACATGATGGAGGTGGACGAGCGAGTCGTCCTCCAGCAAGACGACTGCCATCTGATAAAAGGAAAGATCTGAAGCGTGTCGTAACAGGTGTGGAAATAAAAACTTGAAAGAATCAGATTTTTTTTTCTTTGTGTACGTAAAAGATCTGCCGCTGCAGAGTTAATATAGTTTCACTACAAGGGCGTGGCTATATTAGGGCAGGGTGCGTGGCTACTTACTGGAAATAAAGAATTATATATATTTTGTTAAATTTTTGATGGGAGTGTCACTTAAAGTCTCATAAAATAAAATGAAACAGTAAAATTTAAATTAACAGCATATGARTGGTGGTGATTGGAGGWAACAATTCTGTGTTTGCAAGACTTRCTGCGATTGGCTGTTTTGAATCACATGACTTGAATGCTCCAAACAAGCGWGGGCTAACTGTGCAAACATTACTGCAGTGAAAAGGCTCTGGAACGCTCTCCCTCTGTCCCTTTGCTGCTCCGATTCCACTGACTCTCTTAGGAAACATCTTAAGACATTTTTATTCAGACAGGCTTTTAGTTAAGTTATGTTTACAGGATTTTTAAATTATTCTTCATTATATCTGTGACCTGTTTTTATTGTTTTTAATTAGTTTGCTCTCTGTTAAAGTGCCTGTGACATGCCTGTCCATCGAATACAAAAAGTCAAAGAAAACATATTTTTATATAAGAAAACTTGCATAAAACGTGATTTTGCCCATTTTTGTTACATAAATGGCATGTTTTCTTCTGAACTCGGCTCAGCCAAAGTGAAACAGGAAGTGACATCAAAGGGGAACTCTTTAAGAAAGAGAACTCTCTAGTTTTTTTTATCGAAACAATATTATATGAAGTCTGAGTCATAGTCATCTCTCTCTGATAGTGACTCAAAATAATGTAAAGAAACAGCAGATCTACAGTCTGTGTCGTTAGCTATTTTATCAACGCTCTGTTCCATGCAGGCATTTCCCTTTGACATCACTTCCTGTTACTTCACAAGCAAATAACTTAATAACTGTTCATCTCAGCAGTGGGAAAAAAATTTTGCAAAATGCTAATAATGTGAAAAGTGCTATATAAATAAAGTTTATAGACTTACTTACAAAACAAATTAGATTAGATATGACTTTGTTAATGCCTTGGAACAATTCCTGAAGGGAAATTAGAGTTACAGTAGTATCACACAGGCAAAAAAGTGACAGCGAGTTTAATAATGCAAACTAAATATGTATAAAATAATGAATATACAAATGTTTATTTTAACGTTAAAAAAAAAGAGGACCTGGTGACCGATGGCATCACAAACACTAAATACATTGGTGTCATTGTTTTTTTTTTTACAGTCGGTGAGCTTTATTATGTTTTATTCCACCTGGAATTTTAGTTCTAAGCAGCTTCTTTTGGAAGCTGTTTGTGTCATATATACTGTGTGTATATATATATTGCATATATAGATGATAGTAGCGAAGGAGTCTGTGTACTTTTTTATTGACTGACAGATTGTGAAACAAGCGGGGG
>NW_013952475.1:1897741-1898930 GCF_001266775.1 Austrofundulus limnaeus
GTGTCAAGCCACTCTTGAACCACAGACAGCGTCAGAAGCGTCTTGCCTGGGCTACAGAGAAACAGGACTGGACTGCTGGTGAGTGGTCCAAAGTCAAAGAAACCAAAGTTTCACTTTTTAAATGGAATTACTGAAATAAATCTACTTTTTCATGATATTCTAATTTTATGACCAGCACCTGTACATTGCCCCCAGTCAGCACTCCGAGACGTGGGGGATGCGGCGCGGAGTGCGTGATTGATTCAAAGTTTGTGGGCGTTTCAGTACTGTGTGACACCGCTACCCGCTACCAGAAGCCGTTTTTTGTTTCTAAACATGGATCGTTTCGAAGAGAAACTCACCAAGGCGGTCCGAGGTACAACCATCTGTGTCCTCTACTGCGTCGGTGCGTGCTGAAGGTGAGGGGAGATCCAGTGGGCAAAAAAAAAAAAAAAAAAAAAGATCCGGTGGGCAAGTTCCTTGAAACAAGCAGCGGACATTTGAATATAGGAGAAGTGTTTTTCGTCATCCATCTCCTGCACAAGCTAAACCCGCAACTAGCAAGTTTTTTTTTTAAGCAACTAGCAGTTGTTTACATGCTAAGCTACGCGCGTGACGTCTGCGGTGGGAGGGCAGAGGGAGGGATTACCATAATGTATCCCCCACGTCTTTTCCCAGTATAAACACTGAATGCTGTCGGTGACACACACGCAATTACGTCATCACTGGGCCGCAGCCGCACGTCTTGCATGAAGTATAAACAAACCTTAAATATACAAACAGATCCATGTTCACCTTGTTATGGAAGCGAAGAAGTAACAATATTATAATTAAAATGGATTAATATAAATACTTTTTCATTTTCTACATGTACCTGAATTTTTTTTTACTCATAAGTAAAATTATAAATAAATTATCCAAACTCTATTTTCATTTTCATCTTCAAGACTGCTCAAATTGTAAATTAATTAAAATGTTAAATAAAACAAACTTTGACATTCAGTTTTTAAAACATGTCCTGGTAAAAAGTGACCAAAAGTCATTTTGAAAAGTCATATCGGAAAATTATAGTGCATTAGCAGAAATATTTTTCATTTCAAAGTCAAATCTGCATTTTTTTAAAATTTCTTTATTCATCCAACCAAAATAAGACACTTTTTACAGGAATAAGAACAGATTTATACAGTGGTTTGCAAAAGTATTCATACCC
>NW_013952475.1:1899471-1900923 GCF_001266775.1 Austrofundulus limnaeus
GTATATTTGTATTTTTTTATCAACCCCCACCCCGCCGCTGTCATCCATACCCACCTTGCTGCAACAAAAATAAAAATAAATAAGAAATAATAGTAAATTAACAATTACAATCAAACAACAATTGCGCTGATAAAAAATAATAAGAATAAAATAAGAATAAACAAAAAATGATTCACAAGACCAAAACTGTATAGAGTAAATGTGTGGGTAACTTACATTCAAGCATACACAAGGGTAAACGTGCACAGGTCAAAATAGTATATAAAAAATTTGAAGCCAAATCACTGTCAAAGGTTAGAACTGAGGGATTACTGAGGTCGCTGGGCCAGGAGTGCATGCACAAATGCAGCAAATCTAGTTTCTGTGTGATTTTCAAGTTTGAGGGAGGACATCTAATTTTTCAAAGTAAAATAGTATAGGAGCCCAGGTATGATGACATTTTTGAATTGATCCTCTGATGCAAAACTTGATCGTCTATTGCTTAAGAAACATGGTCAGACCTTTCAACCAAAGGGAGGCCTTGGGTGGGCGTTCTGATTTCCATGCTAATAAAATTCCTCGTCGGGCGAGGGGAGTAGAAAAGTCCAGGGGTCGGATTTATAAAACTGGCGTACGCACAATTTGAGCCCAGGAACTTGCGTACGCCACTTTTTACGCCAAGATTGTGATTTATAAAATACAAACTTGACGTGAAAATGTGCGGTCTTCATTGACTTGATCACTTGATCATGACTTCATTTAATATAAACACTGATTTTAAATCATTAAATACTTTTTAATTCTAATTTATTTTAAACTAATTTAAAACAGTAAATACTTAAAATATGGGGGATCATGGTTCCTTCATAAATAAAGGTTGATGGGATGATACATGCTATAATGCTAGAAAACAATAATGTATCTTGCATTAAAACCTGTTTTCTTGCTACCTGCAGATGAGCCTGACGCAGTGGAGGAGAACGAGGAGCTGTGCTCAACATCAAACCCATCCTGTGATGCYCAAACACAGCGATCAGGTGGAGTAACACAAAACACTTTAAAAACAGCCCAGTTTACCAAAGTGCTGTACACAATAACAGAAACAAAAACAAACAATACACAACTAATAACAGTAAAAAAACAGCACTTCAACCTGAGTCAAAAGCCAGTGAGAAAAGGTAAGCTTTAAATGAAGACTTAAAAACATGAAGAGACTCAGTTTGTCAGAGACAGAGTGATGAGCTCAGGTAGAGTTTCACACACCTGTATCCTGCTACAACCATTTGCTAATATTTCACTAACTCTGCCTGTTGTGGACCAAATCCTGATGACTCTGATTAAACTAAAACAGAACTTTGTCACGTCTGATTTAAAGCCCTGTCACACTATATCATTTTAGACATGATTTTTTACGTATAAATTAATAATAAGTTATTTATTGTATTATTTTGTTAGCGTTACAGCATCTACACG
>NW_013952475.1:1900933-1915489 GCF_001266775.1 Austrofundulus limnaeus
CTACAAAGCTGATCTAACTGTTTGTATTACAGTATGGATATGTCCAAAATAAGCTTCCAGTAGTTTTTTTTTTAATTCCATCTTCACTATTGTGTCCTGATGCATCTCAGTAATCCAGGTAAAAAATCTAAAAGAAAAAAATTGTATAGGTCCTCTGGACGGGTTCTTCTCTAATGAAACGTTTCGTCTCTCCTCCAAGAGACTTCTTCAGTCTGAGAGTTTCAGGCAAAATTCAGGCTTTTAAGCCCTGCCTCCATGTGACTGATACTCACATCACATGGCTATCGTTGACAACTAATTAACACCTACAGTATTGATAACAGGGGGTGGAGTGATACTGGCAATAGCCGCGCTGTAGGAGGGGGACAACAGAAAACGGAGGCCTCCTCCTTGTCAACGATAGCCATGTGATGTGAGTATCAGTCACATGGAGGCAGGGCTTAAAAGCCTGAATTTTGCCTGAAACTCTCAGACTGAAGAAGTCTCTTGGAGGAGAGACGAAACGTTTCATTAGAGAAGAACCCGTCCAGAGGACCTATACAATTTTTTTCTTTTTGATTTTTTACCTGGATTACTGAGATGCATCAGGACACAAAACCAGAAGCTTAGTAACGTCCATGTTGTGGTAAAGCACTAGGATTACCCATCAGTACGGCTCAAAACCCTTACTGAAACAGATAACAGGTGTGACTACTTCTCACCTTATAGTACATAAGTTTGCAATCAGATGAACTTAAAACAAATTAAAGGGGTGGCTGGGGGGGTAGTATGCTATTTTTAGCTTCATATCATGTCATTACCTCAACAAAAGCTTTGACTCATTCATGTTTGAGGAATCCTTGAATCTCCCTGAAGCATTGTTTGAATATGTATGAAAGTTTATTTTTTATATTTACAGCTTTATCAACTGAAAGTAGTGCAGTTGATACTTGAGTTTATGAAATCAAATATAAAAAAAAAGGATTTCCTGAACAATCAACTGGTAAATTTTTCAAGTACTTTTTGAGATTTTTTTAACGTGATTTCAAAACATGGGTACACAACGTAAACAACATACATTTGGTTAAATCTGCTGAAAATCACATGAAAGATTAGGCTTGACCTACATTAGGCTGGTCAAAGTCTGCCCGTAAACAAGTATGGTGGAAATTAACAATTGAGGAACCTGGGGAAAAAACAACACAAACATTTAAGTAAACGTGAAAATTTCACAAAACTTCTGCTGGAACCGATCAGTCACAAACTCTTCCATTGAATGCAATTATTTATGTATTTTTAGTCAAGTTTTAACCAGGTAATTTTACCATCTTAAAAAACAAAAGTAAAGTTTATTAGGTCACATATTTTAGCTGAATCTAAATATATTTCTGTTGAGTCAATGAGATAATAAAATGTTTCTTCCTGATGAGAACACAGCAGTAAAAGCAGAGTTTAGTTTTTTTTTTCCTTACATGAAGCTGTGTTTATTTTCTGCTGTTTGCCACGTGTCCAGGCAGATTAGACAAAATACTTCCATGTCAGAAAGTTTCTCTGAGCTTCTGCTGAAGGAGGTGAAAACAACCACAGGAGAGCACATCTGGAGGTTCATCAAGTCTGTCCGACTCTCCCGCAGCAGTTTAATGAACAATTCTGTCGATGCTCTCCTGGATGTCAGTCATCTTCTTCAGCACCTGATGAACCTTGGCTTCGTCAAACTCCAGGCACACAAACTCAGAGTCCCGTTCAGCTCTGCCGAGCTCCAGCTCCATGAGAGCAACCGGGCTGCTGTGATCCGTTTTCCCACGGCTGTCGGCAGCCTGGAGGTCYACCCTCCAGGAGAGGCCCCTGAGTGCGGGCTCCCAGATGTTCTGAGCCAACAGGCTCTCCCTCACTCGGACCCTCTGGCTCTTCCAGAAGCGGGAGAGGGCGGCGGCCTGCTCGGCGCTCACCCCGCCGCCACCGTGCTTCTTGGTCTGGGCTGTGAGAAAGGCCTCCAGCTGGCTGTGGTCCATGTCCGCTGTGGCCAGGGACTTCAGCATCCCTTTCATTTTACCGTATAAAGCCGTAAACTCCTCCTGCGACACTTCCGGGTACAGTTCACTTCGCAGCAGCTCCTCTGTGATGTCCCTGTTGTTGTAGTACACCATTTGAGCGATTCCGTTCAACAGACCGCTCAACGATTTCGCCGCTTCCACGTCCGCCATGTTCTTCTTCCCAGTAAAAAAAAAAAAAAAAAAAAAATCACGTGCCACGGGCTTGACTTCTTGTCACGTGACGCGGGCAGCCTGACGTCGCGGCGACGTCACCGGGGCACGCAGCCCGGTAAAGTCACAGTTTGAAGTCTAAAAAAGTAAACTAACTTATTGAACGGCAGCAATAAAACATGGAGGGCGGTGATAAGTGTGTCCGAGTTACATGACGGAGACACCTTCAGGGACTCGCTCCAGAAGGTAACCCGCCCTCAGGAGGACAGGAGACGGCTGGAAGCTGCGGTGAGTCGAGGGGGTTACTATTTAAAATAATAAAAATAAATAAATTAAAAAAAAAAATAGAGCAAGAGAGGCGAAACTTTCCGCACGAGCTTAAAACTCGCATGTGCTCTGAAAAGGAAGCTGAGGTTTTTTTTATAGTCAACAAAAACAATATGTTGTRTCAGGCTGGTTTACTCAGAGGGAGTTAATTCATAAAAACACAAATATCACTTTATGGACTTTTAAAYTGTTTAATCCACTTATTATAATGGCTCTGAGGATAATTTATGTCCTTTGCTGTGTATTTTATTTTATTTTCAACATTTATTCGTGAAATTTGTCCACAGCTGCATTGTTCTGTCATTTCCATCAGAGCTGAACTTTATTTTATTTTATTTATTTAACCTTTATTTATCCAGGTAAACTGTTTGAGAACCACTTCTCATTTACAAACATGACCTGGCCAAGAGGCTGCATGAATGAATAAAAACATACAATATGAGCATACCACAAACATTTACATTAAAGAAATAAATGTAGAAAATAGAAAAAGAAAAAAAAAAGAATAAAAAGCTTAAATGTGTGTTCGAAATTGTCAACAGGATGAGGCGTCAGGGAAACTCATGGAAACAGCTTGTTTTCAGGAGTGGACCAACATGGAATGCGTTTCCCCAAAATATTTATGCATTCTCCTTTCCTCCCTTTATCTCCTTCCTTCCTCCATATCTGCTTCCTTCACTCTGTCTCCTTGACCCCACAGAGACAAAGAACATCTTCTGTTTGACTCTTTCTTTTCATTTCCATCTGTTTTCCTTTTCTCACGAAAAGAAGAAGAAAAAAAAATCTTCGTCTGTTTGAATCTACTATCTGCTAGATAATAATCTTTCTTGCAGAGGTCATTTCCCCATGTTTAATGAAATTTCTTTCTTTTGCCTCAGTTGATACAGAGTATTTTGTAATCTGGATTAAGTTTTAATTGAGGTTATTTTTGTTGTACTGGATGTATCTGGGTTCCCTTTGTGTTGCCACTGACATTTTAAGCGGTTTTTGCCCCAAAAAATATATAAAATGAAAAAAAGATAATTACACCCTCCAAACATTCATTCTGAATTTTCCAAAATTGCTGAACAATGTTCAAAAATGTAAACAAAATGAGCTTATTCTAAGAAGTGTTGAAGTTATACCCATTTTAAATAATCCTTATAAATGTCTTTGCGATTCTTTGAAATCTTGCAGGGAATGTGTTGAGAAAAGAGTCTCAGCTCCAATCACAACAAATCGTAGCTCCACATTAACAAAACTGATCTGAGTTTTAGCCGTTTTTGTATTGGCTAATGTGGATTATTTGAGGCGGCCAGCTTGAATCGATGACTCCAAAAACTTAATCAGCTTCGTCGTTACGTCCTATGAATTTTCCTAAAAATCTGTCCTATGGTTGATGAGATATTTAGCTAACAGAGAGGGTCGTGGCCGCTTCATTCAGTCCCTAAACTTGTATATGTTCATGACGGGGGTCAGAACCACCACGCCAGATTTTAGCTTTTTTTTATTTAATTATTTTTTGGGCAGGTAAGAAATTTGAATTATATCCATATTTGTGTTTTTGCCGTGATGAATATTGCAGTATTTCATTTCCTGGCACCGTATCAATTTTTAATTAAAGCTTAATTGATGGATGTCGTAAAAAGAAACGTGAATGCAGTTCTCACTGTTGTTCGGTGTTTTTCTGATTGCATAAACATAAACTGAATCTATTCAGATTTTATGCATGAAATGCATGGTGTGCTCTTTATATATTGACTCCCTTATGATACGTTGTGATATATCATGTATCACCAAATACACAGCCTCATTGCTTGTCTGTGGTGGTCATCTTGGGGTCGACTCTACAATTTCGACATTTTTCTTTAAGCAGGTTTTGTTAAAACTTGAGTGAATTCTTTCTCGAGTCCACCCAGGCTCCATTAGTCCTCTGCAGGAGCTTTATTTATTTATCTTTATGCTGGATCTGCAGGGTTTTCCTCCACGTTCTCAGAGGAGTGACGTCTTTTCTCAAACAGCTTCCAGCGGTTCCCTCGCCTCTTTAAGGTTGCTCTGTCAGACCTGTCGCTCTGCCGTGGGAAACTCTGAGAATTCCTCTGTCATCAGTTTGACGGCTGACCGTTCCCCCCCTCTCTGCGACCATTAGATGGCGTCCTGCTCCAGCGGAGAGTCAGTTTGATCCCCCCCCCCCCCCCACACTCTCCTCCTATTCTCCTCAGTCACAGTCGTCTGTGAGATGCAAACATTTGCAGAGGCCCACCTCCTTCTGCTTTTGTCTGTCTGCATGACTCACTGATCATTTGTCAGACAAGAAAAAAGGGGGGATTTGTCTTTTCATTTCTACTGAAATTACTGCCGAGGAGATGAGTAAGCTTTGATAAAAGACAAATAAGGTTCCAATGAAAAAATAAAAACAAAACAAAAAGCCAACTTGATTTGCCAGCAGCAGTTTGAGATAATTTTTGTTCTAAAACTTCATATTTATTTATTTATTTTATTATTTCGTCTTTAGACTTGTATTTCTTCTTCTTATCAAGCATGAATCTGCTTATATGGAGAGTTGCATAACTTCTGAAAAGCTTTGGTTATTAAATATAATTTTGAATCCAATTTTTAACAAGAAGCAAATATTTCAGCTCATTTAATTATCTCAACTCAACTTTATTTGTATGGACCCTTTGCAACTAATCACGTGGTGGAGACGCCATGKTTGGCGTCTGAAGCGAGGGATGGGAGTATGGAACAGAGCGACTGTAACTGTTTTCCCCTCGTTGTTTTTGCCAATTTAGCCATGGTCCGCTGTAAAATGTGCCGTAGAGAGTGGTGCCAACAGCAGCGAGAACTCATCAACTCTGTTCCACCGTCCGAAAAAGTTCCACTCGATGCAACTTTGAAAATGAAGTGCCCTAAAAGATTAAGCCCATCCATCCATCCATTTTCTTCCGCCTATCCGGGGTCGGGTCACGGTGGCAGCAGCTTCAGAAGGGAGGCCCAGACCTCCCTCTCCCCAGCCACTTCTTCCAGCTCCTCCGGGGGAACTCCAAGGTGTTCCCAGGCCAGCCGAGAGACATAGTCCCTCCAGAGTGTCCTGGGTCTTCCTCGGGGCCTCCTCCCGGTGGGACGTGCCCGGAAYACCTCACCAGGGAGGCGTCCAGRAGGCATCCTTACCAGATGCCYGAGCCACCTCAACTGGCTCCTCTCGACGTGGAGGAGCAGTGGCTCTACTCTGAGTCCCTCCCCCCGGATGACCGAGCTTCTCACCCTATCTCTAAGGGAGAGCCCAGCCACCCTGCGGAAGAAACCCATTTCGGCCGCTTGTATCCGGGACCTCGTTCTTTCGGTCATGACCCAAAGCTCATGACCATAGATGAGGGTAGGAACGTAGATCGACCGGTAAATCGAGAGCTTCGCTTTCTGACTCAGCTCTCTCTTCACCACGACGGACCGGTACAGCGCCCGCTTTACAGCAGACGCTGCGCCAATCCGCCTGTCGATCTCCCGCTCCGTTCTTCCCCCATTCGTGAACAAGATCCCCAGATACTTAAACTCCTCCACTTGAGACAGGGCGACCCCCCTGACCCGGAGAAGGCACTCTGCCCTTTTCCGGCTCAAGACCATGGCCTCGGATTTTGAGGCACTGAGCCTCATCTCGGCTGCGAACCGCTCCAGCGAGAGCTGCAGATCTCGTTCCGATGAAGCCAACAGGACCACATCATCCGCAAAAAGCAGAGATGCGATCCTAAGGCCACCAAAACGGATCCCCTCAACACCTCGGCTGCGCCTAAAAATTCTGTCCATGAAAGTAATGAACAGAATCGGTGACAAAGGGCAGCCTTGGCGGAGTCCAACTCTCACCGGAAAGATTAAGAGATTAAGCCCTCTTCCTAAAAACAGCCATTGAATAAACTGAAAGTATTTAAACAGATACAAAATATTCAGTGTTTTCTACGTATTTTATTATTATTATTATTTTTTACAAAAGTGGTGATAAATACTCTCAGGCCAAACAGCTGCTTGATTTGTTGACACATTATGTACAGAAAGGGTTGTTTTTGTTTGTTTATCGGACACACCGATTATTTTTATCCCTCGGGTGTTTTCAGTTTTATCGTAGAAACTACCAGAAATAAAACAAAGCCAGCGACTCGTTTAAACAACAAACCAAATCAGGTTTTTTTTTGTAACTCGGAAGTTCATCGAACCTTCAAAACCCGAAACACGTCCACGCCACTGAGCTTAGTCTTTTCCTTCAAATCAGCTATTTCGTCTGCTTCTTTTTCAGCTGTGTGTGTGTGGGTGCTTGTTAACCGTTGAGCTAATTTTGGCGTGGTATTGTTATGTAAACAGAGCGGTAACACTGAGCACTGATGTGACGAATATCTATCATATTTCTTTAAAGTCATAAAAGATTTTCTACCCTGACATATATCGATACTGAATTATCATCCAGCACAATTATGAAGTATATAATTGTTAATATTCTTACCTTGTAAAATGTGTGCAGTGCAAATCTGTGGATACACCGAGGGTTGCCAGTTCTTACAGTTAATGGCTGCTATCCACCATCATTTTCTGTCCTCATTCAAAAATATGTGATAAAATGACAGGTTTGTTTTGTTTTCTTGTCTGTGCAGTCAACCATGCACATTTAAATAGCACATTTAAAAACATCTGTCGTTGCACATAATACAAATAATAAAAAGACAAAAAGGAATGCATGATCATAAGAACAATAAAAACAAAAACGATAAACCAAATTATAGTTATACACAGATACAATTATAGTACAGATAAAATACCTTTAGATGAACTCTTACATTTTAAAATATCATTCAGATACTATAAAAGACAACGACCAGCTACATTTTGTTCTAAGAAAAATGACTTAACACGAGATGAGTGTAAGTTTAGGTTGTTCTTTAAAGACAGTCTTGTGTAGATTTCCTGTTTCAGTTTGACTCTTGACCTTGTTTATTTCACAGTTTTATGCTTCACACTTTGGCCCCAGCTACTGCCGCCTCAGAGTTTAGCCACTTCTATATTGGAAGTAATGATTCATCGAGGTTTACGTGTGTGGTCGTGCACGTTGGGATGCGTGAGTCACATTTTTCTGCACAGAGTATGTCTGGTGCTGCAGCGAGGCTCGTGGATCGACACCTTGCAGGTCTTATCAGCCCCGGATCTGCTATCTGCTGTGTCTCACCCCAGAGAAGACGTTACAGGACGCCTGGAGTGTTCGCATTTATGGAGGCGGATTGAATGAAAGAGGCCGCTCCTCAGATAGTTAATCATTATTGTGTTGGGTTGAAGGGTTTAACGTAAAGTAACTRTAATATAGTCCCACCTGAATATTCTCCAAGAACCTCATGCCCCAACCAGTCTGAGCAGGCATGATGGGGATTCCGCTGCAACAAAACTAAGTTCTATGGGAGGGATCCAATAAACCCACTCCCAGAGGTTCCATTATCACGTTCTGATGGGCGTCATGAGGGGAAACCCACCCTTTGGGTTTATTGTTTAGTTTTTTTTTCCTGTAACAGCTGTTCCTCATAAAGACTTCAGTGATGGACCTGCCTGATCCATTTACCAAAACACTAATTGGAGACTCGTTAGGGTTTGCAAAGGCTTCGGGTCAATTTTGCTTTAAAGTTGACCTTTTTTTACAGGTTACAACTGGAGGAAAACCACAGATTTAACTGAAACAAAGTCCTTTTACAATGTTTTTACATTCTGTGGTGACACATTAGGGCAGGGGTGTCAAACTCCGATACACAAGGCGGCCAAAATTTTAAATTTGGTCAAAGCCAAGGGCCAATTTATGGCAAATTTATAAAAAAATATATAGAAGAAATTAGTCTTTTGGAAATACGTGTTATGTTTTCCATATTATGTTTTATGTAGCATTTAGAACATAAAAACAATGGATAAAGAGAAACATTAAATTCAACATTAACATAAAACTCTTTCTGATTACATTTGGGGCCGGATAAAAATGTTAACGATGGTCAGATTTGGCCCCTGGGCCTTGCGTTTGACACACGCGCATTAGGGGGTACAAAGGGTTTCCTTAATGAGGCCGTTCAGATTAAATTGTTGAAGTCGACTTTCTGCCAACGACGCTGCAACAAAGAGCTTTGATCAAACGAAGCTCCTACTGACTTTCTGTGGAGCGTTGAAGGGATCACAAAGGTTTTGTGCCACTAAAGCTCTTTTCTTTTGTTGGAAATGAAATGAAACATTACATCAAGTTTTGTTTAAAGGTTAGATGACGAGGAAGGGTTTGTACTTCATGATGAAGTCACGGCAAGAACGGAGCATTTTTCTGTCGAAGCAGGATAATTACCTGACTCTGACATTTCAATAACGGGCCTATTTTCTCCTGAAGTTGTCACAGATTTGTTAAACGGGAAGGAGCTGTTTTGGGCTCCGATTGTCCTGAAACTGAAATTTCTTTTCCAACAAGCTCAGGAGTGTAAAACAGTTACACAAAAGGGCCAAAATTCAAACCTTGGTCAAAGCCAAGGGCCAGATTCTCTCCATGTTTTTTGAAAAAATGTTATATAGCAAATTATTATAGAAATATGAATAACCTTTTCCACATAGCTTTTAGAACATACATAACCTAATGAAAAAAACATTCCTATCAACAACTTTTTTGATTTATTATCAAAGACAAATTTAATCACAAATAGGCCTGTCATGATAGTCAATAAATCAATTAATTGCACGATAATTTTTTTTGAGGTTAGTAAAAAAATGAGGACTATAAGTTTCATTTTCCTGCTTGTTTGTTTACTTCRTCTCTCTCCCTCTCTGTGCTCCGCTACACAGGAGCTCAGCTGACTCCTCCCCTCCTGTTTTCTTTGTGTCGGGAGGAGTGAACTCTGGCTTTAGCATGAGAGCTCGTAGCAATAACAAACTAAAGAAATGTTTCAAAGCAGAACGCGGCTGCTGCAGTGTCGGAGCACTAGAGCCTGAATGTCGCTGCGGGGAGACACAGAGAGAGGAGGAGAAGGGGTGGGGGCTGAAACTCCCCTAGACCCATGACAAACTCGTCAAGACTTTACCTGTAGCTCCCAAAAATAACAGGAAACTTAAACGCACCATCTGTGTTTTAACAAAACACTCCAAAAAACCTGTAGCTGTCCCAACAACTCATGAGGAAAACTCTGAACTGTCTGATTTCCTCCCCCGCAGCGCTCTGACTGTCCCCTCCTCACACACACACACACACACATAGACACGTTTGTTCTTCTATCCTCATGGGGACTTTGCATTGACTTTCATTCATTTACCAGTATTTTCTATTACCATTTGACCCTAAACCTAGCCTACACTTTACATGGGATGTGAACTGGGCTTATGTCCCCATAAGAAACAGTGGGTCCTCACCAGGCTGTGTAGTTTGCTTCATCTCTAAAGAGATGCTGCTCTTTAATATTGTTTATTTACTGTCTTAGTTGTGTGTGGTGTTTAATTTACATTTTGTTGTTCTTTGGTTTTTTTATTCAAGTGCATTTTTTGTTAGAGACAGAGTCCACTTTGCTAAACCTTCTTTAAAAATTAAAGTTTATTGATTTATTACACTTACATATTATGCTTTTATAATTATTCGTTGTAAAATGGTCACCAGGCAATATTATCGCTTATCGCAATAATTTGTGAGACAATTAATCGCCCAGCAAAATTTGTTATCGTGACAGGCCTAATCACAAATCAGTTAAAAAGAAAAATGGTCTCTAATTATTTGACATAAAAAAAAAACATACAGAAAAAGATAATTAAAGTTGATTCTCTGTTGCACTTTCCACGCCAACTTACTGAAATATTTTAACTTCATTTTCTTGGCTTTAAAGTTGTCCAGCTGTCATGAGAAGAATGCAGTAAACACAGTGGAAAAAAGAGAAACCATAAAATCATTTCAGTATTACCTTTGAGGCCGGATGTAATGGTAACGGGCCAGATGTGGCCCGYGGGCCTTGATTTGACACGTGGACTTGTTGGTCTATGAGTCTAAAATGTTTTGAAGTGTTAAAGGAATAAAATGCTAGTAAAACTGAGCTTTTATTTTTTGATTAAGTCCTGGGTTCAGTTTGAACATAATCTAGTAATATCGATAATATTATACATTTCAACAAACAGAAGTTATGGTTTTAAGTTTTCATCAATGTTAATTTGTGAATCTTTTTAAAAGCAACAAAAGTCCTCAAACCAAGATGTCTTTTTAAAATACATTTTACACAGCTTTTCTCATGACAAGAGCCCTTATCTGTGTCTGGAAGACTTTAGGAAAATATAGTTATGTCATGGTGACATGTCAGATAGTCTTAAGCTTGTCTGCTCTCTAGTGGCAAAATATTTGCGTCCTCCAGTCACACAATACAAATACAAACAAACAGAGCCACTGTTTCAACATTTATCTTTGTGTATACTTTGATAAAATCACAAAAATGTTGACTTGAGCTAATTTAATGTCCAACCCACTAAGAAACATATTAACTCTTACTTTGTTGAGAAACAGATCAACTGTGTTATTTCACTGGTTTACAACTGTTCCAATAAAGTTCATATATGAAGTCTTAAAGTGTTTGTGACATGCCTATCATTCAAATAAAAAAAGTCAAAGACTTTATTACAAAAAAAAAAAAAACATGGCATAATACACGATTTTATTTGTCACATAACTGGCCCTTTTTTTTTTACTTGGTTCAGTCTAAGTGAAACAGGAAGTGACATCAAAGGGGAACTGTTTAAGAAAAGCAGCTCTCTGGTCTTTGTTTAGTGAAACAATATTATTTGAACTTTGACTTTTYATCTCTATTTTATAGTGACACAAAATAATCTAAAGAAACCTCAGATTTTTCTCTTCTTTTTGTGTTGTTAGTCATTGTAGCAATGCTTTGTTCATTTTCAAACATTCCCCTTTGACATCACTTCCTGTTGCTTCACATGAGAATATCTCAGCTACTGTTGCTCTCAGCTGAATGAATTATTTATTTGCAATATGCTATCAAAGTTATCCTTTCAAAAATGCATTCATATTATTACAAAAATTTGATGTCACGGGCACTTTAAACAGTTATTGTTATTCCGGCTGCTACTCTTTTTAAGGGTCACCAGCGACTGGACTTTGCTTGATWGATTTGGCAATTGTTTTAGACCTGGACTCGAACCCGCAGCCTCAGGATTACATGACCACAGATCTACCACAGCTCCCTTAAATTACTGCAAATGAAATGTCAAATGTTTTAAAAGTCTCAGGCCTCTCTGGGTCCTCGATGCTAATACAGCATATTTATTTTCCAGCATATAAAGCTCATCTGCTCATTTGTTCTAGAAATGAAGCCAACACATTTTCTTGCTGTTGCATAATTTTTGTATTTCTTGCTCTGTGTTTTATCAGCCTGTGTGGGCTGAAGCACGTTAGAATAAACAAACAAGTAATAAAAAAAGCTTTATTTCCTGGGTTGATAGAAAAAGCTTTTGGGAAGCCTCTGGCATGTTCACCCGTCCATCCTTTCTCAGCACACGGTAATGCCAGGTGGCAGTGATGAGTCACATCAACTTGTCGACTGAAAAACTCAAAACTTTCTCATGGCATTTGGGTTTGGCTGCTTCCGAACGTTTCTGTTAATGATGCTCGTTCTCTCTCATAATGGTCGACACTTTGTGACGTTTTTTTAYGGTGACTTTGTTAAAATCGAAGGCGAATCGCACGCCGCCTTTGCAATGATTTCCAACCACATCATGTTGTTGAGAAGTGTAAAACAAAATCTTATTGCAATTCAGCAAGATGTCACACTCAGTATGCTCAGCTACTACCACATTAAATTTAAGCTCAATATCTGTAAAATCCATTGGAGAAATCTTGTATATACACGCATGTTCACAACTGCTCACGGACAGGTGTTCTGATCCGGGGGGTTCTGACTGGTCACTGAGTGTGTATATATGTCTATGTGTATATACTGACAATATTTATGAATGTAGGCATGTATGTATGTATATCTTTATATATGTATGGGTATGTGTATATATTTATATTTGCCCTCCATGTATTTATACATTTATTTTTCAGGTGAGCGGACAGATGTTGGGTGTGTGGTCCTGTGTTTTGTTGGTGTATATTTAATATACTTCTATTCGCTATTTCAATCTTTCTATATTTCTAATCACTTCTCTCTCTGTTTTTCTCTCTGTCTCTATTTTCTCTTCACTTAAAAAAGTCACCGATGATGAAGAAATAAATAAACTAAATAAACTAATATTTAGTTTCGTTTTCTACTGAAGTGACAAAAAAAATCTGTAAAATCGACAGAGTTGTAGTCATTTTTATATTAGCTAATGCTAATTATCATGGCAGCCATTTTGAATTTAATTGGCCCAAAACATTGTGGATGTGCATCCAATAATTTCTTGAAAGTTCATTTAAAATCTATCATGAAATATTAACTAATAGACTTGTAAATTTGGCTCCAAATGGTAGTTAAAAGGCAAACTTTTAAACAAAGCTCTTGCACAATCTGTTAGCACTCATTATGTGGTGGGGATTAACTTCAGTTACACCTAATTTTATCCCAATATCTGTAAAATTAACAAAATTATAGCAATATTTGTGTTTTTGTTTTAAAAGTCAGTATTTATGTCTACCTTTTGTTTTTAGCAGAGGAGGATAATCACTAATGTCTTCATTTGTTTCAGCTGCTGTCTTGTTGCAACATCCAACCAACATCAATGTCCAGGTTTTACGTAAGCTATTGTCTATTCTTTTTTTGTGCAAACACACACAAACACACAGACCCACACCATTTTTACCAAGTCTGTTGCTGCGATAAGTCCTCTAAGTGTCAGTGTGACTCTGCAGCCGTCAAACATTTGTCTCATTTTCACTTGGGGATTTCATCTTTACTTCTCTTTGTTCAGAATGAGCTTTTCAGAATCGTTTTATCTTATATAATTTCTCCTGACTGAGACATAAATTCACTTCAAAGAGTGTAACGTTATTCTCCAGCCATTAGGATGTAAATGTATGCAGGATGAAAATCTGTGATTATGAATATATTAAAGAAAAAGTTTAAACGAATAACTTGAATTTCAAGTTTTGAATCTTGTTAATGTGGCTGTGARAGTTTTTATATAAATTAAAGGGACTCTCTTGACAAGGCTTCACACATAAAAACTGTTCTTGTTTTTTATCTAGATTAGAGTTATTTTATCAGTGAATCTTGTTTAGCAAATGAAAGCACAGGTCTTCTGTTATGGCTTTCTATTTTATGTACATCAGAAATAAACAAACTCAGATTAAATGATATAAAAAAGCACATTCATCCCTTTTTTATACCTTTTGATGTGTAGAAAGCTTTTTAAAGGTTGTTCCAGGACAACACCGTGTCGATGTTATTGTACTCTGAGCATTCAGCGGCGCTGAACTCGGCGTCGATGTGCCGCTTCTAATGGAGCGGAGATGTGGAGTTTTAAGTCTCACCGTGTCACGCCACGCTGAGCTGAACATATGACAAGCACTTTGGGTGTGTTTGTGACTCACACACAGTGATACGGCACAGCACTCTTTGATTAGTGGAGAAGCGTGGCGAGGACAGAACCTGCTGGGAAGCGACCATCCCATCTGATCACAAAAGCTTCACCACCCCCATCTCATTCCCACTTCCTGTGTGTGGCGTGGCGGGAGACTGGAGYGGGTGATAACGCGGGCAGCTGCCTCCTCTCTGCTTCTGATTGGGTGGAGGGATAGAGRGAAAAAAACTTGGAGGAAAGAATAGTAACACTTTAAGGGATCCCCGATTAATTGTAACATTAGACTTTATATGATAAACATACTGTATACTTTAGCTGTTAAATAAAGACTGTAAAATACTGTAATATGTTCAGTTTTTATAATTTTTAAACTAAAATTTTAAAAATGTATTACATGGACGGGGCCATTTTATTTACATGCAAAGCATTCTGGGTAAATGATGACATCAACTAGGTCATCGGTGCGAGGCTGCTAGCGAGCTATATCCACCCTGAAGGTTAATCTTGGACAATATCTGACGATTGACTC
>NW_013952475.1:1916667-1924617 GCF_001266775.1 Austrofundulus limnaeus
GGCATTTAGCCACCCTGTGTTTTAAAAATATACAGTATTTAAAAAACATCAATCAGATAAATTTCTTCATTTTAAGAGGCACGGTCTGCGTTGTTTACTTTGTTGCTCATAAGGGACAGATTGACTAAGTGCATCGTTTATTCCTAGCAGAGTAGGTTTGTTTTCAAAATTCGCTGGAGGAGAGTTTGTATTGTCTGACGTTCCTTGTACCACGGTTTATAACGGTGCATTTTTAGGTGATAAAGCATGTTTGTAGGGCCTATCTCTGCATTAGTGTTAGATCTGCAAATTATTGTTAGTGTCGTGTTAGCTCCCCATTAGTACTAGCTCTGCGTTAGTGTTAGCTTCATGTTAGCCCCGTGTTAGCTCAGCATTAAGGTTGGCTTCACTTTAGCTCCAAGTTGGTGTTAGCCCCGCGTTAGCTCCACATTTGTGTTAGCACTTTTTTAGTGTTATCTCTGCATTAGTGTTAGCACCACATTAGCTCCATGTTAATATTAGCTCCATGTTAGTGTTAGCGCCATGTTAGTGTTAGCTCTGCATTAGTGTTAGTTCTGCATTGGTGTTAGTTTCACGTTAGTTCCGCATTAGTGTCATCTCTGCTTTAGTGTTAGCCTCATGCTAGCTTTGTGTTAGCTCAGCATTAGTGTTGGCTTTACTTTAGCTCCAAGTTAATGTTAGCCCTGCATTAGCTCCACGTTAGTGTTGGCTCCATATTAACTCTGCATTAGTGTTAGCACCGCATTAGCTCCTCGTTAGAGTTAGCTCCACATTAGCTCTGCATTAGTGTTAGCTAGCTCCACCCTAGCTTAATGTTCGCKCTGCATTAGGTCTACATTAGTGTTAGCTCCATGTTAGCTTTAGTGTTAACTCTGTTATCTTTAAATTTAACCAACAGGCAGGTGTCGCAGAGGCACACAGTGTGGACRAGGTGAASAAGTGACTGAGGCTGTGTCAAATGCAGYCAGGTCCAGAGATTTATTTTAGTGAGACAGTGTCAGAGACAAAGCATAACAGTAAAAGTTCCATCCTGCTCTGGGTGGGAGCAGATTTGAGCCTGCCTGCTTCATTTGCAGCGGTCCAAGCGCTAACAGCATGCGAGGTTTTCGTTTTAAATTTTAACATGCAAACCCGCTTTACAAATAGCTTTATCCCTTTATTAAATAGCTCCCTTGAGTCATTTGTATGTGAGGACCCTGGGCCAGTTCAATCAGTGAGGAAAACATTGAGCTTCACAACTGGTTCCTTTTAAAAAAGTGTGTGTGTTCCAAATAATGCATGTGCACCTCATGAAATACGTTTCTCACAGTCATTGCATGAGACTAGAGAGCCCTGATGTCAGCATTAGCTTCACATTAGCATTAGCGCCATGATGCAATGATTTATATGTCATTAATCACAGCAATTGCAAAATGCCAAATATCTGTGACAGTTTTTTTGACGATTAATTGCACACAATTTTGTTGAACCCTAATAGTACTCCAAAATGTCAATTTTAAGGAGATGTCAGATTGATAAGAGTCAAACCTGAGAAAACTGAGTTTACTGCAGCAGCTACTTTTTTTTGTTTGTTTGTTGATGCAATAAAAACAAAATAAAAACATTTTCTGTGCCACAGTAACTAGATCAGTAAAAGAGGATATTTTTTAACCACATGATTGTTGAATAGATCAGCTCAAAAACAACAGGATGCTTACCGGCCCATTAAATAACCAGGTTACAGTCAAATTACAGGTAAATAGGCAACATGGTTTCTGTAATCGTGGGACACTGAGAAATCGAACATCCAGTTTAGATGCTCAAATAGTACTGGACTGCTTGTGTACACTGCAAAAAGGGTCCATCTAACCAAGTCTTACCATCTTATATTCAGAAGACAGATGAGACAGAGACAGAATCCATCTGAGAAAATGTGTAAGGACGTAAAGAGAGGACCTGACAGTTACTGAATGTTTTGTTTTTGACGCCTGACAGTAGATCGAAGTCAGTGCTCTGATCTCAACAGAAGCACGAATTACACAAAGACAGAAGCCAAACTGATAAAAAAATATAGATGGATTTTTAAAATTTATTTAATAATATTAACGAAAAAAATAACAATAACACRTTTTATTTGGAGGAGCTTTTTTGGCACTCAAGGACACCAAACAGGCAACAAATACATAGAAACACCAAGAGACTAAATTCTACTCGTAAAACATATAAATATTAGATAAAAGCAACAATAGTACAAAATACGAGACTTAAAATCATCTGGGGTAAACAATCCTGAAGGAGATGTGTTTTGAGTCTGGCCTTGAAAAGAGGAAGAGCGTCCAAGTTTCTTATTTCAGGAGGCAGTGAATTCCCAAGCGTTGTCAACTAAAATGGGAGAAATGTCAGCTTTGGATAATGTTGAATTTGTTCCACTGAGTAGGAATTCAGCTTTATCATTGTTTAGTTTCAGAAAGTTGGAAGAAARCCAGAGTTTGATTTCAGTAAAGCAGTTGATAAGGAAGGACATCATTGGGTTTACTGGAAAGGTAGAGCTGGGTGTCAWCCGCATAATACTATACCACTTTTATWTGTAAAGCACTTTAAACAGCACAAGGCCAACCAAAGTGCTGTACAGTAGACAGACACAACAGGACTTAGTTGAAATTACAGTCAAAATACAAAAGAAATATTTTTTGATWATGCAGTATTAGTGAAAAATGTAACCTATGGGAGTTAAGTGATGAAGGGGAGGGGCCAGCCCTGGGGCACGCCGGTGGTTATGAGGGATGATTTGGAAACAAAAGACTGATAGATATGATTTAAACCAGTCGTGGTGGATGTGAGAGATGATGATGGAGGAGGATGGACTGGAGTGAGAGATGGTGCACCCAGATCAATAAGAATGAGGATGGAGTGTAAACCGGAGTGTGCTGCAATGAAAAGATCATTTATTCGTTTAGCTTGGTTTGAGAGAGATCGTTTTAGTTATTTTGTTGTTTACATAAAATCCTTGTTTTCTCTGCTAGACAAAGCTCCTATCTGTCTGCCTGTCTTTTCAATCTGCGCTGCATCCACGGATATTAAATAGATTTGCTGGGAGAACCACACACACAAACRCACACAAACACACAAACCTAATTTGATGCTTAGTCAAGAAGACAAACAAACTACTTACTTAGTGTCAAATGTGAAAAGTGTTTGTTTTCCGTGCCCTGAGGGGTTGACTGAACRGATGCCTCATGTCTCTCAACCAATGCATTCATTCATTGTTTATTCAGTGAGTTATTTATTAAACTATTTATATTTGTGTCAGCATGTAGCTTKTAATGCTTTCATACTTCTTATCTGAAGTGTTTACATGATTTATAAGCACCCATCTTTAACAATGTTTTCTAAACAACAGTTATTGTAATAAAAGAGACAATAACTAATAATATGTGTGAGTTATTTTTCATCTCTAGTGCTTTGTAAAAGGAACGTTGGAATAGTTTGTTGTTTACTTATTGTGTCTGAAAAAGTCCACAATGAGCAGTGGAGTCGTGCAAAAACACTTTGACGGAACACCGATAATTTATCAAAAGCCAACCTGCTGGAGAAAAAACACAAATGTGTCATTACTTTTCAGCATGTTTTCAGCTCTTCCTGTTGTGTCTCACCTCAGCTAAAAACACAACATACCACAAAGATTATTCAACTGTTGATCCATGTCTGCACAGGTGGGCTTAACCCACCTGCAGAGAAGGCAGCTGAAAGTGTTTACTGTGTTCAGTAAAATATAATAAATAACAAGAACCAAGCTAAAGTAAAGATATAAACAGTTGTGTATTTTCTGTGAAAATTCAGTGTTGATGCTGAGAACTGAATGACTTTGCCAGAATTTGTTGAACAACTAAAACTGAATAGATGAAGTTCAAACAAGCAGAACTGTGAACAGGTGAAACATGCAAAACAGTAGCTAAAAGCTAAAATGAGCAAAATCATAGATAACAGTTGAAATTAGCCAAACTGTAGCTAAAGACTAATTAAARAAATCATAGCTAAAATGAGAAAAACAAGCTAAAAGCTTAAATTAGCTTGTGGTTATAATGAACAAAACAACAGCTAGAAGTTCAAATCAGTAAAGCAGTAGCTAAAATCTAATAGCAGAAATCATAGCTAAATTGTGGGAAACAGTAGCTAAAAGCTTAAATTAGMTACACCTTAGCTCAAAGAACTAATCAGCTATAAGTTAAAATCAGCAAAACTGTAATTAAAACAAAAAAAATAGCTTATTTGTAGCTAAAAGCAAAGTTTTGCACATAAATCAAGCAAAAACATAAAAATAAACAATAAAAAAYGAAATGCTAAAGCACAGGTTAATGAAGCAAATCACCAAAGTAAAAAAAAAAAAACAACAAAATGCTTTCTAGATACCAAATTTACATCCAGCTCCTGACCATTTTTTTCTCTTGGTTTCAGGAACGTCAGGACTCTCTTACGGGCGCCCATCATGCGGTGCGGAGACGTTTCTCCGGTCCTGTGGTGCTCCCACCTCTGTGGAGGAGACACTCCACTCAGGACCACCGGCGACAGTCTGCAGTGCTCAGCCTGCCTCTGGACCGACTTCAAGAGATTTACAGCCAAGCGCTGGCCAGCCATGATGAGCACCGGTCAGTGAAACACACACACACACACACACACACACACACACACACACACACACACACACAAACTTGTTTTTATATGCTTGTGGGGCTCAGGCTTTGGGCCCCATAAGGAGCACCCGGTCCCCACGAGGCTGCATTTTCCTTAAAACTGGGCCCCACGATGTAGGAAAAACAAGGCAACACACACACTGTGGCTTTCARTTTGTCTCCAAACAAAAACCGAAGAGGTTTGAAACCAGACTCCATGTAAGAAACCACAGAAGAGAATAAAATATAAAATAAACATAATGTGAAACACTCTTATCTTCTCAGCTAGCTGAGTTTGGTTTGAGGAAATGACGGTTGATATCTGAGATAATCAATACATTTGCTTGCTGTGTTACTTTGCAATTAGCTTATATGATACAACTGCTTGCCATACTTGCACATCTTTTCTCCCTATTTTGCTTCTTTTCTGTCGGGGCTATTAGCAAAATGCCATTAAAAAAAACATTTGCCGCTCTGGGAGACGTGATCCCTGTCGTCCCTTCATAGTATAAATACACCTTACACCCCTAAACGCTTCTTTTGTTTTGCAATCTAACATTTTTGTTTTTAGTTGTGCAGCTTGGCACTGAACACAACATAATTTCAAGTTGTTGCTGATTCTTATGAATCGTAATTGCAGCGTGGCGTAATTTGAAAACATAGTGAAGAATGCTGTAAAATGTATAATCAAAGGTTCGTTTAAATATAGGAGTGTTTCTGCAATTCTTCCAGTCAAAGTTCGTTTTATTCAATTCTTTTTTTCTTTGGAACTGCTGATAATAAATTGTTGGATTTCTGGTGAGTTAATTTGCTGCGTCTGTTGCTCACTAGAAGAAATTGTGAGAATCAGAAAACCACAGGGGATTCCTACGAGGAAAATTGCTTTCTAACAGATGCAAATTCAGCAGGAGGATGGGAAAAAAGATGCACGCTTGATTAGATACAAAAGAAGGACCTCCCGTGTCGTTATTAGCTTCTTTCCAAACGAGCTCCACTAACCTGAATATGTCATTTCCCAGAGTGGAGAAGAGTTTTTGACAGTCTGCTGATTTGGATTTCTGGATGTCCACCCTTTACGGGTCTAAACCTCAGTTTTCCCTCTATATCATGCTGTGTTGCTGAGCAGAAGGTGGTGTGGTGTGTTTTCAGCTCAGCAGTGACACATTTAGCAGGATATTTAGTTTGATCTGTCACCTTTCAGCTGGAGTCAGCAGGAAGGATCTCCTCGGCTCATTAACTCCTAAGTGCTGCAGCTTCCTGTTTCAGGTTCACGGCATGTGGACGCCGAGGAAACAGCAGCTTCTCCAGTTGAACCACTGAAGCGTTGTTTTTGACTGACAGCGAAGGCATCAAATTTGTGCTCAGGCAGAGAAAAGGTGGTGTGTTTTTTGTGCGCTGAKGTGATAATGAACGCTATTGCAACAACAGGAAGAAGCCTGTCACTGGAGAGTCACACGTGTGAGTCTTTGTGTGTCTCTGTCTGAAAACTTGTTGCTTGTTAGGACGGTAGAGCTCATATTTTTGTCCTTTAGGCTGATGAACACGTTGCTTCCCTGTCACACTAATAAACTTGAATTGATAGGATTTTTGCAGCTAAAATCATTGTTAGAGGTGGATAATAATTTTTTTTTTATTTATCACCCACCAACACGTACAATAATTTTTTTTGTTTGTGTTTGGGTGTGTTCAGGTGTTTCAGGCTGCACAGATTTTACAGAAACCCTCAGAACTTAAAGATCAGATGTACATCTACAACTGATGAACATTTAGAGTCAACACGATTAAAGATGGCTGCCACAGTGAACAGACATTTAAAAGCACAAACATGGCTTTACTTCAGTTATTTTTACAARTATTGACCTAAAATTTGGAATGACAGTAGCTGAGACTCATCCAGAACATATAMTCCGAGCACCAGCAGATTGCACAAGATCTTTGTTTAAAATGTTGCTCTTAACTGTATTGAGTAAACTTTGTCTGTCTGTTAGCAAAATATCTCTTCAACCACTAAAGGGATTTTAGTGAAAATTTCAGGAAGTAATCACTGGATGTACATTTGCAACTGATTGACTGTGGAGTTTATTTAAATTCAAGATGGCCGCCACAGCTAACTAACTTTAAAAACAACAGAATCTGCTATATTTCAATCCGTTTTATATATATTGTGCTAAAATTTGGTGTGATTGTAGATAAAAGTCATTCACAACACATACTTCAGATGCTGCTCATTGTGATAGATATTTGCTTAAAACTTCAGCATTTTGCTGCTGCTGTCAACTCTGTCTGTTAGCAAAATTTCTCTTCAACCTGCTGCTGGATTTTAATGAAACATTCAGGAATTAATCATTGGATATACATTTACAACTGATTAATGTTTGGACCCAAACCAATTGAAGATGACCTCCACAGCCTCCCCAAAATATTAACAAAGCTTCGACTTTGGATCAGGTTTAGGATGCAGCTAATAATATTGGTGCCATCTGTGCTGATATTTGCAACAGAAAAACAACAGAAATGAAAGGTTCGAAACTGTGACTGTCTGCATTTTGTTGTGAATCGTTAAAARTAAAATATAGGTCACTCATTTGTGTCCATTGGTATAAACTGAGACAATGTTGAGAAGGAGCCCGTAGGGGCAGACTGACAGCTCTGGAAACAGATGGAGATGACACAAGGAGGAAGTCTGTGCGAGAGGGGTGAGGATGGAGAGGAGCGCGCAAGGGAGGCAGGGAGTAATAAAAAGGAGGAACCGAGGAGAGGAGCGAGAGACTGAAGCAGGGGGAGAGGCTCGCGGTGGGTTTCAGCACTCCGGCTCGTGGACAGCAGCGCACCAACATGCCGCGCGCAGCAGCAGCAGCTTTCGCTCTGATCTGTTAGAGCGCACGGTTTTCCTCCTCAGCCTCGCAAACGTCCTTCTCCTCGCCGTATTTTCAACCCATTTTAGTTTGTAAACATTTTTTTTCAAAGTAAAGTTCAGCAGAAACAATGGAGTGCACCACGCTGAGCAGGGAAGGAGCGGGGCTCGCCAAGCCACCCAAACATCTGTGGCGGCAGCCCAGGACTCACATACGGATCAAACAGCGCTTCAACTCGGACACCGAGCGCTACCTGTGCCGCAACCGGACCCTGGAGAAGCTGCGACCCGGACTGAAGAAGCCCCGCATGTCCTGGCCCTCTTCACTGAGACGGTAACCTCTTCCCAAAGTGTCTAAACACAGGATTCCAAAAGCTGCAGGGAGTTTAAGTTAAATATGAAACTTTACTGTTAGTTACTGTATAACATATTATGTATAATATATTA